>NC_041381.1:26761337-26959460 GCF_002162155.2 Triticum dicoccoides | reverse complement strand
TTTTTCCCACAGTCAACGGATTTCCGTAGTCACGAAGGACTAGTTCCGTTTATGGTATTTCGGAAGAAAACACAGCTAACCGGTACACACCCATCCTACCTCTCGATGCTAGGAATCACCCTAGTCATCGTCCAAGAAAAACTTTTGAGACGGGGAGATCACAATCTCGAATAGCATGGGATCAAATTTATATACGCGCGCTCTAAGGGGTGCCCCCCTCTCGGTCCCAACCGGAAACACCCATGCCCCCTGACCGGATGACTGGCTTTAATCCAGGGCCATGGAACCATCATCACGGCCTCTCCTCTTTGGTGTGTACCATGTAAGCGGTTTGCAACTTACTAAACCATATTCCTTGCGGAAAACATGTGGTAGTACAAGGAAGGAAATGATAGGTACTGGACCGATATGGTTTGACACTGAAGTCACATAGTCTGGCGTAAGACTGGCATGCTACAACACTGCCATCATACCCATCCTCATGCCAACACATGGCCATTCATATTCACATACATCCACATATGGATCATCGAACTCACTTACCTCATTATCACATAAAATAACGTTCATCGGTATGCTCACCGACATGCCATGAAACTAACTAAATGCAAAACATGCCAAGACACTCATCATATCAAAAGTTCAAACATGCTTGCCTGGTTCAGAGTAGTCGGAGCCTAGCTCGGTGAAGTTCGCGGCTCCGTCACCTCCTTCGGTATCTACGGTTTAAAGAAAATATATGCGCTAACATAAATACCAAGGAGTGCACAGAAGGTAAACCAAATATTTTTCAAATAAATCTGATAAAAAACTAGACAAAATTTTAAAGAGAACAGAAAAAGAATCAATCAAAAAATACTTTTCTGATTAAAAGTTATAAGGGTTTTTGTCCAGGGACTAATCTGTAATGAAACAGAAGAATTCTAGGGGCTAGTTTATAAAAACAGAAAACGCTTCGGTAGCGACTACGCCAGCCCGAAGAGAAAACGCATTCTGCCCGAAGGCGCTTCCAGAAAACTATTTGAAAGAAAGAGCAGAGAGGCTGACGGTGGGGTCCCACCTGTCAGGTTCAAAAGTTCAAACGGGGCGGTAGAGTTCGCCGGCGCCCGAGAGCCGCAGTGGTCGCCGGCGGCGATCCACGGCGAGGCAGAGAGATCGGAGAGTACCTCCGTGCTCAGGGTACCCTTCCGCGTCAGTTGATGGTGGTGGAGTCGGTCGGCGAGCACCACGTCGACGGCGAGCTTGACTCCGGCGGACGGCGGCTCGGGTGGTCGAGGGGCTCGTCGGAGAGGGCTGCAAAGGTTAAATTGAAGAGGGGGTTATGCTCCTGGCAGCTAGAGAGGGTAACGAGCGGGGTTTGAGCGCCGGAGATGGCCTCACCAGAACGAATCGGGCTGGAGGCCGAGGCGGGGCGAGGCGGCCGGAGCTGGGGGAGGAGACCTCCTCGAGGTCCCCCTAGTGGCCTGGCGGGGTGTTGGTGAGTAGTGGGGGTGCTGCGTGCACGAGAGTGAGCTCGGGACCCCTTTATATAGGCGGTCCGAGGCGGTTGCCGTGAACGAGGATCACCGGCGAGCGATTACGGTGGCGCAGTGCTCGGTCGGGGTGGTTAGGGGGTCGAGCGTCATCACGGAGGTTCAATGGGTCCATTTTGGTGTTAAGCTGGCCGGGGTTTGTGTGTTAAGGGCGAGCTCGACGGAACGGGGATGACGCGGGCCCGTCGGCGGCAGAGAGCGCGTTCCGTGCTTGCTGGCCACGGTGGCTGTGCTACGGGCGTGCGCTGGCGTGCATGAGGCCACGCGGAGAGCCAGGGAGCGATGGGCGGCGCGGAACGGCGTTCTGCCGTGGAGTGTCTCCTGTCGGCCGCCACGGGAGGTCCCAACGCCGCAGAAGACGCCGGCGAGGGCGAGCCAGCGTGCTACCGACGCCAGGAAGGCTCCACGCACGCGTGTGCAGCTTCGGACAAGAGGAAGAGGCGGCGAGGAACGAGCCAAGGGCACTGTGGCCGCGTGACTG
Organism: Triticum dicoccoides; assembly: GCF_002162155.2. Lineage (NCBI taxonomy): Eukaryota > Viridiplantae > Streptophyta > Magnoliopsida > Poales > Poaceae > Triticum > Triticum dicoccoides. The sequence goes on along the minus strand of NC_041381.1, from coordinate 26,957,447 downwards.
AAACTGTCGAACGGAAGATGACACTGAAACTGAATTTTCTGAACTTTGAACAGTAACAGTGCCCACAAGGTGTTCGACCGAATGAAATTGGTCTCTGGTGATTTTTCCTTGAGCTTATTTTTGGTGGAGTGGCTTCTCATTGCTCAAATAGGCTGCCTGAATTTTGGTGGAATTTTTGGAGGAGTGTAGATATGAATTTCACCAAATTTGGCAAATCTGGTCCAAACTTGCAGGGACTGTATTTTGAAAAATTTGAAAAGAGGAGGAGTGGATCAAGATGGTTCTGGGTTGTGGGTTCAAAGGACAATCCAGGAGAATTGGTTTGAGGTCAAAACTCAAATGCAATAGGGCACTTGCTTTGAAAATCTCTCAGGTTCCAAATAATTTTTAGAATTGAATTGAGGGGAAAAATAATTAGAATAAAAATCCAAAACCAGTTTGGATTAGTTGGGACAGAGAATTTAGGTTGATCACAAGAGGGAGGGGAGGTTTTGGAGGGGTTTATCTCATGGGCAAAAATACAAAGCCAAGGGTGGCTTCAAAGATAAGAAAATCCCAAATTTTCATAGAGCTTCACTTAAAAAAAATCTCTCCTCAAAACCACAAAGTTTTTGATAAAAACCAAATAAAATTTTTTGGAGTGTCACAACACCTACCCCCTTAGGAAAAATCTCATCCCCGAGATTTTAGCTGATCCTTAAATAAGTGTGGATGCTCTGTCCGAAGAAAATCCTCGCTTTCCCAAGTTGCTTCACTCTCGGTGTGATTGCTCCACTGGACTTTGAAAAACTTGATGGTTTTCTGTCGGGTCCTCCTTTCAGACTCCTCTAATATTCTTATGGGATGTTCTCGATAAGTGAGGTCTGGCTGTACGTCAATGCTCTCATGAGATACTTGTTTCTCGGGGTTGCTTACGCACTTCCTTAATTGAGAGACGTGGAACACGTCATGAATGTCGGACAAGTCTTCGGGTAAGTCTAGTTGGTAGGCTACAGTGCCTCTTCGTGCCACTATGCAAAATGGTCCAATGAATCTTGGTGCTAATTTTTCCTTTAATCTTAAACCGTTGCAATCCTCTCATCGGGGATACTCTCAATTATACGAATTCACCGAGTTCGAAGCTGACCCTACGATGTTTCTGATCATAATAACTTTTCTGTCGACTTTGAGCGGTCTTAAGTCGGTCCCTGATTAGCTTGACTTTTTCCTCGGCTTCTCTGAGCATATCTGGTTCGAAGATGCGGCTGTCTCCGGTCTCTGACCAATTTAACGGGGTACGGCATCTCCTTCCGTATAGGGCTTCGAAAGGAGCCATTTGCAGGCTGGCCTGGTAACTGTTGTTGTATGCGAACTCGGCATATGGCAGGCTGTCCTCCCAACTGGTTCCATAGGTGAGGACACATGCTCTCAGCATGTCTTCTAAAACCTGGTTTACGCGTTCTGTTTGTCCATCAGTCTGTGGATGGTATGCGGTACTGAAGGCTAGTTGGGTTCCCAGAGCCTGTTGTAATTGCTCCCAAAATCTTGAGACGAACTGAGTGCCTTTGTCGGAAATTATAGTCTTCGGGACACCGTGCAGACAGACTATGCGGGAAAGATAAATCCTGGCAAGCCTCTGAGTGGTGTAGGTTGTCTTTACTGGAATAAAGTGTGCTACTTTGGTCAACCTGTCAGTGATGACCCATATGGCATCATTCCCGTGTCGTGACCGAGGTAATCCGACAATAAAATCCATCCCTGTTTCATCCATTTCCACTCAGGTATTTTGTTAGGTTGCAGTAGTCCGGCTGGTCTCTGATGTTCAGCTTTTATGCGTTGACATGAGTCGCAACATGCAATGAAAGCGGCTATGTCCCTCTTCATACCGTGCCACCAAAATCTTTCCTGAATATCCTTATACATTTTGGTTCCTCCAGGGTGGATCGAATATGGAGTGGTGTGTGCTTCAGTTAAAACTTGCTGTTTAAGGTCTTCTATGTTTGGCACGCATAGCCTTTCTCCGTACCATAATATTCCTTCATTGTCTATGACGAATTCCGAGGCCTTGCCCATACTCAACTTCCTTTTAATTCCTTCAATGCTGGGGTGACCGGACTGAGCCTCTTTAATTTTCTCCACAAGGTGTGGTTGTATTTCCAAGTTTGATATGGTGCCTTCTGCTACCATTATCAAGTTGAGCTTGACAAATTCTTGATGGAATTCGGGCCTCAAGCTGTGCAGATAGTTCCCGTCGGAGCTGGGGTTCCGACTCAGGGCATCGGCCACTACGTTTGCTTTCCCTGGATGGTAATGGATACCAACATCATAATCCTTTACCAATTCTAACCAGCGGCGTTGCCGTAAATTTAATTCTGGCTGCGTAAAAATGTATTTGAGGCTTTTGTGATCCGTATATATCTCACATCGATTCCCAAGTAGAAAATGCCTCCATTCCTTGAGTGCATGAATAACTGCTGCCATTTCTAAATCATGAGTGGGATAATTTTCCTCGTGTTTGCGAAGTTGCCTTGAAGCGTAGGCGACAACCTTGCCTTCTTGCATCAACACGCATCCGAGACCCTTTCTGGATGCGTCACAAAATACTTCAAAATTCTTGTGTATATCGGGTACAATTAATACCGGTGCTGTTGTTAATTTCCGCTTTAGCTCTTGGAAACTTTTCTCGCAGGCTTCTGTCCATTCAAACTTCTTATCTTTCTTGAGTAACTGTGTCATAGGCTTGGATATGGTGGAAAATCCTTCAATAAATCTGCGGTAATATCCTGCCATTCCCAAGAAACTTCGTATGTCTGTTACGCTGGCTGGTGACTTCCAGTCAAGTACGGCCTTGACTTTCTCTGGGTCCACTGCTATACCGTCTTGAGTCAGCACGTGGCCTAGAAAACCTACTTGTCTTAGCCAAAATTCGCACTTGCTGAACTTGGCATATAATTGGTGTTTCCTTAGCTCTCCTAGTACAATCCTGAGATGTTCTGCGTGCTCTTCTGGTGTTTTGGAGTATACCAGAATATCGTCGATGAATACTGCGACGAATTTGTCCATAAACTTCATAAATACCTTGTTCATGAGGTGAACAAAATATGCCGGGGCGTTAGTTAATCCAAATGGCATCACTGTGAACTCGTACAGTCCATATCTGGAGGTGAAGGCTGTTTTGGGGATATCTTCCGTTCGTACCTTCAATTGATGGTATCCTGACCTTAAGTCAATTTTTGAGAATACCTTGGCCTGAGCAAGTTGATCAAACAAATCGTTTATCCTTGGCATCGGGTATTTGTTTTTGACTGTGACCATGTTAAGTGCTCGATAGTCGATGCACAATCTCAGCGTTCCATCCTTCTTCTTGGCAAATAAAATTGGTGATCCCCAAGGTGAGGAGCTGGCCCGAATGTGTCCTTTATCCAGTAATTCCTTTATTTGCTTCTTCAATTCGATCAACTCGGATGGTGCCATTCTGTATGGTTTCTTGTATATGGGGGTGGTTCCTGGTGCTAGCTCAATGCGGAATTCTATTTCTCGATCTGGTGGCATGCCTGGCAGCTCTTCAGGGAATACATCCGGAAATTCACATACTACTGGAACCTTGTTTAGCTCAGAAACGTCCACCTTATTTAATCTCGGTTGCCGGGGTCCTTTTCCTTCCTTGGCTGATACTCTTATTGTCTTCCCTTGGTGGTGTGTGAGAATCACGGTCCTGTTGAAACAGTCGATAAAACCTTTATTGGTGGTTAGCCAATCCATCCCTAGGATGACATCCAGTCCTTTATTTTCCAATACAATAAGATTTGCGTAAAACACCAATCCTTCAAACTCAATGACCACATTCTGACAGTAATTCTGAGAAACTTGCTGAATCCCGGGGGACTTGATTATTATGGATTTCTCCAAAGGAAGCATCGAAAAATTATTTTGCAAAGCAAAACTTTTCGAGATGAAAGAGTGAGAAGCTCCAGAATCAAACAAAACCATTGCAGGTATTGTGTTGACAGGAAACGTACCGAGTACGATATCCGGAGCCTTTTGTGCCTCCTCTTTGGTTACGTGGTTCAGATGACCCTTCCTGTGGTTATTGTTGGGATTGAAATTGTTTCGTTTGGGCGCTGAATTATTGCCGCCGTTGTTCGGCTTTGGGGTTGAGTTCCTTGGCTTGGGGCACTGTTTGGCATAATGCCCTTCTTCTCCACAAGCGTAACAAGTAACGCCGGGGCGATAGGTGAATTCATTGTCCCTTGCATGAAAATTCTTGATTGGGCGTGAGACATTGGATGAGAATTTGGGTGTCCCACCCTTTTTAAAATCTATCTTGCTTCGGTGATTGCGAGTGTGATTAGTCTGGTCCCTTTTTCGCTTGCGGATATCTTCCAGACTGCGTCTCTCATTTTCCAGAGTAATGGCCTTGTCCACCAGCGTTTTAAAATCAGGAAAAGTGTGCACGACCAGTTGGCATTTAAGTGCGGGCACCAGACCGTCAAGGAATTTCTCCATCTTCTTGATTTCAGTCATACGCTCCTCATTGGCGTAGCGGGATAATAGGGTAAATTGAGTGTTGTAATCTGACACTGTCATGTTCCTTTGTTTGAGGTCATCAAATTCCCTCTTCTTGATTTTCATAATACTCTTAGGAATATGTGCACCACGGAAACCTTCCTTGAAATCATCCCAGGTTATGTCATTTTCGTTGGGATGCATGTGCAGAAAATTCTCCCACCACGATGCGGCTGCTCCTGTGAGATAGTGTGGAGCATATAGTACTTTCTCGAGATATGAAAACTTTGCAATAATTAATTTCCTCTCCATATCTCGAAGCCAGTCCTCGGCTTCAAGAGGCTTGTCAGTGTGAGAAAAAGTTTGAGGACGTGTCTTCTGTAGCTCAGATAACTTGGAATGTTGCTGATACTGTCCATGATGATTCCCCATGTTGATGACTTGGTTCATCATCTCGCGATGTTGTTGCTGACTCTGTTCATAAAGGCGGCACATTTGTGAAAGTGCCGATTCACTGCCTTGTTGGCTTGACTGTCCCTGAGTGAACTCATTGTTGGGTTGAGTATCACGAATTTCCTCTGGTGGAGTTGGCATGGAACGTGTCCAAGGACGAGACATTTTTCACTCTGGGAAAAGTATTTTTGTAAAACTCTTAAGAAAAGCGGAAAGAGTCGCAAAAATAAAACCATAAATGCATAAAGCTGGCAGATATAATTAAATACCCAAGCTTACTTAAGAAAAACAAATCGACTTGCGCACGGAGAAGGACTGCTCATTACATATCTTACACGCGGGCGGTAATTATACAGTACATCACTCAGGATATGCGTACATAATCCTGACATGTTATTAAGGCTAGTGCACTTCTCCAGATCCTACATGATGCGCAAACAGGCTACTCTCACAGCCTATGCACATATCTTACAAAGTGGTACAATACACGGCAGCTAAGCGTACTTAGGCAGAGATGTTGACGATCTCCCTTGCCCTGCCGAGGGCGAGGCGTAGCGAGGTTGGGGATTCGACTTCCTCCTCGCTAATGGGCTCCATATGTGTGGTGTTGCGCAGAGCGGGCGGAGTGGTTGCCAGGGGCGGAGCAACACGTACAGGAGTGGGCGCGAAGGTTGGTGTAGTGCGCGCTGGAGTGGGTGCAATGACTTGGTTAAATTCTTCGGTAGAAGGCAGGCGACGAGTAGGCATAAAAGATGCTGATGACGAGACCAAAGTCAGTGGCGGAGCGATGGGTAGGAGCTCCCTCCTGTTGGCAGCACAGCCATGGACTGAGTCCATGCGGGTAGCTACGAAGTCGTCCACCAGGTTGTCGAAGGCTGCCTCCAGGGCCCGGAGATACTCAATGAGCATCTCAAAAGCCTCGTCTCGTTCTCCTCTAGGGCAGGAGTATGCGTAGTGACAGGTGTAAGGCACATGGCACGGAAGATAACGGTAACGACGAGTCTTCATCACGGGAAGGACATCCCTGAGACGAGCTATCGCCTCGCGGGCTGCCATCTGCATAGCATGCCTCTCCATAGGCATGGCTCTTCCCACGAACCGGAAGCGGCGTAACTCACCACGCCCTCCCCTGAACTGCACCGCGGCCTGGTGCATGGTCAGACTGTCGTTGACTCGGTGCTGGCAGAGTGTGAATACTGGGTGCACGGATGGCCCCATTGCGACCTGAACGATGAAAGAAAGAAGCTTGACGAACCCATCGGGCACGTTGGCGAAGGTCTGAGACTCGCAGCTGTTGTCGGCCATCTACAAAAGTAGGCAAAATTCTGCAGTGTCAGATCATAAATTTACGCTGACTGACAGAAAATGACTACAATTGCAAAAGCATAAAATGGCCCTGTCATGCTAATAACTAATTAGCGATCGCACCTAGTGGCTTCCTACAATCAGCCTGGCTCTGGTACCAAGCTTGTCACGACCGGTTTTCCAATAAAAATATTTATTGAAAAGCCAATCTCTTAAGTCCAGTATGAGAGAAATCCTCCACACTGGCAGACAAATTCTGGATACAATAAGCCAGTAGCATAAAATATATTACAGGGTCGAGCTACGGTTACTCAACCAAATTATTACAAGCACGCCAATAATCATACATAATGGCGGACAGGACACAGTGGTGTGGAGACATACTACTGACTCAAGGATAGGTTGGTGGTGGAAAAACACAGCGGGAAGGGAAATACAAGACTCTAAGAATATCATTTCATCGAACGTCGAGGTGAGGCTCGATAAATTTATTTGGTAGCGGAAGCGGATATAAAACAGTGACCAAATCCAGGGTCGCACGAGACTGACTGGGACTCCTCTAAGTGTCGGACTCCCTATCGAACTCTTCATCCATGAGATCGCCTTCGTCAGCATCTGGCCAAATCAACAAGCCAGTGAGTACTTTGAAAGTACTCGCAAGACAGTTCGGACGTAAGATATAACAAATGCATGCATGGATGCAACATGATTAATTCCTTAATGCACAATAAATAAAATTGGCATAACGGGTAAGTAAAAAGGGAAACGGCGGTAGTCCGCCTGAAATTCCACAGAACATAAATAAGGACCGATCGGGTGTCTGAAGCGACGCCTCGAAAGGTGAACAATTAAAAATAAGGAAATGATGCCACAGTCGGGCATCTTAGCGACACCACATAAAGGGCTTGAAAAGAAATGCCACGGTCGGACGTCTGAGCGACATCGCAGAAAGGGCTTTAAAAGAAATGCCACAGTCGGACGTCTGAGCGACATCGCAGAAATGGCTTTAAAAGAAATGCCACAGTCGGACGTCTGAGCGACATCGCAGAAAGGGCTTTAAAAGAAATGCCACAGTCGGACGTCTGAGCGACATGGCAGAAAGGGCTTTAAAAGAAATGCCACAGTCGGACGTCTGAGCGACATCGCAGAAAGGGCTTTAAAAGAAATGCCACAGTCGGACGTCTGAGCGACATCGCATAAAGGGCTTTAAAAGAAATGCCACAGTCGGACGTCTTAGCGACATCGCAGAAAGGGCTTTAAATTCACCAGTAAACAATACTCATAATAAACATTCAATCCATGAGAATAAACGGGTTAGTCCATCCACAGGGATAATCATTCAATCGGACTTAGCACTCATGCGATTCACCGGAGTCTCTGTCATCAAAGCTGACAATTGATTAGGATAAGATGGAACGAAACTTGACATGGAAGAGATGATTTGGAGGAATATATGACTCTGCAGAGTTTGTACAAAATTTTTCCCACAGTCAACGGATTTCCGTAGTCACGAAGGACTAGTTCCGTTTATGGTATTTCGGAAGAAAACACAGCTAACCGGTACACACCCATCCTACCTCTCGATGCTAGGAATCACCCTAGTCATCGTCCAAGAAAAACTTTTGAGACGGGGAGATCACAATCTCGAATAGCATGGGATCAAATTTATATACGCGCGCTCTAAGGGGTGCCCCCCTCTCGGTCCCAACCGGAAACACCCATGCCCCCTGACCGGATGACTGGCTTTAATCCAGGGCCATGGAACCATCATCACGGCCTCTCCTCTTTGGTGTGTACCATGTAAGCGGTTTGCAACTTACTAAACCATATTCCTTGCGGAAAACATGTGGTAGTACAAGGAAGGAAATGATAGGTACTGGACCGATATGGTTTGACACTGAAGTCACATAGTCTGGCGTAAGACTGGCATGCTACAACACTGCCATCGTACCCATCCTCATGCCAACACATGGCCATTCATATTCACATACATCCACATATGGATCATCGAACTCACTTACCTCATTATCACATAAAATAACGTTCATCGGTATGCTCACCGACATGCCATGAAACTAACTAAATGCAAAACATGCCAAGACACTCATCATATCAAAAGTTCAAACATGCTTGCCTGGTTCAGAGTAGTCGGAGCCTAGCTCGGTGAAGTTCGCGGCTCCGTCACCTCCTTCGGTATCTACGGTTTAAAGAAAATATATGCGCTAACGTAAATACCAAGGAGTGCACAGAAGGTAAACCAAATATTTTTCAAATAAATCTGATAAAAAACTAGACAAAATTTTAAAGAGAACAGAAAAAGAATCAATCAAAAAATACTTTTCTGATTAAAAGTTATAAGGGTTTTTGTCCAGGGACTAATCTGTAATGAAACAGAAGAATTCCAGGGGCTAGTTTATAAAAACAGAAAACGCTTCGGTAGCGACTACGCCAGCCCGAAGAGAAAACGCATTCTGCCCGAAGGCGCTTCCAGAAAACGATTCGAAAGAAAGAGCAGAGAGGCTGACGGTGGGGTCCCACCTGTCAGGTTCAAAAGTTCAAACGGGGCGGCAGAGTTCGCCGACGCCCGAGAGCCGCGGTGGTCGCCGGCGGCGATCCACGGCGAGGCAGAGAGATCGGAGAGTACCTCCATGCTCAGGGTACCCTTCCGCGTCAGTTGATGGTGGTGGAGTCGGTCGGCGAGCACCACGTCGACGGCGAGCTTGACTCCGGTGGACGGCGGCTCGGGTGGTCGAGGGGCTCGTCGGAGAGGGCTGCAAAGGTTAAATTGAAGAGGGGGTTATGCTCCTGGCAGCTAGAGAGGGTAACGAGCGGGGTTTGAGCGCCGGAGATGGCCTCACCAGAACGAATCGGGCTGGAGGCCGAGGCGGGGCGAGGCGGCCGGAGCTGGGGGAGGAGACCTCCTCGAGGTCCCCCTAGTGGCCTGGCGGGGTGTTGGTGAGTAGTGGGGGTGCTGCGTGCACGAGAGTGAGCTCGGGACCCCTTTATATAGGCGGTCCGAGGCGGTTGCCGTGAACGAGGATCACCGGCGAGCGATTACGGTGGCGCAGTGCTCGGTCGGGGTGGTTAGGGGGTCGAGCGTCATCACGGAGGTTCAATGGGTCCGTTTTGGTGTTAAGCTGGCCGGGGTTTGGGTGTTAAGGGCGAGCTCGATGGAACGGGGATGGCGCGGGCCCGTCGGCGGCAGAGAGCGCGTTCCGTGCTTGCCGACCACGGTGGCTGTGCTACGGGCGTGCGCTGGCGTGCATGAGGCCACGCGGAGAGCCAGGGAGCGATGGGCGGCGCGGAACGGCGTTCTGCCGTGGAGTGTCTCCTGTCGGCCGCCACGGGAGGTCCCGACGCCGCAGAAGACGCCGGCGAGGGCGAGCCAGCGTGCTACCGACGCCAGGAAGGCTCCACGCACGCGTGTGCAGCTTCGGACAAGAGGAAGAGGCGGCGAGGAACGAGCCAAGGGCACTGTGGCCGCGTGACTGAAACTGTCGAACGGAAGATGACACTGAAACTGAATTTTCTGAACATTGAACAGTAACAGTGCCCACAAGGTGTTCGGCCGAATGAAATTGGTCTCTGGTGATTTTTCCTTGAGCTGATTTTTGGTGGAGTGGCTTCTCATTGCTCAAATAGGCTGCCTGAATTTTGGTGGAATTTTTGGAGGAGTGTAGATATGAATTTCACCAAATTTGGCAAATCTGGTCCAAACTTGCAGGGACTGTATTTTGAAAAATTTGAAAAGAGGAGGAGTGGATCAAGATGGTTCTGGGTTGTGGGTTCAATGGACAATCCAGGAGAATTGGTTTGAGGTCAAAACTCAAATGCAATAGGGCACTTGCTTTGAAAATCTCTCAGGCTCCAAATAATTTTCAGAATTGAATTGAGGGGAAAAATAATTAGAATAAAAATCCAAAACCAGTTTGGATTAGTTGGGACAGAGAATTTAGGTTGATCACAAGAGGGAGGGGAGGTTTTGGAGGGGTTTTATCTCATGGGCAAAAATACAAAGCCAAGGGTGGCTTCAAAGATAAGAAAATCCCAAATTTTCATAGAGCTTCACTTAAAAAAAAATCTCTCCTCAAAACCACAAAGTTTTTGATAAAAACCAAATAAAATTTTTTGGAGTGTCACATCTATCCCCCTAGGAGCATGCACGTAGTGCTTTAGTTTTTGATGACTTCTACATTTTTGCAACAAGTGCATGAGTTCTTTTGATTAATGTTGAGTCCATGGATTATACGCACTCTCACCTTTCCGCCTTTGCTAGCCTTTCTAATACCGCAAACTTTTCGCCGGTAGCATAAACCCACCATATACCTTCCTCAAAACAGCCACCATACCTATCTATTATGGCATTTCCATAGCCATTCCGAGATATATTTCCATGCAAATTTCCACCGTTCCGTTTATTATGACACGCTCCATCATTGTCATATTGCTTTTTGCATGAACATGTAGTTGACATTGTATTTGTGGCAAGGCCACCTTCATAATTTTCATACATGTCGCTCTTGATTCATTGCATATCCCGGTACACCGCCGGAGGCATTCATATAGAGTCATATTTTGATCTAAGTATTGAGTTGTAATTGTTGAGTTGTAAGAAAAATAAAAGTGTGATGATCATCATTATTAGAGCATTGTCCTAGTGAGGAAAGGATGATGGAGACTATGATTCCCCCATAAGTCGGGATGAGACTCCGGACCAAAAAAATTAAAAAAAAGGCCATAAAAAAAGAGAAAAGGCCCAAAAAAAACAAAAAAAAGAGAGAAAAAGAGAGAAGGGACAATGCTACTTTCCTTTTACCACACTTGTGCTTCAAAGTAGCACCATGATCTTCATGATAGAGAGTCTCCTATGCTGTCACTTTCATATACTAGTGGGAATTTTTCATTATAGAACTTGGCTTGTATATTCCAATAATGGGCTTCCTCAAAAGTGCCATAGGTCTTCGTGAGCAAGCAAGTTGGATGCACACCCACTTAGTTCCTTTTGTTGAGCTTTCATATACTTATAGCTATAGTGCATCCGTTGGATGGCAATCCCTACTCACTCACATTGATATCTATTAATGGGCATCTCCATAGCCCGTTGATACGCCTAGTTGATGTGAGACTATCTTCTCCTTTTTTGTCTTCTCCACAACCACCATTCTATTCCACCTATAGTGCTATGTCCATGGCTCACGCTCATGTATTGCGTGAAAGTTGAAAAAGTTTGAGATTACTAAAGTATGAAACAATTGCTTGGCTTGTCATCGGGGTTGTGCATGATTAAATACTCTGTGTGATGAAGATAGAGCAATAGCCAGACTATATTATTTTGTAGGGATAACTTTCTTTAGCCATGTTATTTTGGGAAGACATGATTGCTTTGATTAGTATGCTTGAAGTATTATTACTTTTATGTCAATATGAACTTTTGTCTTGAATCTTTCGGATCTGAATATTCATGCCACAATTAAGAAGATTTACATTGAAATTATGCCAAAGTATCACTCCGCATCAAAACTTCTTTTTTATCATTTACCTACACGAGGACGACCAGGAATTAAGCTTGGGGATGCCTGATACGTCTCCAACGTATCTATAATTTTGGATTGCTCCATGCTACTTTATCTACTGTTTTGGACTATATTGGGCCTTATTTTCCACTTTTATATTATTTTTGGGACTAACCTATTAAACGGAGGCCCAGCCCAGAATTGCTGTTTTTTTGCCTATTTCAGTGTTTCAAAGAAACGGAATATCAAACGGAGTCCAAACGGAATGAAACCTTCGGAACGTGATTTTCTCACCGAACGTGATCCAGGAGACTTGGACCCTACTCCAAGAAGTAACAGAGGCGGTCACGAGGGCGGGGGCGCGCCCCCTAGGGCGTGCCCCCTACCTCGTGGGCCCCCTGTTGGTCCACCGACGTAGCCCTTCCTCCTATATATACCTACGTACCCTCGACAGATCAAATACGGAGCCAAAAACCTAATTCCACTGCCGCAACTTTCTGTATCCACGAGATCCCATCTTGGGGCTTGTTCTGGAGGTCCACCGGAGGGGGCATCTACCACGAAGGGCTTCTACATCAACACCATAGCCTCTCTGATGAAGTGTGAGTAGTTTACTTCAGACCTTCGGGTCCATAGCTAGTAGCTAGATGGCTTCTTCTCTCTTTTTGGATCTCAATACAATGTTCTCCCCCTCTCTTGTGGAGATCTATTCAATGTAATGTTCTTTTTGCGGTGTGTTTGTTGAGACCGATGAATTGTGGGTTTATGATCTAGCTTATCTATGAATAATATTTGAATCTTCTCTGAATTCTTTTATGTATGATTGAGTTATCTTTGCAAGTCTCTTCGAATTATCCGTTTGGTTTGGCCAACTAGATTGGTAGTTCTTGCATGGGAGAAGTGTTTAGCTTTGGGTTTGATCTTGCGGTGTCCTTACCAAGTGACAGAAAGGGTTGCAAGGCACGTATTGTATTGTTGCTATTGAGGATAACAAGATGGGGTTTTTATCATATTGCATGAATTTATCCCTCTACATCATGTCATCTTGCTTAAGGCGTTACTCTGTTTTTAACTTAATACTCTAGATGCATGCTGGATAGCGGTCGATGAGTGGAGTAATAGTAGTAGATGCAGAATCGTTTCGATCTACTTGTCTCGGACGTGATGCCCATATACATGATCATACCTAGATATACTCATAATTATGCTCAATTCTGTCAATTGCTCATCAGTAATTTGTTCACCCACCGCAGAATATCTATGCTCCTGAGAGAAGCCACTAGTGAAACCTATGGCCCCCGGGTCTATTCTCATCATATCAATCTCCATTACTTTATTATTTGCTTTGTTTTTACTTTTCTTTTTTACTTTTCACTTTGCATCTCTATATCAAAAATACCAAAAATATTATTTATCATCTCTATCAGATCTCACCCTCGTAAGTGACCGTGAAAGGATTGACAACCCCTAATCGCGTTGGTTGCGAGTAGCTATCGTTTTGTGTAGGTACGAGGGACTTGTGCGTGGTCTCCTATAGGATTGATACCTTGGTTCTCGAAAACTGAGGGAAATACTTACGCTACTTTGCTGCATTATCCTCTCCTCTTCGGGGAAATCCAACGCAGTGCTCAAGAGGTAGCAATGATCTCTCACTAAATTACAAGATAAAAGTGTTGTCCCTGAGTATGCACCGTTGCCAAAGTTCGTCGTGCCCAGACACCACGTGATGATCGGGTGTGATAAGCTCTACGTCCATCTACAACGGGTGCAAGCCAGTTTTGCACACGCAGAATACTCAACTTAAACTTGACGAGCCTAGCATATGCAGATATGGCCTCGGAACACTGAGACTGAAAGGTTGAGCATGAATCATATAGTACATATGATCAACATAGTGATGTCCACCATTGAAAACTACTCCATTTCACGTGATGATCTGTTATGGTTTAGTTGATTTGGATCCTGTGATCACTTAGATGATTAGAGAGATGTCTATCTAAGTGGGAGTTCTTAAGTAATATGATTAATTGAACTTAAATTTATCATGAACTTATTCCTGGTAGTATTTTGCAAATTATGTTGTAGATCAATAGCTCGCGTTGTTGCTTTCATATATTTATTTTGATATGTTCCTAGAGAAAACTGTGCTGAAAGATCTTAGTAGCAATGATGCGGATTGGATCCGTGATCTGAGGATTATCCTCATTGCTGCACAGAAGAATTATGTTCTTTGATACACCGCTAGGTGACAGACCTATTGCAGGAGCAGATGCAGACATTACGAACGTTTGGCTAGCTCAATATGATGACTACTTGATAGTTTAGTGCACCATGCTTAACGGCTTAGAATCGGGAATTAGAAGACGTTTTGAACGTCATGGACCATATGAGATGTTCCTGGAGTTGAAGTTAGTATTTCAAGCAAATACCCGAGTTGAGAGATATTAAGTCTCCAACAAGTTCTATAGTTAAAAGATGGAGGAGAATAGCTCAAGCAGTGAGCATGTGCTCAGATTGTCTGGGTACTACAATCGCTTGAATCAAGTGGGAGTTAATCTTCCAAATAAAATAGTGATTGACAGAGTTCTCTAGTCACCATCACCAAGTTAGAAGAACTTCGTGATGAACTATAGTACGCAAGGGATGATGAAAACGATTCACGAGCTCTTCGTGATGTTGAAATCAACGAAGGTAGAAATCAAGAAAGAACATCAAGTGTTGATGATTGACAAGATCACTAGTTTCAAGAAAAAAGCAAATGGAAAGAAAGGGAAACTTCAAGTAGAATGGCAAGCAAGTTGTCACTCCTATGAAGAAGCCCAAAGCTGGACCAAAGCCTAAAACTAAGTGCTTCTACTGCAAAGGAAATGGTCACTGGAAGCGGAAATACCCTGAATATTTGGTGGATAAGTAGGATGGCAAAGTGAACAAGGGTATATTTGATATATAGGTTATTGATATATTTGATAGCAAAGTGAACAACATAGTGATACACATATTCATAATATTGATGCCTAAAGATGCAAAGTTGATAATAATAGTGAAACTTATCTGTGGCACTGCCGTTTGGGTCATATCGGTGTAAAGCGCATGAAGAAACTCCATAAAGATGGATTTTCGGAATCACTTGGTTATGACTCATTTGATGCTTGCGAACCGTGCCTTTTGAGCAAGATGACTAAAACTCCGTTCTCCGGAACAATGGAATGAGCTACTGACTTGTTGGAAATAATACATACTGATGTATGCGGTCCAATAAGTGTTGATGCTCGTGGCAAGTATCGTTATTTTCTGACCTTCACAGATGATTTGAGCAGATATGAGTATGTCTACTTAATGAAGCACAAGTCTGAAACATTTGAAAAGTTCAAAGAATTTCAGAGTGAAGTGGAGAATCATCATAACAAGAAAATAAATTTTCTACGATCTGATCGGGGAGGAGAATATTTGAGTTACGAGTTTGGCCTTCATATAAAACAATGTGGAATAGTTTCATAGTTCACACCACCTGGAACACCACAACGTTATGGTGTGTCCAAACGTCATAACCGCACTTTATTGGATATGGTGTGACCTATGATGTCTCTTAACGGTTTACCACTATCATTTTGGGGTTATGCATTAGAGAGACAGTTGCATTCACTTTAAATAGGGCACCATCAAAATCCGTTGAGACAACGGCTTAAGAAATGTGGTTTGGCAAGAAACCAAAGTTGTCGTTTCTTAAAGTTTGGGGTTGCAATGCTTATGTGAAAAAGTTTCAACCTGATAAGCTCAAACCTAAATCAGATAAGTGCGTCTTCATAGAATACCCAAAGGAGACTGTTGGGTACACCTTCTACCACAGGTCCGAAAGCAAGATATTCGTTGCTAAGATGGATCCTTTCTAGAGAAGGAGTTTCTCTCGAAAGAAGTGAGTGGGAGGAAAATAGAGCTTGATAAGGTAATTGTACCTTCTCCCGAATTGGAAAGTAGTTAATCACAGAAATCGGTTCTAGTGATTCCTACACCAATTAGTGAGGAAGCTAATGATGATGATCATGAAACTTCAGATTAAGTTACTATAGAACCTCGTAGGTCTTCCAAAGTACAGTCCGCACCAGAGTGGTACGGTAATCCTGTTCTGGAAGTCATGTTACTAGACCATGATGAACCTACGAACTATGGGGAAGCGATGATGAGCCCAGATTCCGCGAAATGGCTGGAGGCCATGAAATCTGAGATAGGATCCATGTATGAGAACAAAGTGTGGACTTTGGTGGACTTGCCCAATGATCGGGAAGCCTTAGAAAATAAATGGATCTTCAAGAGGAAGACAGACGTTGATAGTAGTGTTACTATCTACAAAGCTCGACTTGTCGCAAAAAGGTTTTCGACAAGTTCAAGGTGTTGACTACAATGAGATTTTCTCAACTGTAGCGATGCTTAAGTCTGTCCGAATCATGTTAGCAATTGCCACATTTTACGAAATCTGGCAAATGGATGTCAAAACTTCATTCCTTAATGGTTTTCTTAAAGAAGAGTTGTATATGATGCAACTAGAAGATTTTGTCAATCCTAAAGGTGCTAACAAAATGTGCAAGCTCCAGCGATCTATCTATGGACTGGTGCAAGCATCTCGAAGTTGGAATATACGCTTTGATAAGTTGATCAAAGCATATAGTTTTATATGGATTTGCAGTGAAGCCTGTATTTACAATAAAGTGAGTGGGAGCACTACAACCTTTCTGATAAGTATATGTAAGTGACATATTGTTGATCAGAAATGATGTAGAATTTTTCTGGAAAGCATAAAGAAGTGTTTGAAAGGAGTTCTTTAACAGAAAGACCTCAGTAAAGCTACTTACATATTGAACATCAAGATCTATTGAGATAGATCAAAACGCTTGATAAGATTTTCAATGAGTAAATACCTTGACAAGATTTTGAAGTAGTTCAAAATGGAACAGTCAAAGAAAGAGTTCTTTCCTGTGTTGCAAAGGTGTGAAATTGAGTAAGACTCAAATCCCGACCATGGCAAAAAATAGAAAGAGAATGAAAGTCATTCCATATGCCTCAGTCATAGGTTCTATAAAGTATGCTATGCTGTGTACCAGACCTATTGTGTACCTTGCTTTGAGTTTGGCAAGGGAGTACAATTTTGATATAGGAGTAGATCACTAGACAGCGGTCAAGAATATCCTTTGGGTGTTGGTCTCATGACAATGTGAACTATGGGTGTTAATCACATACAGATGTGAATATTGGTGGTAAATCACATGATGATGTGAACTAGATTATTGACTCTAGTGAAAGTGGGAGACTGAAGGAAATGTGCCCTAGAGGCAATAATAAAGTTATTATTTATTTCCTTATTTCATGGTAAATGTTTATTATTCATGCTAGAATTGTATTAACCGGAAACATAATACATGTGTGAATACATAGACAAATATAGTGTCACTAGTATGCCTCTACTTGACTAGCTCGTTGAATCAAAGATGGTTAAGTTTCCTAGCCATAGACATGAGTTGTCATTTGATTAATGGGATCACATCATTAGAGAATGATGTGATTGACTTGACCCATTCCGTTAGCTTAGCACTTGATCGTTTAGTATGTTGCTATTGCTTTCTTCACGACTTATACATGTTCCTATGACTATGAGATTATGCAACTCCCGTTTACCGGAGGAACACTTTGTGTGCTACCAAACGTCACAGCGTAACTGGGTGATTATAAAGGTGCTCTACAGGTGTCTCCGAAGGTACTTGTTGAGTTGGCGTATTTCGAGATTAGGATTTGTCACTCAGATTATTGGAGAGGTATCTTTGGACCCTCTCGGTAATGCACATCACTATAAGCCTTGCAAGCAATGTAGCTAATGAGTTAGTTATGAGATGATGCATTACGTAAACGAGTAAAGAGACTTGCCGGTAACGAGATTGAACTAGGTATTGAGATACCGACGATCGAATCTCGGGCAAGTAACATACCGATGACAAAGGGAACAACGTATTTTGTTATGCGGTTTTACTGATAAAGATCCTCGTAGAATATGTAGGAGCCAATATGAGCATCCAGGTTCCGCTATTGGTTATTGACCGGAGACGTGTATCGGTCATGTCTACATAGTTCTCGAACCCGTAGGGTCCGCACGCTTAAAGTAAGGTGATAGTTATATTATGAGTTTATGTGTTTTGATATACCGAAGGTTGTTGGGAGTCCCGGATGTGATCAAGGACATGACAAGGAGTCTCGAAATGGTCGAGACGTAAAGATCGATATATTGGACGACTATATTCGGACTTCGGAAAGGTTTTTCGAGTGGTTCGGGTATTTTTTGGAGTACCGGAGGGTTACGGGAATTCGCCGGGGAGTATACGTGCCTTATTGGGCCATACGGGAATAGAGGAGAGAGGCCAAAAAAGAAGGAGGCGCGTAGCCCCCCTCTGGTCTGAATTGGACAAGGGGTGCAACCCCTTTTTCCTTCTTCCTCTCCCCCTCTTTCCTTCTCTCCTGCTCCAACAAGGGAAGGAGGAGTCCTACTCCCGCTGGGAGTAGGACTCCCCCCTTGGCGCGCCCTCCTCCTAGGCCGGCCGCTTCCCCGTTGCTCCTTTATATACAGGGGCACGGGGGCACCCCATAGACACAACAATTGATCATTGATCTCATAGCCGTGCGGTGCCCCCTCCACCATAGTCCTCCTCGATAATATCGTAGTGGTGCTTAGACGAAGCCTTGCATCGGTAGAACATCATCATCGTCACCACACCGTCGTGCTGACGGAATTCTCCCTCGACACTCGGGTGGATCGGAGTTCGAGGGACGTCATCGAGCTGAACGTGTGCAAGAACTCGCAAGTGCCGTGGTGTTAGTGCTTGATCAGTCGGGCCATGAAGACGTACGACTACATCAACCGCGTTGTGCTAACGATTCCGCTTTCGGTCTACGAGGGTACGTGGACACCACTCTCCCCTCTCGTTGCTATGCATCACCATGATCTTGCGTGTGCGTAGGATTTTTTTTGAAATTACTACGTTTCCCAACAGTGGTATCAGAGCCTGGTTTTATGCGTAGCTGTTATATGCACGAGTAGAACAAAAGTGAGTTGTGGGCGATACAAGTCATACTGCTTACCCGCATGTCATACTTTGGTTCGGCGGTATTGTTGGATGAAGCGGCCCGGACCGACATTATGCGTACGCTTACGCGAGACTGGTTCTACTGATGTGCTTTGCACACAGGTGGCTGGCGGGTGTCAGTTTCTCCAACTTTAGTTGAATCGAGTGTGGCTACGCTCGGTCCTTTAGAAGGTTAAAACATCACTAACTTGACGAACTATCGTTGTGGTTTTTATGCGTAGGTAAGAACAGTTTTGCTCAGCCGGTAGCAGCCACATAAAACTTGCAACAACAAAGTAGAGGACGTCTAACTTGTTTTTGCAGGGCATGTTGTGATGTGATATGGTCAAGGCATGATGCTATATTTTATTGTATGATGATCATGTTTTTTAACCGAGTTATCGGCAACTGGCAGGAGCCATATGGTTGTCGCTTTATTGTATGCAATGCAATCACCCTGTAATTGCTTTACTTTATCACTAAGCGGTAGCGATAGTCGTAGAAGCAATAGTTGGCGAGACAACAACGATGCTACATTGAAGATCAAGGTGTCGCGCCGGTGACGATGGTGATCATGACGGTGCTTCGGAGATGTAGATCACAAGCACAAGATGATGATGGCCATATCATATCACTTATATTGATTGCATGTGATGTTTATCTTTTATGCATCTTATCTTGCTTTGATTGACGATAGCATTATAAGATGATCTCTCACTAAATTTCAAGATAAAAGTGTTCTCCCTGAGTATGCACCGTTGCCAAAGTTCGTCGTGCCGAGACACCACGTGATGATCGGGTGTGATAAGCTCTACGTCCATCTACAACGGGTGCAAGCCAGTTTTGCACACGCAGAATACTCAGGTTAAACTTGACGAGCCTAGCATATGCAGATATGGCCTCAGAACACTGAGACCGAAAGGTTGAGCATGAATCATATAGTAGATATGATCAACATAGTGATGCCCACCATTGAAAACTACTCCATTTCACGTGATGATCAGTTATGGTTTAGTTGATTTGGATCACGTGATCACTTAGATGATTAGAGAGATGCCAATCTAAGTGGGAGTTCTTAAGTAATATGATTAATTGAACTTAAATTTATCATGAACTTATTCCTGGTAGTATTTTGCAAATTATGTTGTAGATCAATAGCTCGCGTTGTTGCTTTCATATATTTATTTTGATATGTTCCTAGAGAAAACTGTGCTGAAAGATCTTAGTAGCAATGATGCGGATTGGATCCGTGATCTGAGGATTGTCCTCATTGCTGCACAGAAGAATTATGTTCTTTGATGCACCGCTAGGTGACAGACCTATTGCAGGAGCAGATGCAGACGTTACGAACGTTTGGCTAGCTCAATATGATGACTACTTGATAGTTTAGTGCACCATGCTTAACGGCTTAGAATTGGGACTTCAAAGACGTTTTGAATGTCATGGAGCATATGAGATGTTCCAGGAGTTGAAGTTAATATTTCAAGCAAATACCGGAGTTGTGAGATATTAAGTCTCCAACAAGTTCTATAGATAAAAGATGGAGGAGAATAGCTCAAGTAGTGAGCATGTGCTCAGATTGTCTGGGTACTACAATCGCTTGAATTAAGTGGGAGTTAATCTTCCAGATAAAATAGTGATTGACAGAGTTCTCTAGTCACCATCACCAAGTTAGAAGAACTTCGTGATGAACTATAGTATGCAAGGCATGACGAAAACGATTCCCGAGCTCTTCGTGATGTTGAAATCGACGAAGGTAGAAATCAAGAAAGAACATCAAGTGTTGATGATTGACAAGACCACTAGTTTCAAGAAAATGACAAAGGGAAAGAAAGGGAAACTTCAAGTAGAATGGCAAGCAAGTTGTCACTCCTACGAAGAAGCCCAAAGCTGGACCAAAGCCTGAAACTGAGTGCTTCTACTGCAAAGGAAATGGTCACTGGAAGCGGAAATACCATGAATATTTAGTGGATAAGTAGGATGGCAAAGTGAACAAGGGTATATTTGATATACAGGTTATTGATGTGTACCTTACTAGTCTTTATAGTAGCCCCTGGGTATTTGATACTTGTTCGGTTGCTAAAAAATTAGTAACTCGAAACAGGAGTTACAGAATAAACAGAGACTAGTTGAGGGTGAAGTGACGATGTGTGTTGGAAGTGGTTCCAAGATTGATATGATCATCGTCGCACACTCCCTATACTTTCGGGATTAGTGTTAAACCTAAATAAATGTTATTTGGCATTTGCGTTGAGCATAAATATGATTTGATCATGTTTATTGCAAATACGGTTATTCATTTAAAGTCAGAGAATAATTGTTGTTCTGTTTATATGAATAAAGCCTTCAATGGTCATACACCCAATGAAAATAGTTTGTTGGATCTCGATCATAGTGATACACATATTCATAATATTGATGCCAAAAGATGCATAGTTGATAACAATAGTGCAACTTATTTGTGGCACTGCCGTTTGGGTCATATCGGTGTAAAGCGCATGAAGAAACTCCATAAAGATGGATTTTCGGAATCACTTGGTTATGACTCATTTGATGCTTGCGAACCGTGCCTTTTGAGCAAGATGACTAAAACTCCGTTCTCCGGAACAATGGAACGAGCTACTGACTTGTTGGAAATAATACATACTAATGTATGCGGTCCAATAAGTGTTGATGCTTGTGGCAAGTATCGTTATTTTCTGACCTTCACAGATGATTTGAGCAGATATGAGTATGTCTACTTAATGAAGCACAAGTCTGAAACATTTGAAAAGTTCAAAGAATTTCAGAGTGAAGTGGAGAATCATCGTAACAAGAAAATAAATTTTCTACGATCTGATCGGGGAGGAGAATATTTGAGTTACGAGTTTGGCCTTCATATAAAACAATGTGGAATAATTTCATAGTTCACACCACCTGGAACACCACAACGTTATGGTGTGTCCAAACGTCATAACCACACTTTATTGGATATGGTGTGACCTATGATGTCTCTTAACGGTTTACCACTATCGTTTTGGGGTTATGCATTAGAGACAGTTGCATTCACTTTAAATAGGGCACCATCGAAATCCGTTGAGACAACGACTTAAGAAATGTGGTTTGGCAAGAAACCAAAGTTGTCGTTTCTTAAAGTTTGGGGTTGCAATGCTTATGTGAAAAAGTTTCAACCTGATAAGCTCGAACCTAAATCGGAGAAGTGCGCCTTCATAGAATACCCAAAGGAAACTGTTGGGTACACCTTCTATCACAGGTCCGAAAGCAAGATATTAGTTGCTAAGATGGATCCTTTCTAGAGAAGGTGTTTCTCTCAAAAGTAGTGAGTGGGAGGAAAGTAGAGCTTGATAAGGTAATTGCACCATCTCCCAAATTGGAAAGTAGTTAATCACATAAATCGGTTCCAGTGATTCCTACAGTAATTAGTGAGGAAGCTAATGATGATGATCATGAAACTTCAAATTAAGTTACTACAGAACCTCGTAGGTCTTCCTGTTGGGGAACGTAGCAGAAATTCAAAATTTTTCCTACGAATCACCAAGATCTATCTATGGAGAGACCAGCAATGAGTAGTAAGGAGAGTGCATCTACATACCCTTGTAGATCGCTAAGCGGAAGCGTTCAAGTGAACGGAGTTGATGGAGTCGTACTCGTCGTGATTCAGATCACCGATGATCCTAGTGCCGAACGGACGGCACCTCCGCGTTCAACACACGTACAGCTCGACGATGTCTCCCACGCCTTGATCCAGCAAGGAGAGAGGGAGAGGTTGAGGAAGACTCCATCCAGCAGCAGCATAACGACGTGGTGGTGATGGAGGAGCGTGGCAATCCTGCAGGGCTTCGCCAAGCACCTACGGGAGAGGA
Source organism: Triticum dicoccoides (assembly GCF_002162155.2). Classification (NCBI taxonomy): domain Eukaryota; kingdom Viridiplantae; phylum Streptophyta; class Magnoliopsida; order Poales; family Poaceae; genus Triticum; species Triticum dicoccoides. Next base: position 26,934,725 of record NC_041381.1, on the reverse strand, counting down.
GGAGGTGTCACGGGAGGGAGGGAGGCGCCAAGGGCTCAGGTATGGATGCCCTCCCTCCCCTCCACTATATATAGGGGCAGGGGAGAGGGGGGAGGCGCAGCCTTGCCCCCTCCTCCAAGGAAGGGGTGCGGCTAAGGAGGGGGGGAGGAGTCCATCCTCCCCAAGGCACCTCGGAGGTGCCTTCCCCCTTGAGGACTCTTCCCTCCCCAAGTTTCCTTGCGCATGGGCCTCTTGGGGCTGGTGCCCTTGGCCCATGTAGGCCAAGGCGCACCCCCTACAGCCCATGTGGCCCCCCGGGGCAGGTGGCCCTACCCGGTGGGCCCCCGGGACCCTTCCGGTGGTCCCGGTACAATACCGATGACCCCGAAACTTGTCCCGATGGCCGAAACAGGACTTCCTATATATAAATCTTTACCTCCGGACCATTCCGGAACTCCTCGTGATGTCCGGGATCTCATCCGGGACTCCGAACAACATTCGGTAACCACATACAAGCTTCCTTTATAACCCTAGCGTCATCGAACCTTAAGTGTGTAGACCCTACGGGTTCGGGAGACATGTAGTCATGACCGAGATGTTCTCCGGTCAATAACCAACAGCGGGATCTGGATACCCATGTTGGCTCCCACATGTTCCACGATGATCTCATCGGATGAACCACGATGTCAAGGACTCAATCGATCCCGTATACAATTCCCTTTGTCTAGCGGTATGGTACTTGCCCGAGATCCGATCGTCGGTATACCGATACCTTGTTCAATCTCGTTACCGGCAAGTCTCTTTACTCGTTCCGTAACACATCATCCCGTGATCAACCCCTTGGTCACATTGTGCACATTATGATGATGTCCTACCGAGTGGGCCCAGAGATACCTCTCCGTTTACACGGAGTGACAAAATCCCAATCTCGATTCGTGCCAACCCAACAGACACTTTCAGAGATACCCGTAGTGTACCTTTATAGCCACCCAGTTACGTTGTGACGTTCGGCACACCCAAAGCACTCCTACGGTATCCGGGAGTTGCACAATCTCATGGTCTAAGGAAATGATACTTGACATTAGAAAAGCTTTAGCATACGAACTACATGATCTTGTGCTAGGCTTAGGATTGGGTCTTGTCCATCACATCATTCTCCTAATGATGTGATCCCGTTATCAACGACATCCAATGTCCATGGTCAGGAAACCGTAACCATCTATTGATTGACGAGCTAGTCAACTAGAGGCTTACTAGGGACATGGTGTTGTCTATGTATCCACACATGTATCTGAGTTTCCTATCAATACAATTCTAGCATGGATAATAAACGATTATCATGAACAAGGAAATATAATAATAATCAATTTATTATTGCCTCTAGGGCATATTTCCAACAGTCTCCCACTTGCACTAGAGTCAATAATCTAGTTCACATCGATATGTGATTAACACTCAAGGTCACATCCCCATGTGACTAACACCCAAAGAGTTTACTAGAGTCAATAATCTAGTTCACATTTACCATGTGATTAACACTCGATGAGTTCTGGGTTTGATCATGTTATGCTTGTGAGAGAGGTTATAGTCAACGGGTCTGAACCTTTCAGATCCGTGTGTGCTTTACAAATCTCTATGTCATCTCCTAGATGCAGCTACCACGTGCTCTTTGGAGCTATTCCAAATAACTGTTCTACTTGGAGCTATTCTAAATTGTTGCTCCATTATACGTATCCGGTATCTCTACTCAGAGCTATCCGGATAGGTGTTAAGCTTGCATCGACGTAACCCTTTACGACGAACTCTTTTACCACCTCCATAATTGAGAAAATTCCTTAGTCCACTAGTTACTAAGGATAACTTTGACCGCTGTCCTGTGATCCATTCTTGGATCACTCTTGTACCCCTTGACTGACTCATGGTAAGGCACACTTCAGGTGCGGTACACAGCATAGCATACTGTAGAGCCTATGTCTTAAGCATAGGGGACGACCTTCGTTCCTTTCTCTCTATTCTGCCATGGTCGAGCTTTAAGTCTTAACTTCATACCTTACAACTCACGCAAGAACTCTTTCTTTGACTGATCCATCTTGAACACCTTCAAGATCACGTCAAGGCATGTGCTCATTTGAAAGTACTATTAAGTGTTTTGATCTATCCTTATAGATCTTGATGCTCAATGTTCAAGTAGCTTAATCCAGGTTTTCCATTGAAAACACTTTCCAAATAACCCTATATGCTTTCCAGAAATTCTACGTCATTTCTGATCATTAATATGTCAACAACATATACTCATCAGAAATTCTATAGTGCTCCCACTCACTTCTTTGGAAATACAAGTTTCTCATAAACTTTGTATACACCCAAAATCTTTGATCATCATCAAAGCATACATTCCAACTCCGAGATGCTCACTCCAGTCCTCAGAAGGATTGCTGGAGCTTTGCATACTTATTAGCATATTTCAGGATAGACAAAACCTTCCGGTTGTATCACATACAACCTTTCCTCAAGAATCGTCGAGGAAACAATGTTTTGACATCCTATCTGCAAGATTTCATAAATAATGCAATAATTGCTAATATAATTTCAACAGACTCTTAGCATCGCTACGAGTGAGAAAGTCTCATCGTAGTCAACTCCTTGAACTTGTCGAAGAACATCTTAACGACAAGTCGAGCTTTCTCAATGGTGACACTTGCCATCATTGTCTGTCTTCCTTTCAAAATCCATCTGCACTCAACAGCCTTACGACCATCGAGTTGTTCTGCCAAAGTCTACACTTTGTTTTCATACATGGATCCTCTCTCGGGTTTTATGGCCTTGAGCCATTTATCGGAATCCAGGCCCACCATCGCTTCTCCATAGCTCGTAGGTTCATTGTTGTCTAGCAACATGACTTCCAAGACAGGATTACTGTACCACTCTGAAGTAGTACGTATCCTTGTCACCCTACGAGGTTCGGTAGTGACTTGATCCGAAACTTCATGATCACTATCATAAGCTTCCACTTCAATTGGTGTAGGTGCCACAGGAACAACTTCCTGTGCCCTGCTACACATTTGTTGAAGTGACGGTTCAATAACCTCATCAAGTCTCCACCATCCTCCCACTCAATTCTTTCGAGAGAAACCTTTCCTCGAGAAAGGACCCGATTCTAGAAACAATTCATATTGCTTTCGGATCTGAATTAGGAGGTATACCCAACTGTTTTGGGTGTTCTATGAAGATGTATTTTATCCGCTTTGGGTTCGAGCTTAATCCTGAAACTTTTTCACATAAGCATCGCAGCCCCAAACTTCTAAGAAATGACAGCTTAGGTTTCTCTAAACCATAATTCATACGGTGTCATCTCAAAGGAATTACGTGGTGCCCTATTTAAAGTGAATGTGGTTGTCTCTAATGCCTAACCCACAAACTATAGTGGTATTTCGATAAGAGACATCATCGTATGCATCATATCCAATAGGGTGCAGTTATGATGTTCGGACACACCATCACACTATGGTGTTCCAGGCTGTATCAGTTGTGAAACAATTTCCACAATGTCTTAATTCTGTGCCAAACTCGTGATTCAGATATTCATCTCTATGATCATATCATAGATCTTTTATCCTCTTGTCACGACGATCTTTCAACTTCACACTGAAATTACTTGAACCTTTCAATAATTCAGACTCGTGATTCATCAAGTAAATATACTCAACATCTACTCGAATCATCTGTGAAGTAAGAACATAACGATATTCACTGCATGCCTCAGCACTCATTCGACTGCACACATCAAAATGTGTTACTTCCAACAAGTTGCTATCTTGTTCCATCTTACTGAAAACGAGGCTTTTCAGTCATCTTGCCCATGTGGTATGATTTGCATGTCCCAAGTGATTCAAAATCAAGTGAGTCAAAACGGTCCATTTACATGGAGTTTCTTCATGCATATACACCAATAGACATGGTTTGCATGTCTCAAACTTTTCAAAAACGAGTGAGCCCAAAGATCCATCAATATGGAGCTTCTTCATGCGTTTTATACCGATATGACTTACGTGGCAGTGCCACAAGTAGGTGGTACTATCATTACTATCTTTTGGCATGAACATGTGTATCACTACGATCGAGATTTAATAAACCATTCATTTTAGGTGTAAGACCATTGAAGGTATTATTCAAATAAACAGAGTAACCATTATTCTCCTTAAATGAATAACCGTATTGCGATAGACGTAATCCAATCATGTCTATGCTCAACGCAAACACCAAATAACAATTATTTAGGTTTAACACCAATCTCTTTGGTAGAGGGAGCGTGCGATGCTTGATCATATCAAGCTTGGAAAAACTTCCAACACATATCGTCAGCTCACCTTTAGCTAGTCTCCGTTTATTCCGTAGCCTTTTGTTTCGAGTTACTAACACTTAGCAACCGAACCGGTATCTAATACCCTGGTGCTACTAGGAGTACTAGCAAAGTACACATTAACACAATCTATATCCAATATACTTCTATCGACCTTGCCAGCCTTCTTATCTACCAAGTATCTAGGGTAATTCTGCTCTAGTGGTTGTTCCCCTTATTACAGAAGCACTTAGTCTCGGGTTTGGGTTTTACCTTGGGTTTCTTCACTAGAGCAGCAGCTGATTTGCCATTTCATGAAGTATCCCTTTGTTCCCTTGCCCTTCTTGAAACTAGTGGTTTCACCAACCATCAACAATTGATGCTCCTTCTTGATTTCTACTTTCGCGGTGTCAAACATTGCGAATACCTCAAGGATCATCATATCTATCCCTGATATGTTATAGTTCATCACGAAGCTCTAACAGCTTGGTGGCAATGACTTTGGAGAACCATCACTGTCTTATCTGGAAGATCAACTCCCACTCGATTCAAATGATTGTTGTACTCAGACAATCTGAGCACAAGCTCAACAATTGAGCTTTTCTCCTTAGTTTGCAGGTTAAGAAAGTCATCGGAGGTCTTATACCTCTTGACGTGGGCACGAGCCTGAAATCACAATTTCAGCCCTCGAAACATCTCGTATGTTCCGCGACATTTCGAAAAACGTCTTTGGTGCCTCAACTCTAAACCGTTTCACTGAACTATCACGTAGTTATCAAAAACGTGTACAAACGATGTTTGGGGTTCAGCACACTGAGCGGTGCATTAAGGACATAAGCTTTCTATGAAGCAATGAGGACAATCCTCAGTTTACGGACCTAGTCCGCATAATTGCTACTATCAACTTTCAACTATATTTTCTCTAGGAACAAATCTAAACAGTAGAACTACATCGCGAGCTTACGACATAATTTGCAAAAGGTTTTTTTTTGACTATGTTCAGGATAATTAAGTTCATCTTATGAACTCCCACTCAGATAGACATCCCTCTAGTCATCTAAGTGATTACATGATCCGAGTCAAACTAGGCCGTGTCCGATCATCACGTGAGACGGACTAGTCATCATCGGTGAACATCTTCATGTTGATCGTATCTTCTATACGACTCATGTTCGACCTTTCGGTCTCCGTGTTCCGAGGCCATGTCTGTACATGCTAGGCTCGTCAAGTTAACCCTAAGTGTTTTGCATGTGTTCCGAGGCCATGTCTGTACATGCTAGGCTCGTCAACACCCGTTGTATTTGAACGTCTGAATAAAACACCCGATCATCACGTGATGTTTTGAAACAGCGAACTGTCGCAACGGTGCACAGTTAGGGGAGAACACTTCTTGAAATTGTTGTAAGGGATCATCTTATTTACTACCGTCGTTCTAAGCAAATAAGATGTATAAACATGATAAACATCACATGTAATCAAATAGTGACATGATATGGCCATCATCACTTTGCTCCTTTTGATCTCCATCTTCGGGGCTCCATGATCATCATCATCACCGGCATGACACCATGATCTCCATCATCATGATCTCCATCATCGTGTCTTCATGAAGTTGCCTCGCCAACTATTACTTCTACTACTATGGCTAACGGTTAGCAATAAAGTAAAGTAATTACATGGCGTTGTTCAATGACACGCAGGTCACAAATAAATAAAGACAACTCCTATGGCTCCTGCCGGTTGTTATACTCATCGACATGCAAGTCGTGATTCCTATTACAAGAACATGATCAATCTCATACATCACATATATCATTCATCACATCCTTTTTGGCCATATCACATCACATAGCATACCCTGCAAAAACAAGTTAGACGTCCTCTAATTGTTGTTTGCATGTTTTACGTGGCTGCTATGGGTTTCTAGCAAGAACGTTTCTTACCTACGCATGAACCACAACGTGATATGCCAATTGCTATTTACCCTTCATAAGGACCCTTTTCATCGAATCCGATCCGACTAAAGTGGGAGAGACAGACACCCGCCAGCCACCTTATGCAACTAGTGCATGTTTGTCGGTGGAACCGGTCTCACGTAAGCGTACGTGTAAGGTTGGTCCGGGCCGCTTCATCCCACGATGCCGCCGAATCAAGATAAGACTAGTAACGGCAAGCATATTGAACAATATCGATGCCCACAACTACTTTGTGTTCTACTCGTGCAAAGAATCTACGCAATAGACCTAGCTCATGATGCCACTGTTGGGGAACGTAGCAGAAATTCAAAATTTTTCCTACGAATCACCAAGATCTATCTATGGAGAGACCAGCAATGAGTAGTAAGGAGAGTGCATCTACATACCCTTGTAGATCGCTAAGCGGAAGCGTTCAAGTGAACGGAGTTGATGGAGTCGTACTCGTCGTGATTCAGATCACCGATGATCCTAGTGCCGAACGGACGGCACCTCCGCGTTCAACACACGTACAGCTCGACGATGTCTCCCACGCCTTGATCCAGCAAGGAGAGAGGGAGAGGTTGAGGAAGACTCCATCCAGCAGCAGCATAACGGCGTGGTGGTGATGGAGGAGCGTGGCAATCCTGCAGGGCTTCGCCAAGCACCTACGGGAGAGGAGGAGGTGTCACGGGAGGGAGGGAGGCGCCAAGGGCTCAGGTATGGATGCCCTCCCTCCCCTCCACTATATATAGGGGCAGGGGAGAGGGGGGAGGCGCAGCCTTGCCCCCTCCTCCAAGGAAGGGGTGCGGCTAAGGAGGGGGGGAGGAGTCCATCCTCCCCAAGGCACCTCGGAGGTGCCTTCCCCCTTGAGGACTCTTCCCTCCCCAAGTTTCCTTGTGCATGGGCCTCTTGGGGCTGGTGCCCTTGGCCCATGTAGGCCAAGGCGCACCCCCTACAGCCCATGTGCCCCCCCGGGGCAGGTGGCCCTACCCGATGGGCCCCCGGGACCCTTCCGGTGGTCCCGGTACAATACCGATGACCCCGAAACTTGTCCCGATGGCCCAAACAGGACTTCCTATATATAAATCTTTACCTCCGGACCATTCCGGAACTCCTCGTGATGTCCGGGATCTCATCCGGGACTCCGAACAACATTCGGTAACCACATACAAGCTTCCTTTATAACCCTAGCGTCATCGAACCTTAAGTGTGTAGACCCTACGGGTTCGGGAGACATGTAGTCATGACCGAGATGTTCTCCGGTCAATAACCAACAGCGGGATCTGGATACCCATGTTGGCTCCCACATGTTCCACGATGATCTCATCGGATGAACCACGATGTCAAGGACTCAATCGATCCCGTATACAATTCCCTTTGTCTAGCGGTATGGTACTTGCCTGAGATTCGATCGTCGGTATACCGATACCTTGTTCAATCTCGTTACCGGCAAGTCTCTTTACTCGTTCCGTAACACATCATCCCGTGATCAACCCCTTGGTCACATTGTGCACATTATGATGATGTCCTACCGAGTGGGCCCAGAGATACCTCTCCGTTTACACGGAGTGACAAAATCCCAATCTCGATTCGTGCCAACCCAACAGACACTTTCAGAGATACCCGTAGTGTACCTTTATAGCCACCCAGTTACGTTGTGACGTTTGGCACACCCAAAGCACTCTTACGGTATCCGGGAGTTGCACAATCTCATGGTCTAAGGAAATGATACTTGACATTAGAAAAGCTTTAGCATACGAACTACATGATCTTGTGCTAGGCTTAGGATTGGGTCTTGTCCATCACATCATTCTCCTAATGATGTGATCCCGTTATCAACGACATCCAATGTCCATGGTCAGGAAACAGTAACCATCTATTGATCAACGAGCTAGTCAACTAGAGGCTTACTAGGGACATGGTGTTGTCTATGTATCCACACATGTATCTGAGTTTCCTATCAATACAATTCTAGCATGGATAATAAACGATTATCATGAACAAGGAAATATAATAATAATCAATTTATTATTGCCTCTAGGGCATATTTCCAACACTTCCAAAGTACAGTCCGCACCAGAGTGGTACGGTAATCCTGTTCTGGAAGTCATGTTACTAGACCATGATGAACCTACGAACTATGTGGAAGCGATGACGAGCCTAGATTCCGCGAAATGGCTGGATGCCATGAAATCTGAGATAGGATCCATGTATGAGAACAAAGTGTGGACTTTGGTGGACTTGCCCGATGATCGGCAAGCCATAGAAAATAAATGGATCTTCAAGAGGATGACGAACGTTGATAGTAGTGTTACTATCTACAAAGCTCGACTTGTCGCAAAAAGGTTTTCAACAAGTTCAAGGTGTTGACTACAATGAGATTTTCTCAACTATAGCGATGCTTAAGTCTGTCCGAATCATGTTAGCAATTGCCACATTTTATGAAATGTGGCAAATGGATGTCAAAACTGCATTCCTTAATGGTTTTCTTAAAGAAGAGTTATATATGATGCAACCAGAAGGTTTTGTCAATCCTAAAGGTGCTAATAAATGTGCAAGCTCCAGCGATCCATCTATGGACTGGTGCAAGCATCTCGGAGTTGGAATATACGCTTTGATAAATTGATCAAAGCATATAGTTTTATATGGACTTGCAGTGAAGCCTGTATTTACAATAAAGTGAGTGGGAGCACTACAACCTTTCTGATAAGTATATGTAAGTGACATATTGTTGATCATAAATGATGTAGAATTTTTCTGGAAAGCATAAAGAAGTGTTTGAAAGGAGTTCTTTAAAAAAAAGACCTCTGTAAAGCTACTTACATATTGAGCATCAAGATCTATTGAGATAGATCAAGACGCTTGATAAGTTTTTCAATGAGTAAATACCTTGACAAGATTTTGAAGTAGTTCAAAATGGAACAGTCAAAGAAAGAGTTCTTGCCTGTGTTGCAATGGTGTGAAATTGAGTAAGACTCAAATCCCGTCCATGGCAGAAAATAGAAAGAGAAGGAAAGTCATTCCCTATGCCTCAGTTATAGGTTCTATAAAGTATGCTATGCTGTGTACCAGACATATTGTATACCTTGCTCTGAGTTTGGCAAGGGAGTACAATTTTGATCTAGGAGTTGATCACTGGACAGCGGTCAAGAATATCCTTAGTGAGGACTAAGAAGATGTTTCTCGATTATGGAGGTGATAAAAGAGTTCGTCGTAAAGAGTTACATCGATACAAGCTTTTCCACTAATCCAGATGACTCTAAGTCTCAATCTGGATACATATTGAAAGTGGGAGCAATTAGCTAGAGTAGCTCCATGCAGAGCATTGTAGACATAGAATATTTGCAAAATACATACGGCTCTGAATGTGACAGACCCGTTGACTAAACTTCTCTCACAAGCAAAACATGATCATACCTTAGTACTCTTTGGGTGTTAATCACATGGCGATGTGAACTAGATTATTGACTCTAGTAAACCCTTTGGGTGTTGGTCACATGACAATGTGAACTATGGGTGTTAATCACATACAGATGTGAATATTGGTGGTAAATCACATGATGATGTGAACTAGATTATTGACTCTAGTGCAAGTGGGAGACTGAAGGAAATATGCCCTAGAGGCAATAATAAAGTTATTATTTACTTATTTCATCATAAATGTTTATTATTCATGCTAGAATTGTATTAACCGGAAACATAATACATGTGTGAATACATAGACAAACATAGTGTCACTAGTGTGCCTCTACTTGACTAGCTCGTTGAATCAAAGATGGTTAAGTTTCCTAGCCATAGACATGAGTTGTCATTTGATTAATGGGATCACATCATTAGAGAATGATGTGATTGACTGGCCCATTCCCTTAGCTTAGCACTTGATCGTTTAGTATGTTGCTACTGCTTTCTTCATGACTTATACATGTTCCTATGACTATGAGATTATGCAACTCCCGTTTACTAGAGTAACACTTTGTGTGCTGCCAAACGTCACAACGTAACTGGGTGATTATAAAGGTGCTCTAGAGGTGTCTCCGAAGGTACTTGTTGAGTTGGCGTATTTTGAGATTAGGATTTGTCACTCCGATTATCGGAGAGGTATCTCTGGGCCCTCTCGGTAATGCACATCACTATAAGACTTGCAAGCAATGTAGCTAATGAGTTAGTTACGAGATGATGCATTACGTAAACGAGTAAAGAGACTTGCCGGTAACGAGATAGAACTAGGTATTGAGATACCGACGATCGAATCTCGGGCAAGTAACATACCGATGACAAAGGGAACAACGTATGTTGTTATGCGGTTTGACCAATAAAGATCTTCGTAGAATATGTAGGAGCCAATATGAGCATCCAGGTTCCGCTTTTGGTTATTGACCGGAGACGTGTCTCGGTCATGTCTACATAGTTCTCGAACCCGTAGGGTCCGCACGCTTAAAGTAAGATGACAGTTATATTATGAGTTTATGTGTTTTGATGTACCGAACGTTTTTCGGAGTCCCGGATGTGATCACGGACATGACGAGGAGTCTCAAAATGGTCGAGACGTAAATATCGATATATTGGACGACTATATTCGGACTTCAGAAAGGTTCCGAGTGATTCGGGTATTTTTCGGAGTACCGGAGAGTTACAGGAATTTGCCGGGGAGTATATGGGCCTTATTGGGCCATACGGGAATAGAGGAGAGAGGCCAAAAAGGAAGGAGGCACGCAGCCCCCCTCTGGTCCGAATTGGACAAGGGGTGTAGCCCCTTTTTCTTCTTCCTCTCCCCCTCTTTCCTTCTCTCCTACTCCAACAAGGGAAGGAGGAGTCCTACTCCCGGTGGGAGTAAGACTCCCCCCTTGGCGCGCCCTCCTCCTAGGACGGCCGCCTCCCCCCTTGCTCCTTTATATACGGGGGCAGTGTGGCACCCCATAGACACAACAATTGATCATTGATCTCTTAGCCGTGTGCGGTGCCCCCCTCCACCATAGTCCTCCTTGATAATATCGTAGTGGTGCTTAGGCGAAGCCCTGCGTCGGTAGAACATCATCATCGTCACCACACCATCGTGCTGATGGAACTCTCCCTCGACACTCGGATGGATCGAAGTTCGACGGACGTCATCGAGCTGAACGTGTGCAAGAACTCGCAGGTGACGTGCTTTCGGTGCTTGATCGGTCGGGCCGTGAAGACGTACGACTACATCAACCGCGTTGTGCTAACGATTCCGCTTTCGGTCTACGAGGGTACGTGGACAACACTCTCCCCTCTCGTTGCTATGCATCACCATGATCTTGCGTATGGGTAGGAATTTTTTTGAAATTACTACGTTTCCCAATAGTGGTATCAGAGCCTGGTTTTATGCGTAGATGTTATATGCACGAGTAGAACAAAAGTGAGTTGTGGGCGATACAAGTCATACTGCTTACCATCATGTTATACTTTGGTTCGGCGATATTGTTGGATGAAGCGGCCCGGACCGACATTACGCGTACGCTTACACGAGACTGGTTCTACCGACGTGCTTTGCACACAGGTGGCTGGCAGGTGTCAGTTTCTCCAACTTTAGTTGAACCGAGTGTGGCTACGCCCGGTCCTTGAGAAGGTTAAAACAACACTAACTTGACGAACTATCGTTGTGGTTTTGATGCGTAGGTAAGAACGGTTCTTACTCAGCCCGTAGCAGCCACGTAAAACTTGCAACAACAAAGTAGAGGATGTCTAACTTGTTTTTGCAGGGCATGTTGTGATGTGATATGGTCAAGGCATGATGCTATATTTTATTGCATGAGATGATCATGTTTTGTAACCGAGTTATCGGCAACTGGCAGGAGCCATATGGTTGTCGCTTTATTGTATGGAATGCAATCGCCCTGTAATTGCTTTACTTTATCACTAAGCGGTAACGATAGTCGTAGAAGCAATAGTTGGTATGATGACAACGATGCTACGATGAAGATCAAGGTGTCGCGCCGGTGACGATGGTGATCATGACGGTGCTTCAGAGATGGATATCACAAGCACAAGATGATGATGGCCATATCATATCACTTATATTGATTGCATGTGATGTTTATCTTTTATGCATCTTATCTTGCTTTGATTGACGGTAGCATTATAAGATGATCTCTCACTAAATTTCAAGATAAAAGTGTTCTCCCTGAGTATGCACTGTTGCCAAAGTTCGTCGTGCCCAGACACCACGTGATGATCGGGTGTGATAAGCTCTATGTCCATCTACAACGGGTGCAAGCCAGTTTTGCACACGCAGAATACTCAGGTTAAACTTGACGAGCCTAGCATATGCAGATATGGCCTCGGAACACTGAGACCGAAAGGTTGAGCGTGAATCATATAGTAGATATGATCAACATAGTGATGTCCACCGTTGAAAACTACTCCATTTCACGTGATGACCGGTTATGGTTTAGTTGATTTGGATCATGTGATCACTTAGATGATTAGAGAGATGTCTATCTAAGTGGGAGTTCTTAAGTAATATGATTAATTGAAATTAAATTTAGCATGAACTTATTCCTGGTAGTGTTGGGGATATAACTATTTGTGTAAGCCGCCCAGGAGTTGCCGGGTTACGCAAAGAAGACTCATCAGAAAGAAGCCCAAGACCAAGCATGAAGATGGCGGTTCCATAAAGGGCATAAAGCCCACCATCGACTGGAGGCCCGTTGTAGTAAACCGCCACAATGGCATGACTTGTATTGTAAGGTAGATTTAACTAGTCACCGAGCCGGACACTATTTATGAGCCGACCGGGACTCTGTAAGCCGCAGGGCGCCAACCTGCGTATATAAGGGGGCGACCCGCTGGCGGCTAAGGGGAAGAAAAACACCTCGTTGAGAATCGGGCATAGCGTATCTCGCTCCCCGGTCATCGAAACATCAAGCAATACCAACCCAACTAGATGTAGGCCTTACCTTCATCGTAAGGGGCCGAACTAGTATAAACCTCCCGTGTCTCTTGTCCCAATTAACCCCTTCAAGCTTCCTAGTTGCGATGGCTCCGCGATTAAGTCCTTTCATTAGGACATCTGACGTGACAATTCCACGACAGTTGGCGCCCACCATGGGGCCAGTGCACGGGGGATTTGAGTTCTTGAAGGGCAACTTCGAAGGGCTCAATTGATACGCGGTAGGCCGGATGACCAAGAGTCGTCGCAGCAAGATCTACATCGATGACGAAGGCTGGGGCCCCGATGCCGGCTCAATTGAGTACGGGTACCGGGTCCCCTTCGGCGGAATCGACGTCTTCATCGGCCGGATTGGTGAGACGGGCCTTGAGCCGGACAACTGCACCAACCTCGTCGAGACGGCTCAGCGTGCAAAACCCGCCCGAGTTCAACCCAGCGTGAAGCGTGTTTTTGTGGGATGCATCCACGCAGAAGAACTTTCTGAAGGATCTGAAGACGGTGGTGAGACGACCGTTCTCTCTGACGGTGATTCGTCCGCCAGTTCAACAGATTCGCTATATCAAGTGCAAGATGGCGTGCTTGGGGGCTGTTCCGATGGCTCCAGTATTCCGGACCCCTATGAGTCACCGAATTGGGCAGGAGTCTTCATGGCTGGGACTCAACCCGGCCAAAATTCTACAGCCGCTGCTGCTATTTCGTCCAAGATAGGAGCGGCCAGAGCCGGAGGCCCTGTGCGCCCGCCGGCTCAAGTGCTGATAGATTTAATGGATAAGCTTATGGCCTTGTTAACCGCCATGGTTATTCCTGCAAATAAAGACGAGCATGATGCAGAGGTGGCACGGGTACGCGAGGAAATAGCTCAGGCCAAGGAGACCTTAGCAGCTGAGGATACCAGGTTAGCCATGGAACAGGCGGCTTTGGATGCACGGGCGCAGCAGCTCCAGTCAGAGGCTTTCCAGCTTACGATGAGCCTGAACGCATCTAATGAGGTGATGAGAAGGAGGCACCAGAAAACTCAATCCCATTTGCCTCCGACTTACGACCCTCGGGTTCTTTTTGCTATAACAAGAGCCAGCCCAAGTAACCAGCCAGATGCAAATCAGTTTACGACAGCTGGAACAGGAGGACCGGCTCAGCCCCGGGAGATGGTACCTCCTCATATGAACATGGCGCCGGCTCGTTACGTACCGATACCGCCGGGTCACTTTTCCAACCCCATGGAGAACTTAATTGCAGCGTCAGCGCTGGCGGCTCTCCTAGTGGACGGTGATGATCCAACAGCAGTGGAGACCGGAGGATCAGGGAACTTGTCCAGACGGCCCTGGCTCAGCAACAGACTTATTCTTATAGTCGGCATAGGATTCACTCAACTCCTCCGCCTTGGTTAGCACCACCTCATCAAAACCGGAGTCCAAGTTACAGCAGGCACATGGAGTCAGAAGCTTTGTCGAGCAATGCCTAGAGCTGGAACTAGCCCGATGGCTATAACCCGGTACAAGATCGGGTACGTCAGGAGAACGAGCGGGCGGCTCAGCTAGCGGCTCAACAGACGGCTCATCAATATTTCCCAGAGTATCCGATAGCTTCTGTTGAGACGGGAGTGGCCATTAGAACCAGCGGTGTTCCTTGTTTGGTGCCGGCTCTGCGTAATGTACGCCTTCCCAAGGACTTCAAGGGACCTCGAAAGGTGCCGAATTACACGACCGACTTACAGCCTGGAGCGTGGATCGAGAGCTATGAGATGGCCATGGAGCTATTGGAGGTCAGCGATGCAGCAATGGCTAAGTACTTCACAATGATGTTAGATGGAACAGCCCGGTCCTGGTTAAAGGGCTTGCCCCCAATTCCATTGCTTCGTGGGCAGAGCTAAAAGCCCGCTTCATCCAGAACTTCAAGGACACTTGCAAGCAATCCATGTCGATTGTGGATTTGACAAATTGGAAGCAGGAGGAGGGTGAGTCCACGACTCACTGGGTACGCCGGGTTAAGGAGATAATACATTCATGTGACAAGATGGATGCTGGCTCTGCAGTCCTTATGTTGGAAAAGAATTGTAGCTTTGAGCCGCTGAGGCAGAAGCTGGGGCGCCTTAAGCGTGATTGCAACGATATGGGTATGTTGATGACCGCTTTAGTCAAATATGCCGACTCTGATAGTACCAAGGACCTCGCGTCTTATGAGGAAAAGACAGGGGAGGGAAAGAAGAACAGCAAGGGAAAGGGACAGCAGCATAACCTGACGAATCAAGGGGGCAACAAGCGTAAGGCCGAGGGTAACCCGGAGTTTGTAGCCAATGCCAATGCACATGATAACAATAAGAGACGTAAAGGCAAGCCGCCCCGATATGGCAGGTCAGGCCCATCTCTTGAGCATCTACTCAATGAGCTGTGCCCGAAACACGGCACCCGGGAACGACCCGCCACCCACTTATGGAAAGATTGTGCGATCATGAAGGCTTTTAAGAATTCTAACACAGTTGATGGCAATCATGGGTCGGGCGGCGGCTCAGGAGCTGGCAGTTTTCATGGCCCGGGTGGTGGTTCAAGTTCCAGTTTTCAGGAACATCAGGGCGGTCATAGTCAGCAGCAATTTGATCAAGGGGAACAACAGCAGCAACAATCAGGTTATCAAAGCCATCCGAAGCAGCTGAATAGTGGGCAATATCATGTGTTTACCACTAGCTTCTGCAAACGTGACAAGAAGGTTCATAAGAGGGCTGTAAATTCTATTGAGCCGGTGGTTCCCCGTTATTTGAGGAGGTCAAAATAGCCCATTGTGTGGAGCAGGGAAGATCACCCCATCCGGGTTGATAATCCGGGTCAGTTAACCTTGGTGGTAGCACCTCAGGTTGGTGGCTATAAATTTACTAAGGTACTCATGGACAGGGGTAGCAGCGTCAATATCCTCTATTATGAGACCTTCCGACGCATGGGGTTAACTGATAAGAATTTGAAGACGTCCAACACTGTTTTTCATGGAGTGGTCCCTGGCAAGTCGGCATACCCAGTTGGCAAGATTGAACTGGAAGTGGCTTTTGGAGATGAGTACACTAGTAGAAAATAGGGCTTTCGTCCAGGCCAGTTTAGCCCATTAGTCCCGGTTCAATCCAGAACCGAGACTAATGTGAGCATTTATCCCGGTTCGTGCGGCTAAGGCATTAGTCCCGGTTCACCTGTGCCCTTTAGTCCCGGTTTGTGCCTCAAACCGGGACTAAAGGGTGCGATGCCCATTAGTCCCGGTTCATGCCTCAAACCGGGACTAAAGAGTAGACCTTTAGTCCCGGTTTGAGGCACGAACCGGGACTAATGGGGTTGAGACCTTTAGTCCCGGTTCGTGCCACGAACCGGTACTAAAGGTCCCATTTTCAAACTCTACCCCCCCTGTGGATCGCCTTT
Organism: Triticum dicoccoides; assembly: GCF_002162155.2. Lineage (NCBI taxonomy): Eukaryota > Viridiplantae > Streptophyta > Magnoliopsida > Poales > Poaceae > Triticum > Triticum dicoccoides. Next base: position 26,918,144 of record NC_041381.1, on the reverse strand, counting down.
TCAATTAAAAAAATAAAAGAAAATGATGGAAATGTCAAAAAAAATAAAAGAAAATAAGTTTCCCATGTGATATGTGGTCTAGTTGTTGGGAAAATTTGCAAATGTGAATTTCGACTTTATTTGTAAAATCTCTCTGGAATTTGTAAATATGGGCATAACTTTTGCATACTAACTCGGATGAAAAAGTTTTTTATATGAAAAATCATCTACTCAAAAAGTTACATCCAAATTTAACGGGGGAACCCCGTTAAACATTTTCAAAATCCTTAGAAACCTAATCGAAAAAAAGTTACGGGGATTTCAATATCTAGAGTGGAAAAACAATGGTCAAACCATGGTCAAACTAATTATTCTAGAATATTAGTGTTACTAAATAATTTGTTCAGTTATTTTGAATTTTGGTCAAATCTGGTCAACCTGTGGTCAAACTATGGTCAAACAATGGTCAAACTATGGTCAAAACATGGTCAAACTAATTATTCTAGAATATTAGTGTTACTAAATAATTTGTTCAGTTATTTTGAATTTTGGTCAAATCTGGTCAAACTGTGGTCAAATTGTGGTCAAACTATGGTCAAACCATGGTCAAACTAATTATTCAAAATAACTATTGTTTTCTAAATAATTATTGTTTTTGAAAACAATAGTTTGAAACTCAAACAGTAAAATGTGTCAATTCATGCTCAAGCAAAATTCCTGAGGGTTAATAGGATTGACATCTTACTATTGTCAGGAAAACAACAAGTGCAGACTTGGAAACGAGGGAGAATAGAACCCGGAAGTTAAGCGTGCTCAGGCTGGGGGAGTGGGAGGATGGGTGACCGTTCGGGAAGTTAGGTGATTTGGAATGATGAGGGTGATTAGAGAAGAGGATAAATTGAGCAGTGATGAGGGGTGCTGATTAGAGATTAGGGGTTAAAATAATTCAGAAATTTGAAAATAAAAAATTATTCAAAAACAATTTTAAAAAAAATTCAAAAAAAAATCATAAAATTTCCATTAGTCCCGGTTGGTAACAAGGTGGAGCCCCACGTGGCCGCGGCCTTTAGTCCCGGTTCTGGATTGAACCGGGACTAAAGGGGGGAGGCATTAGTACTGACCCTTTAGTCCCGGTTCACCAACCGGGACTAAAGGCCCTTACCAACCGGGACAATAGGCCCTTTTTCTACTAGTGGTATGACTCTAGAGCTGAAAAACTAACCTTTGAGGTGGTCAAAATCAGGAGTCCATATCATGCTCTGTTTGGACGGCCGTCTTATGCCAAGTTCATGGCACGGCCGTGCTATGTTTACCTGCAGCTTAAGATGCCGGGTCACAAAGGTACCATAATCGTGCATGGAAGTCGGAAGGTAGCCCTGGAATGTGAGGAGGGCGACGCGGCTTATGTTGAGTCTGTTTGTGCAGCGGAGGAACTGAAGTTTTATCAAAACAATGTTGACCCGGCAGATATGACCTCTCTAAAAAAGCCAACCACCGAGCATGACCCGACGATGAAGTTTAAGTCGGCTGCTGAAACCAAGCTTGTGGATTTCAATCCGGGTGATTCATCTAAGCAGTTCAGCATCAGTGCCAATTTGGATCCTAAATAAGAAAGCACACTCATCGAGTTCATACATGAGAACCGGGACATCTTTGCATGGAAACCTTCTGACATGCCAGGTGTACCGAGAGAACTCGCTGAGCACACTCTCAATATTGATCCGAAGTGTAAGCCGGTCAGGCAGTTTCTTCGACAATTCAACGAAGAGAGGCGGCAAGCTATTGGAGAGGAAGTCGCCCGGCTCTTATCCGCTGGGTTTATTATTGAAGTTTTTCACCCGGAGTGGTTGGCTAACCCGGTGCTCGTGCTCAAGAAGAACGGCACCTGGCGGATGTGTGTGGATTACACGGACTTAAATAAGGCTTGTCCGGCTGATCCCTTTGCTCTCCCCCGTATTGATCAAATCATTGATGCTACAGCGGGTTGTGAGCGTTTAAGCTTTTTGGATGCTTACTCTGGTTATCTTCAGATCAAGATGACAGTTAAGGACCAAGAGAAGACGGCTTTCATCACTCCATTTGGAGCCTTCTGTTATGTGTCTATGCCGTTTGGGCTCAAGAGTGCTTAGGCGACTTATCAGCGATGTGTACAGAACTGTCTCCACGATCAAATTGGGTGCAATGTTGATGCCTATGTGGATGATATCGAGGTGAAGTACAGAGAGAAGGGAACCTTGATATCTGACCTGAAGGAGACCTTTGATAATCTCCGTGTTTATAAAATGATGCTTAACCCAGAAAAGTGTGTATTTGGTGTACCTGCAGGCAAGCTCTTGGGTTTCTTGGTTTCAAACAGAGGCATTGAAGCTAATCCGGAGAAGATCAAGGCAATTACCTCTCTGGCTAAACCCGCGTGCATTAATGATGTTCAGCGACTGGCGGGTCGTGTTGCTACTTTAAGCCGGTTCCTAAGCCGGTTAGGTGAGAAGGCCCTACCACTATATCAGATGATGAAGAAAACAAACACCTTTGTATGGAGTGATACTGCTAACACTGCCTTTGAAGATTTAAAGAGACAGTTGTCTGAGCCACCGGTCCTTGCGGCTCCCATTGATAGAGAGCCGCTGCTATTATATGTGGCTGCTAACTCAGGAGCCGTCAGTGTCGCCATCGTGGTGGAGCGTAAGGAGGCAGGCAAGGAGCATCCGGTTCAATGCCACCGTTTACTACGTCAGCGAGGTGCTCATTGAGTCTAAACAAAGATATCCACATTGGCAGAAACTTGTTTATGGTGTGTTCATGGCAAACCGGAAGCTGAAGCAGCACTTCCAAAGTCATCCTATAACAATGGTAAGTTCCGCCCCTTTGGGAGACATCATTCAGAACAGGGAGGCCACAGGACGAATCACCAAGTGGGTTATTGAGCTTGGGCCCTATGGTTTGAAGTATATGCCATGTACCGCTATTAAATCTCAAGCCTTAGTGGACTTTATCAATGATTGTACAGAGTTGCAGGCACCTGAGGAGAAGCCAGATAATACATATTGGACTATTCACTTTGATGGGTCCATGAAGTTAGAAGGCTCAGGGGCTGGAGTTGTTTTAACTTCCGCTCGAGGTGACAAATTTTGTTATGTGCTCCGGCTCATGTTTCCCTGTACTAACAATGCAGCTGAGTACGAGGCCTTGCTCCATGGTCTCCGGATGGCCAAAGAGATGAATTTGAGCTGGGTAAGGTGCTTGGGCGACTCAGATCTCGTGGCTCAACAGGTGTCAGGCAAGTGGGACTCTAAGGATCCCCTTATTGCGGCTTACCGTCTTGAAGTAGATGCTGTGGCTGGGCACTTCAAAGGGTATCAAGTGGAGCACATTGATCGAATGAAGAATGAGGCGGCTGATGCGTTAAGCCGGATGGGATCTCAGCGTAAGCCGGTGCCGCCTAACACCTTTCTTGACGTTTTGCATAATCCTTCTATCAAGGTACCTACAGAGGAAGAACTAGCAGTGCCAGACCCGGAGGCACAGTTGGTGTCCGCGCTTCACATCATCCCGGATTGGACATTGCCATACTTGGCTTATATGACCTGGGGAGAGTTGCCTGAGGATGAGACCTTGGCGAGACAAATTGTCAGGCGGTCCAAATCCATGACAATTGTTAATGGCGAGTTACATCACCTCAGTATCACAGGGGCATTCCAGCGTTGTATATCGCCTGCAGAGAGTCAAGAGATACTTCGAGAGATCCATGAAGGATATTGTGGTCATCATGCCAGCTCAAAATCTCTTGTGGCCAAGGCTTTCCATCATGGTTTTTATTGGCTGACGGCTCATGCTGATGCAGAGGATCTTGTCAGAAAATGTGACGGATGTCAAAAATTCTCACGACGAGCTCATCTGCCGGCTCAAGAGTTGAGGATGATTCCAATTACTTGGTCGTTCGCAGTCTGGGGGCTTGACATGGTGGGACCTTTCAAGAGGTCTAAGGATAAAAAGACACACCTCCTGGTGGCAGTGGATAAATTCACAAAGTGGGTCGAGGCAGAGCCGGTCAGTGAGTGTGATGCAGCTACAACGGTTCAGTTCATCAAAAAGGTGATCTTTCGTTTTGGTTTTCCACGCAGCATCATAACTGATAATGGCACTATTCTCTCCAAGGGTGCCATGGAAGAGTTCTGTCAACGAGAACATATCCGGCTTGATGTTTTGGCTGTTGCTCATCCTCAATCCAATGGTCAAGCAGAAAGAGCTAATCAAGAGATCCTGAGGGGTATCAAACCACGGCTCTTGGTCCCGTTACAGAAGACTCCGAGTTGTTGGGTGGAGGAGTTACCCTCTGTGCTATGGAGCATCAACACTATGCCTAACAGATCCATGGGTTATACACCTTTCTTCATGGTCTATGGAGCAGAGGCAGTCCTGCCAAGTGACATCCGGCACGATTCACCCCGTGTGGCGGCTTACGTTGAGGCTGATAATGAAAAAGCTCGTCAGGAGGCACTTGACTTGTTGGATGAGGAGCGAGACTTGGCAATAGTCCACTCAGCGATTCACCAGCAAGACCTTCATCGCTATCACCGTCGCCGGGTCAGAAGCAGAACCTTTCAGGAAGGCGACTTAGTGCTCCGGCCCATTCAGGATCAGTCTGATATGCACAAGCTATCCCCTCCTTGGGAAGGACCCTTTGTGGTCAGCAAGAATCTGAACAACGGTTCATACTACCTCATTGATATTCGAGAGCGCAAAGACTCACGTAAGTCGGAGGAGGAGACCTGCCGGCCATGGAATATAGCCCATCTTCGGCCTTATTATACTTAAGCCACCGGCTCTCAAGATGTATATATTTTAACGATGTATATATTATATAAAGCAATAAAGTAGGACCTCTGTCCTTTTTTACCCTCAAAAGTCTATATGTCTTTTTTGTCAGATGGTGGAAACAACCAACAGGGAGCGGATCATATCTGAATCCGGCTCTTCCTTTGGTCCGGCTTATGATCATATCTGAATCTAGCCATGATCACTTGGGGGCTTCCTGTTCAAACATAGGTCGTATTCGAACTAAAGAGAACATAGCTGTCGATACCCACTTGATTGGCATACTGCCAAACCCACTTGGGGGCTTCTTGATCATATTTGAATCATAGCTTAACCCCTTTGAGGGTGACGTGGATCGTATTCGAATCAACGTCATTAAACAACTTTTATGGTCACTTGGGGGCTTCCTGTTCAAACATAGGTCGTATTCGAACCAAAGAGAACATAGCTGTCGATACCCACTTGATTGGCATCGCCAAAGCCACTGGGGGCTATATGATCGTATCCGAATCTTAGCATAACCCCATTGGAAATGTTTACTGATCGTATTCGAATCAGAAGCCTTTGAATGTTGTTACTATCCATTATACTTCATAAGTTTAAATTACTTGGCCATCTTGAGACCTTCTTGAAAGCACTATGAGATGGTTTTTTGTTATTCCGTCTTAATATTGATCACCCCAGGTTATTAAGCGCCAGGCGAACATTATATGTTCCAGCCTTCAGGAGTTGAATTTACCAGCATGATGTAGGTCATATAAATAGGCAAGATCATTAAAAGGATTGCAGGGGAATTTTTGCTTGTTTTACGGGCAGGATAAGGTAAGAAAATTTGACATCAAGGAAATAAAAGATCAATATAAGCTGGAAGTATATATAGCGATGGCGGCTTACAAAAGTATTAAGCGCCATAAACATGCGCGAAGGCATGACAAAATTGAAGAGGATTTTCCTACCTTATTACAAGACTCTCCGAGTCTGAATAATGAAGCATTGTTTCGCAAAGTCTTAAACGCCTGACATTTCACTCTTTTGGCGGGCTTGAATCACTAGTAGAAAAAGGGTCAAATGTGAGACACATTAGTCCCAGTTTGTAACAGAACCGGCACTAATGTGTCCATTAGTGCCGGTTCCAACGGCTAGGCGGGAGGAGCTCTTTAGTACCGGTTCGTGGCGAACCTTTAGCACCGGTTCGTGCCACGAACCGGTACTAAAGAAAGTGTTGGCAGGATGTTGTCAGAGTGGGGCCCTTCCAGCACCTTTAGTACCGGTTCGTGGCACGAACCAGTACTAAAGGTCGTCCTATATAAACCCTTCGTCCACCCGCACTCTGTTCTTCCCCCTTTCCCCTCTCCCTCTCCTCTGTTCTTCCCTCCTTCCTCTCGAGTTCATCACAAAATTTGCCCCAAATTTGTCAAGATTTGCAGGCCCCCATCCATTCAAATGATCACCAAGGTTAGCAACTTTGTCCTTTCATCTCTCATTGCTAGATTAGCTCTTGCATTGGTTTTTATAGTGATTAATTGTGGGTTTTAGTAATTTGGGAGGAATTATATGTGGTAGTATTTGATTTATATGCAACTTGAGGTCAAAATAACACTTAGTTTGCATATGTAGGTGTGGTTTACTTAGTGCCTTCTAAATCTCCGTTGTAACCACCGTTGATCGCCCGCACCGTCCCGTCGCCAGCACCACCTTGTGGTGAGCCTCTTGTTCATGAAATTTTATATAAAAAATTGATGTTTGTGTGATTTGGATATATAGTTACTCGTATAATAATTATCTTACCCGTACGTTGTTTGTTATACATAGTGCCATGGTTTTGATATCCGTCCCCGTCGGTCCTCGTCCTTGTTATGATTTGGATGTGGTATATTCTCTTTAAAAACTATTTGTTGCATTTCGTGTTTATGACAAATTATGCCCATCAAGTTGACATAGATATTTTTATCTAGGAGGTATGTGAACCGGAAATTCCAACCGACCCTATTGTCGAGAGGTTAAATTTAGTTGAAAGAGAAAATGAGTACTTGAAAGAAAAATTGAAAAGAACTGAGGGGGAGAAGATGGAATTGGAGTTGGATGTTGCCGATGTCTTCGATGATCACAAGATCAAGATGGAGAAAATGCGCTTGAAGATTAGAAAGATTAGAAAATATGCCATCGATAGTGAGGCTTGGTATCATTATGCTATTGGATCAATTGTTACCTTAGTTGCGATCTTGATCGCATTTGTTGTTGCATTTAAATGCTTTAGCTAGAGAGTTATTTGTTTGTTGCATTTAAGTGTTGTATGAACTTTATGTATGAACTTGTATTAATTTGGTCTATTCGGTGTTGTGTAATGAAGATGAGCCGGCAATGGATGTACGATGACCGATGCTCTCCCCAGTTCGTTGAGGGCGTGCATACTTTTCTGCTTGCGGCTGAGGCAAACAAGCGAGCGGATGGTTTTATGCCTTGTCCATGTGCTGGCTATAAGAATGGTCACAATTACTCTACGTCAAGAACCATTCACGTCCACCTATTTGAGTCCGGTTTCATGCCCCACTATAATGTTTGGACCAAGCACGGAGAAAGAGGGGTTATGATGGAAGACAATGAAGAAGAGGACGACGACAGCTATCCTGGCCATGGGTTCCCTGAATACGATGATACAACAATGGGGGAAGATGAGCCGGTAATGCGGGAAGAAGCTGAGCCGGCAATGCGGGAAGAAGCTGAAGAAGAGGCATAAGATGAGCCCGTTGATGATCTAGGTCGGGCCATTGCCGATGCAAAGAGAAACTGCGGAAGTGATTTGGAGAAGAAGAAGTTGCAGCGCATGTTAGAGGATCACAAAAAATTGTTGTACCCGAATTGCGTAGGTGACAAGAAAAAGCTGGGCACCACATTGGAATTGCTGCAATGGAAGGCAGAGAATGGTGTATCTGACAAGGGATTTGGAAAGTTGCTGGTAATGATAAAGGATATGCTTCCAAAGGACAACGAATTGCCCGAGAGTACGTACGAAGCAAAGAAGGCTGTCTGCCCTCTAGGGTTAGAGGTGCAGAAGATACATGCATGCCCTAATGATTGCATCCTCTACCACGGTGAGTACGAGGATTTGAACGCTTGCCCGGTATATGGTGCATTGCGCTATAAGATCAGCCGCGATGACCCTGGTGATGTCGAGGGCGAGCGCCCCAGGAAGAAGATTCCTGCCAAGGTGATGTGGTATTCTCCTATAATACCACGGTTGAAACGTTTGTTCCAAAAGAAAGAGCATGCCAAGGCGATGCGATGGCACAGAGAATACCGTAAGAAGGATGGAAAGTTCAGAGTACCCGCTGACGGGTCACAGTGGAGAAAAATGGAAAGAAAATACGGGAAGGAGTTTGCAGATAACGCAAGGAGCGTATGGTTTGGTCTAAGCGCAGATGGCACTAATCCTTTTGGGGAGCAGAGCAGCAACCATAGCACCTGGCCTATGACTCTATGTTTGTATAACCTTCCTCCATGGTTGTGCATGAAGCGGAAGTTCATTATGATGCCAGTGCTCATCCAAGGCCCTAAGCAACCCGGCAACGACATTGATGTGTACCTAAGGCCATTAGTTGAAGAACTCTTACAACTGTGGAATGGAACAGGTGTACGTGCATGGGATGAGCACATGGGGGAAGAATTTGACCTAAAGGCATTGCTGTTCGTGACCATCAATGATTGGCCTGCTCTCAGTAACCTTTCAGGACAGACAAACAAGGGATACCGCGGATGCATGCACTGTTTGGATGATACCGACAGTATATATTTGAATAGTTGTAAGAAGAATGTGTACCTGGGACATCGTCGATTTCTTCCGAGCAGGCATCCCGTAAGAAAGAAAGGCAAGCATTTCAAAGGTGAGGCGGATCACCGTACGAAGCCTCGCCACCGTACTGGTGCTGATGTACATGATATGGTCAAGGATTTGAAGGTGATATTTGGAAAGGGTCCTGGCGGACAACCTGTTCCGAAGGACGCTGACGGACGCGCACCCATGTGGAAGAAGAAATCTACATTTTGGGACCTGCCATATTGGAAAGACCTAGAGGTCCACTCCGCAATCGACGTGATGCACGTGACGAAGAATCTTTGCGTGACCCTGCTTGGCTTCTTGGGCGTGTATGGGAAGACAAAAGATACACCTGAGGCACGGGAGGACCAGCAACGCATGCACGGAGAAGACGGCATACATCAGGGTCATGCAAGCAACGCTCTTACCAAAGAAGAGAAGGAAATCTTCTTTGAATGCCTGCTCAGTATTAAGGTACCGTCTGGCTTCTCGTCGAATATAAAGGGAATAATAAACATGGCAGAGAAAAAGTTCCAGAACCTAAAGTCTCATGACTGCCACGTGATTATGACGCAACTGCTTCCGGTTGCATTGAGGGGGCTTCTACCGGAAAACGTTCGATTAGCCATTGTGAAGCTATGTGCATTTCTCAATGCAATCTCTCAGAAGGTAATCGATCCAGAAATCATACCAAGGTTACAGAATGATTTGGTGAAATGTCTTGTCAGTTTCGAGTTGGTGTTCCCACCATCCTTCTTTAACATCATGACGCACGTCCTAGTTCACCTATGCGAAGAGATTAACGTTTTGGGTCTTGTATTTCTACACAATATGTTCCCCTTTGAGAGGTTCATGGGAGTCTTAAAGAAATATGTTCATAACCGTGCTAGGCCAGAAGGAAGCATCTCCAAGGGCCATCAAAATGAGGAGGTCATTGAGTTTTGTATTGACTTTATTCCTGACCTTAAACCGATTAGTGTTCCTGAATCGCGGCATAAGGGCAGACTGGATGGAAAAGGCACGCTAGGAGGGGAACAAATAATATGTATGGACGGACATTCTCTCACTGAAGCACACTACACAGTTCTACAGAATTCCGCCTTGGTGGCTCTGTATATGGATGAACACAAGAATTTGCTACGCTCCAAACACCCGGAGCGATCTGATGACTGGATTACACGTGAACAAACCAGGAGTTTCGCCAGCTGGTTGCAGACACGTACCATGCATGACACCTCTATTGAAGATGACTTGTACTTGCTGTCCCAGTTACCATCTTCGAATATAATGACTTTCAAAGGGTACGAGATAAATGGTAATACATTTTACACGATCGCCCAAGATAAGAAGAGCACCAACCAAAACAGTGGTGTCCGCTTTGATGCAGAAACCAAGACGGGAAAGGAAACATATTATGGTTATATACAGGACATATGGGAACTTGACTATTGACGTGGTTTAAAGGTCCCTTTGTTTCGGTGCAAATGGGTCAATATGACACGAGGCGGGGTAACGGAAGACCCGTAGTACGGAATGACAACAGTGGATCTCAACAATCTTGCGTATGCAGACGAACCATTCGTCCTAGCCAATGATGTGGCACAGGTTTTCTATGTGAAGGACATGTCTACCAAGCCAAGAAAAAGAAAAGATAAGGAAGCGAATGCATCGTACGATGATCCAAAGCGGCACATAGTTCTTTCTGGGAAGAGAAACATCGTGGGAGTGGATGACAAGACAGACAAGTCAGAAGATTATGAAAAGTTTGATGAAATTGCTCCATTCACAGTGAATATTGACCCGAGCATCCCGTTAAATGATGAAGATTTTCCATGGTTACGGCGCAAAGGGACACACGCGAAGAAAAAGTTTCACACCCAAAGATCTGGGATGTGATCGGCTTCACTGTCATCACTTTCTTCTGTGTTTCACACCCAGAGGGGAATCTCTGTAATAGTTAGGGTAGTTATGTATTTTGGCATTTGAAACGAGAAGAAATTTTATGTGCAAACAAATTCTTTCATGCCTTTACTTATTTTTGAAGTTAAGTTATTCACAAACTAGTGATTCACACTAATTTCAAATAATTCAAAATTTAAACTATTCAAATTTGAAAACTACGGGCACTAACAGAAAGTTTGTAATTTTTTGTACCTAAAGCAAAAATATTCACAAAGAAACTCTAAATACACAAAAAAACACAAAAATAAATAAAGCAAAAAAATAAAAAGAAGAAAAATAAAGCAGAAAAGAAAAAAAATTATATTTGCTATTTTTCAATCGTTTACAAAATGACCGTGAAATTGAAAATTTACTACAAAATGAACTCTGAAAATGTTGAATTTTGGCAAACTAGATGAAAAACTACTCACAAATAAATAGAAGAAAATAAATATAACAGAAAAGAAAAAACTATACAAAAAACTATGCAAAAATAAATAGAAGAAAATAAAGCAGAAAAGAAAAAAACTATAAAAAAATTGGGGCGCTGCCCTGTGGGCCTGATAGGCCACAGGTGTGTAATTACAGGCCTTAAAGGCCCAGCAGACTCACAGAGCAGCGCGCAGAGTTTAGGCCCACAAGCCTGCTATATAGAGGAGTTCGAAGTGGTAGCCACGGCTGGGTTTATAAACCAGTGCGGCTGCCCTTCGCCCGGCGAGGTGGGACTAAACTTTGGGGTGGTAGCGCGAGGCCTTTAGTACCGGCTGGTGGCTCCAACCGATACTAAAGACCACCCTTTAGTACCGGTTGGAGCCACCAACCCGTACTAAAGGCCTCGTCTTCCCGCCTCTTCGTCTGGCCAAAGTTGGCCTTTAGTACCGGTTGGTGGCTCCAACCGGTACTAAAGGCCTCTCCTATATATACAACAGTTGCCAAAATTTCATTTCTTCCTCTATTTCCCCATTCGATCGACGCCGTCGCCGTCGCCGCCCCCGTCCCCATCGCCGCGCTCGTCTCCGTCGCCGCCCCGGGCCCGTCCCCGTCGCGCCGTCCCCGCGTCGCCGCCCCCGCGTCACGCGCCGGCCCGTCACCGCCCCCGGCCGTCGCCTCGCCGTCGCCGTCGCCCCGCTGTGAGATTTCCCCCTCTAAGCCCTCTCCCTCGCCCCCGGCGGCCACCATGGGCGCCGCCCCTCCCTGAGCCCATACACACACACACACAAGCTTCATGAACACACACACATACACACACGTACATATGTATGAATTAATGCATGTATATACGTATTTTGTATGTTTAATTAGTTTAGATTATTATTTTTTCACTATTATATATGTATGAATGCATGTTAGATGGATATAATTAGTGTTTAATTAGCATGGAATTTTTTTATATAATGTTGTTTTTCAGTTTTTTAATGGATGTATAGAAGTTGTGTTTTCTGTTTTTAGTGTTAGATGCTTAATTAGTATGAAATAGTATATAGATTTTTGACATATGCAATGATAGCATAATTAGTGTTATATAGAAATGTTAGAAATTTTAGTTATCAAAATCCAATCATTAAAAAAATGTTACTTTTTGAGGGCATATAGCTAGTATTTGTTCTCGACGATGCCCGGCCCGCATCCTCGTCGTCGACCCGTCCGCGACGACGTCCGGCTGACCCATGTCAGGGACTGGGCTCCGCCGGGCTGGCACTGGGAGGTGCTGCCTGGAGGGGCGCGCCGCTTGATGAGGAACCCGGCCCCGTGTCCCGTCGTCGACCCTGATCTCGTTTGGTGGCGTTCGCGTGGGCCAGTTTCGGTGCGGAGGGACCCGGCCCCGCCGGAGGTGGTACGTCGCCGTGTCAGGGAGGAGGACGAGCACGTCCATCGCTACATGGTTGCGTTAGAAGGCGGCAGGTTCTCCAATACCTGGCAGTTTCTTCAGGGATCTCACTTCAGCTATGATCCTGTGAGGGTTCCTTCTCTTTGGGTGTCCACCTCCCGCGCTGCAGGAACCGCGAGTGTCCTAGATTCTTCTGTAGTATTCGATCTTTAATTAGCTACCTAGCCAGTGATGTACTATTCAATATTATATATTATTCGAGACGATGTATTCGAGATTATATCTATTATTCTAGACGATGTATTCGAGATTATATCTATTATTCGAGACGATGTAATTTGAATACTAAATTGTTTTATATTTCTTTTGGATTAGTTAAATAAAAGCTATGGCAGACAATACCGACATAGAGGGAGAACAGACCATGTTCGATATGATACGCGGGCCAGATGATGATCAGAATGAAGTAGAAGATTATGACGGCTCTGAATTTCTAAACAACACCGGAGAGGGTGATATGATATTCGATCGCGACGACCAAATTGATGAAGTCATGAACTATGATTATGATGATGACGAAGAAAATGTTGATCCTGAAACAACAGAGACCGGCGAGGTATATATATTTATATAAGCATGCATCTGGTGATCATCACATGTTTTAAATGACTTGAAGATATATTAATGAATCGATCTTTGTTCTTTCAGCCATCCGGATCGAGCAAATCTTCAGGCAAAAGGACGAAACGAGGCCCGAACAAAAAGTTGAAGGAGGGCGTAAAGTACAATATCGAGGCAATCATACCTAGTGGCGAACCATTAGCACATAAGAAGATTGCGGACAAGTTCGTTCGTCAGTGCGGAGTTGTTGTGAAGGACCAACTCCCGATCTCCCTTCAAGAATGGAGAGAGCCAGCAAAAGACAAAAGACAAAAAGGACGTTGCTCCACGTCCAGATGTTACTTTTGTCGACAAAAGACAAAAAGATCTGCTTTGGGATACTCTCATGGAACATTTCACCCTACCAGATCATTTCACAGAAGCAGATGTGCAGAAAGTCAAGGACGCTGCTCTTAGGAAGATGGCGGTTGCATTCTAGAACCACAAGAATCGTGAATGGAACAAGTACGTCAAGGGAGGAAGGAAGACTCCAGTATTCGAGGGAACACTAGAGAACCAATGTGCTCATTGGGACGATTTCGTGAAATTCAAGGATTCGGAATTAGCTAAGGAACGGTCGAGAATAAACAAGAAGAATGCCGAAAAAAAGGATAAGTTCCATAAGCTGGGGCCAGGTGGCTATGCGGTGGCAATGCCTAAGTGGGATAAGTCTGAGAAAGAGATGGAGCATGCAGGTGCCACTCCGGTTACTAAGAGCTGGCCCCCCGGGGTCAGGACTTGGTTCTATGCGCATGGGGGGAGTTGGACCCGAAGACAGGCAATGTTTCGACGAGGGCAAGTCTGAAGGGAGCCGACAATGCAATACTTGTTGCAATAGAAGAGGCACGATCGGGGGTGTTCCAGCCCAACAGAGAGAACGACGAGCTTACACGTGCCCTGGGAAATCCTGAACACCCGGGAAGAACATGAGGCAAGGGCGCTATTCCGTGGTATGAGGGGTTTTCAGACTGGAACACTGACTACAGAACCCGTGCGATAAAGGAGATTGCGGAGGAGAAGAAGAGGAAGATGGAGGAGGAGCAGAGGAAGCGGGACTATGAACGCCTTCAAGGCCTAGAAGCAAGTCAAGCGGAATTGGCAGTCAAATTCCAACGGCAGCAGGAGCAGATCGACTCACTTACCCAGCAAAGGGGGTCTCAGTAGCTGCAGCAGCTAGCGAATGATCCAGCATTGGATAGCACCGCCCCATCCATGCCGAGAAGCAGCGTGGGTTCTGCCCCAGACGACGCAATGCTGGGTAGATGCCCCATGGATGACATCATGGAGAACACTAGCTGCGAGCTACACGTCAAAATGAAGAACATATCCATGAAGGTGGCAGACGCCGTTGCTTTTACAAATCCCCCTGAGGCAACCTTCCATTGCAACCCGATTCCAGCGGGATATGCTCGTGTCTTGGTTGATGAGGTGGTGGACCCATATTCGGAGCTAGAGCTTGACATTCCTGGAGGTGACGACGAGCACTTTCTCGGAGAGGCCAACCATCGTATCATCCTATGGAAAAAGGATTGCATCATCTTTCGAAGGCCACCGACACCGCGTGAGCCGACTCCTCGTCGAAGTCCGCCACCGAGTCAGCAGACTCCCGCTCCTGCAAGTCCACCAAGTCCGGCAAAGTGTCAGGCCACTGATCCTCCTCCAAGTCCGGCAAAGTGTCAGGCCACTCCTCCTCCTCCAAGTCCGCCACAGCGTTAGACGTCCACTCCTCCTCCAAGTACGGCACAACCTCAGGCCACTCCTCCTCCAAGTTCGGCACAGCTTCAGGCCACTCCTCCTCCAAGTTCGGCACAGCTTCAGGCCACTCCTCCTCGTCCAACTCAGCCCCGTCAGCCGTCTCCGCCGCCTCAGCAATCGCAGAAGAGACACCCCGCAGCTATGGTTCGTAGAGGTACGAGTCGAGGTAGTACAGGAAGTACAGGCGAAGGCAAGTGATATAAATATGGTCCCAGCCTCAAGCCGCTTCCGCAGAGGCCTTATGACAAGTCCGAGGAGGAAATCGCAGCCATATCGAAGGCCGAGGTGGAAGCCCATTTTGCATCGAAACCGCCACCGCCGCGAAGGGAGAAAGTGCCTGAGGAAACGATTGACCACTTCATTCGTATGGCTCAACCACCAGCTCCCAAGCCTGCTGACACAGACTATGAGCGCCACATCAGGAACTTAAATCGAGCATGTCTACGTAAGGAGGCGAGCTCGGGATCGAGCAAACAACAAGCAGATGTCAAAAAATGCGGGAAAACCATTCCCCAGCTGGGAGAACAGGCGGCGCAATCGATCCCCTCGCTTGTTGTGCCAACAACACGTGACAGTACGCACGCCCGATATTATTGTGGGCAAACAGTTTACGTTCCGGAGGTGGGCAATGTGGTAATAACCAAGGACCATATAATGCAGGCTGAAGTTCTCAACATCACTGTTGGACAACTCCTCAAGATCGAGCCCATGCCTGTGCTTAAAGAGCATGAAATAAAACGGAAATATGTCCGGGGCCAACCTTTAGTCGAGCCAGACAAGGTCAAGAACCTCCCAACGAGAATGTATGAATTGCATCAATGGTACATGAACATTACCAAGATTTCCGATCGATTGTCCCTCATGGTGAATGTCAAGGAGGAGCATTACTTCCATGAGAAAGCTCTGTCCGTTGAGTATTCTGAACTGTTTCAGTTATACAATCAAGACGCACTCGACAAATCTATCGTCAGTTGCTATTGTCTGTAAGTGATTTCTTTCTGTAATTTAAGTCTCAAGCTAGCTGTAGTGATCCTTTTGATCAATCATTACCTGTAATTATCCTCACTATATTCTTTTCTGTGGTATTATATGCAGGATGAAGATGTATGAAATGAGAAAAGGTGGACGCTTTGGCATTGGGTTCATTGACCCAAACACCGTTAATGAATACACATGGCGGATAAATCCACGTCATCAAAAGGCCGTAGAGGACAACATGCTAGAGTTCTTGAAGCGCCTCAAATACAATGAAGATATACTACTTCCTTACAACTTCTAGTGAGTCAAACTGTCTTGTACTACAAATTCTCTATTTTGCCTACTAGCTAGCTACATGTTTTTGCTTACATATGCCCGCTTAATTAAGACATGCAAACGTGTGTGCATGCAGATTTCACTAGGTCTTGTGTATCTTTAAAGTTGACGCCGGAACAGTTGAAATACTGGACTCACTACTCAAAGAAAAAAAATGACTATAACATCTTGTTTGGGATAGTCAACAGGTAATTTCAATCATTATTAACTATATATCTCGGCCTATTTAGTTCGTCATTTCATGATATGAACTATTTAATAACCCCTTTATTCATTTTCTTTGTCGGCGGGCAGGGCTTGGGCAAGGTTCATCAGCGTCACGGAAGGCGAAAAAAAGCTTAAATGGGGAAGACCCAAGGTAAGTAATCAAGTAGTACTAGCTAGCTAGCTAGCTGCCATCTCTTTAATTATCATGCTTGATTAATTATTATCTGATCAAATTCCATTCTCGTAAAGGCCCTGAAGCAGGCGCAGGGGACTGATCTGTGTGCATTCTGCGTTTGCGAGAACATTCGCATGATGGCGTCCGAAAGGAGCAGATCTCAAAGACAGGAATGGGTACGCTTGTCAAAACACTATTCACAATTTTTACACCATTATCGATATCTAGTCACACAACTAATACACATGCATATTGATCTCCTTCTTAACAGTTCAGAGAGGTGCGGGAGAAGCTCCTAGAAACGGAGCGCGTAGAAGCACTTCAAGAGGAAATAGCGGGATTTTTGCTCGACCAGGTCATAAATCCGAAGGGAGAATACTATTACCCGCTACCGCCCCCATGAAAACCACTTCCAATTGTCATCGTGCTCTGAAGGCACCAATTAGGCTAATGCCACTGGCTCCGAAGGCAACATGCATATGTAGGAGAAATTGTATATAGCTATACATGTGTTTATGTGTGAATTAATTAATATGATGGTTTGTGAGACATTGATGATATATATATGCATGATTGGTTCTACAAGAAATTCTATATATATATATATATATATATATATATATATATATATATATATATATATATATATGCATAACGTGTATAATGTGTAGTATCGTAAAATACCAGCAAACGAAAAAGAATTAAAATGGAAACACAAAATTAAATGAAAAATAAATCATAAAACTAAAAACCCCCCAAACCTTATAGTACCGGTTGGTCTTACCAACCGGTACTAAAGGGCTCCAGGCCCCTGGAGCTGGCTCGTGCCACGTGGTTTCCCTTTAGCACCGGTTCGTGTTGAACCGGTACTAAAGGGGGGGGGGGCTATATTGCCCACACTTTAGTGCCGATTATGGAACCGGCACTAAAGGGCCTTAAGAACAGGTGCTATTGCTCGGTTCTGCACTAGTGAATGCACCGGGTTATCCTTCTCCGCTTCTCCGCCGACTGCTTTGTCCTAGAAAGTTGATGAGGCCCAGTCAATGCCGCTCAAGGCTTCAAATTTGGCTTCATCATCTATTAAACCGGCTGGGTCCACTTCAGGGGCAAAGGTATGCTTACGAGCTGGAGGGATCAGGCTGACTTCATCAAAGGGAGGTGTTGGGATTCTCCGATTCTCGTTGTCATAACCCGGCTGATACTTGGTAAGATCAGTATCGTTCCCAATAAGAGTGACCACGGGGCGTATAACTTTGACACAGGCAGTGAAGTCATGTCCATCAAATACGGTCCCATCTTCTTTAAGACTGCGGTATCCAAGAGCGAGGTCGGCCGGGTCTAGTTCCGGAATCCAGGCTTTCGCCCGGCTCAACGCAGCTATGACCGCGGCTCTTGCGGAGGCCCGCCTTAGGTCTTGGATCCATTGAGGTAGTGAAGAAAGCCATTTCAATACGTCTTGCGGGAGGTAAGGAACGTCATCTGATAAAGCTACAACGGCCAGAGCACGTTGTGACCCGGTGTGGAGCTGCTCCACAAGAGTATAAACCGCCTTCAGCTTGATCAACATGTTCTGCTTGAGGTTTGTGCTCCTAGGGCCTGCATTATGAAACATAAGGTGAGACGGAGCTGACAATTGAAGTAATCATTGAAAGGAGGTTTGCAAGGTTTAAACTCTATATGAATAACTTATCAAAGATTGCTGAGACCATTTGAGATATCTGGCGTTTTAAGTCGGACAGCTCCGTTGTTGTTTTTGCAAGTAATGCCTCTGCCGTCTCAGCCGGGTCACCAGAGAAGCCTTTTCATCAGCCCAGATTTTCTTCTCTACCTCAAAATTCTTCTTCAGCTTCTCTTATTCAGAGACGCTGAATTCAAATTTGGAGTTGGCCTTTTGAATTTCAAGTTGACTCTTCAGGTCAGCCATCTCCGACTCAAATTGACTTATGGTGCCTGCATTAATACCAGGTTATAATCAGATTCAAGGTAAGATAGCATTAAGTCCCAAGCACTTTGCAAGCAAACATACTTGACACTTGGGGGCTAATGTGAGGTGAAGAATTTTAACTTACAACGCCGGCTCATGAAAATTAAGTCTCAAGCACTTTGCAAGCAAAGATGCTTGACACTTGGGGGCTAATGTGTATTGCAAGTTTTAAGTATCATGTCACAACCAGGTTAAATATCTTCTTTCAAATATGGATAAATCAGTGCTAAGCAGTTTTCTAAGTCTATAGCATATTTATTCATAAGCAATAGACTTGGGGGGCTGATACAGTAAGTATGATTCGGAAAAGTAGCATAAGTCATACCTCAGATTTTTGTTGTATTTGCTTCACCATACCAATCACCAGGTCACGGCTGCTATGTACTTGATTGAGATAGCCAGAGACTATATCTCCAATACTCAAATGAGTATAGTCAGCAATATCTAGCTTGGCCTTTTGACGTTACAGAATTTCCTCCTTAGCAGAGCACTTTGCAAGGACAGTGGGTCGCCCTGGCTCAACAAAGTGAGTCTTCAGAATCTCAACGTCCGGATCAGTTGTCTTGACCGGGCTAGGAGCTTCTGGGTTATCAGAGCTGTTGAGAGTGTCTTCTGCGGGCGGATCAGAGGTTGGTGCTGGAATGTCACAAACTGGTTCAGGCGGCGGCTGATGGGAAGAACTATCAGGAGCAGTCATGGCAAGCTCCGGTTCAGTCACGACCGGATCTCGGGACGGCTTACTCTTTTTTGCCCTCTTACTGGGCTTCACTTGCACGTTGTGGACAAAAGCAGAAGGATGAGTACAAAAGCATGGGTAAGGTAAAGCATAAAAGGTAAACAAGAATTTGTTATCCGGGGGCAGTTTTGAAAGCCGGCATGTTAGATTGCATAGATTCACCAGAGGAAGGAGAGGTATCCTAATAATTGGAGTCAGATGAATTGAGAGGTTGGCGAAAGTAACCCGCCAAAGGAAAAACAGAATGTAAATCGAAGATAACCTCAGTCCGACGCTTCCTGGTTACGTCGGGTAAGCCGGAGGAAAGCTCTACATCTTTGCTGTTTCGGGTCTGTCTCCGGCTTTCAAACTGTTGTTGCTTCAAAAGAAATTGAGGATCTTGATAAGCAAGAGGATGTGAAAATCTTAGTTTCCGGGTCACCCTTCGGATTTTTGCTTTGGCAAAGGCTCTGAGTCAGAGGAGATTATAGTTACCTCTTCGTCAATCACTTAGCTGTTCCCCGTATCCTCCTGAAAGGATAGAATGTCAGTAAAATAAAGACAAATGTGTCAGGAGAGTTAAGGATTACCTCTTCTTCATCATTAGAAGTGTCATCCAATTTGAGTAAATCCGAAGCACTTGGTTTTTTCTTCCTTGAAGTTCCTGTTTTGGCGGTTTTTCTTTCACCTCTTCTTGCCGCTCTGGCTTGTTTGGCTGCCTCATGGTCATATTTGACCTTCCAGAAGTTGACATCGGCCTATGGAAAATGATAAGGGGTTATAAGTAAAAGCAAGATGTAATACAGTAAAGAGTATTTATTAAGGTGGGTGACTCACAGCAGGGGCTGGGTTCTCCTGGCAGAAGGGAAGTAAGCCAAAGGCGTTACTAATCACCGTGCCCTCTTTCAACAACGATTGGATCATGGCCTCCACCACATCTTCTGGTAAGTCATCGGGGCTATGACGCAGAGGGTCATTTTTCTCGCCAGAGTAAGTGCACATTAAGCCGGGGCGGCGGCTTAACAGAAGCACTCGCCAAGTAATCCAGACTCGGACCAGGTCAATACCGTCTAAGCCATTTCCCAAAAGAGCTTTGATTTTTCTAATAGTGGGAGAAAGTGGTAGACGTTCAACAGTAGTCAGTTTATCCGGCAGCGGGTAGTTGGACTCAAGGCGTAGGGCGCGGAAGCCGGGCAGAGGATTTTCTTCAGCCGGAGAAGTGTCTTCGCAGTAAAACCACGTCTGATTCCAATCCTTTGCATGACTCAGTAGTTCAGCATAAGTAAAGAGGCAGTCTCTCCGCCGCTGAATCGAGATGCCACCAAGTTCAAGACTGGGCCCGTTGGCACATTCATTCTGCCGGTTTAAGTAGAACAGCTCTCTGAATAAAAGTATAATGGGCTCTTCTCCAAGGTACACCTCGCAGAAGACTTGGAAGTTGCAAATGTTTGATACGGAATTGGGCCCGATGTCTTGAGGTCTAAGGTCAAAGAAATGCAAAACATCCCTGAAGAATTTTGAACTGGGTGGAGCGAAGCCCCGGTTCATGTGATTAGTGAACACGATTACCTCCCCTTTTTTGGGTTGAGGCTTCTCCTCTGACGGGTTAGGAGCACGATAAGACATGACCTCCTTCATCTTGGGCAGATGGCCGGAATTCACAAAATCAGACAAGATGCTCTCTGTAACAGTGGATTTGACCCAGTTGCAGGTCACAGGAGCTTTAGGAGCCTTGGGTGCCATTACGTAAATAGAAGCCTATGACAAAATAAGAGTTTCCGGTTCAAATTTAACCCAAAGGTAAACATTTTAAGTTTAAAACAAGATGGCGGCTTAGAAGGGGCCTAATGACATATGGCTGACTATGTCTGGTTGCCTAATCCGCTATGGGAATCAGTAACAATTAAAAGATATTTTAAGTTGCCGGGACCTGGCAAGGCTGTCAATTAACGTTGTCTATTTTAAACCGGCAATGAGGGCCGCTAGAGTTAAATGGGCTTAACAGAAACAAGTTTCGCAGTTGGTGGATATTATTCCGGATCAAACAGGTGCACAGAAAGAAAATATTTTCTAGACCTAAAACTAGTATAGATAAGTTCATCAGTGTTGAACAAGGCCTCCGTGTGATGGAAAGGGATCTGTTTGCATTCAAAATGGGTGTGAAACAGCTACCGCATCAGTTTTACACTATCTTAAAGATCACGAAACGGCGGTGGTGATGAAATCTATGAAGGGTTCCTGACGAACAATGAAGAACACCGAAGAACTCGAAGGTCCTGATGCGGATCTGAGGAACAAGAAGGAGGAAACTTACAGATGCAGAGTTGCTGCAGCGGTCCGTCGCGATTTTCTGGTCAAGTCAGGTCGATGCAGCGGCCTGAGTTGGTGAAGACGAGGAGATCTGCGATGACAACGGCGGCGGAGCTCGAGCGGCAGAGAGAGAGAGAGAGCAAGAGGAAGAAGACGAATGACTGAGGAAGGTCTAGGTCAAGCTTATTTATAGGGAAGGGCCAACTGGGATGGTGCGAGAAACGAGGAGACTTAACATCATTATCCAGCGGCCCCGACGCCTCGGTTTTCGGAGTGGTCAATAAAAGCAAAGATCCGTTGGAAGATATGGCAGAGTAAAAAATTAATTTAAGTAAAGATGACGTCACGACGGGTTAACACGGATCCAGAACATGACGTCATGGCGGGTTAAAAACCTTTACACAGGCAGAAGGCTGAAGGTTTATTTTTTAAGGTATGTTAATATTGACATGAAGACGGCGGCTCAAATCAATCTGGGGCCTAATATTGGGGATATAAATATTTGCGTAAGCCGCCCAGGAGTTGCCGGGTTACGCAAAGAATACTCATCATAAAGAAGACCAAGACCAAGCATGAAGATGGCGGTTCCATAAAGGGCATAAAGCCCACCATCGACTGGATGCCCGTTATAGTAAACCGCCACAATGGCATGACTTGTATTGTAAGGTAGATTTAACTAGTCACCGAGCCGAACACTATTTATGAGCCGGCCGGGAGTCCGTAAGCCGCAGGGCGCCAACCCGCGTATATAAGGGGGCGACCCGCTGGCGGCTAAGGGGAAGAAAAATACCTCGTCAAGAACCGGGCATAGCGTATCTCGCTCCCCGGTCATCGAAACATCAAGCAATACCAACCCAACTAGACGTAGGCCTTACCTTCATCATAAGGGGCTGAACTAGTATAAACCTCCCGTGTCTCTTGTCCCAATTAACCCCTTCAATCTTCCTAGTTGCGATGGCTCCGTGATTAAGTCCTTTCATTAGGACATCTAACGTGATAATTCCATGACAGGTAGTATTTTGCAAATTATGTTGTAGATCAATAGCTCGCGTTCTTGCTTTCATATATTTAATTTGATATTTTCCTAGAGAAAACTATGTTGAAAGATCTTAGTAGCAGTGATGCGGATTGGATCCATGATCTGAGGATTGTCCTCATTGCTGCACAGAAGAATTATATTCTTTGATGCACCGCTAGGTGACATACCTATTGCAGGAGCAGATGCAGACGTTACGAACATTTGACTAGCTCAATATGATGACTACTTGATAGTTTAGTGCACCATGCTTAACGGCTTAGAATCGGGACTTCAAAGACGTTTTGAACGTCATGGACCATATGAGATGTTCCAGGAGTTGAAGTTAATATTTCAAGAAAATACCCGAGTTGTGAGATATTAAGTCTCCAACAAGTTCTATAGCTAAAAGATGGTGGAGAATAGCTCAAGCAGTGAGCATGTGCTCAGATTGTCTGGGTACTACAATCACTTGAATCAAGTGGGAGTTAATCTTCCAGATAAAATAGTGATTGACAGAGTTCTCTAGTCACCATCACCAAGTTAGAAGAACTTCATGATGAACTATTGTATGCAAGGGATGACGAAAACGATTCCCGAGCTCTTCATGATGTTGAAATCGACGAAGGTAGAAATCTAGAAAGAACATCAAGTGTTGATGATTGACAAGATCACTAGTTTCAAGAAAAGGGCAAAGGGAAAGAAAGGGAAACTTCAAGTAGAATGGCAAGCAAGTTGTCACTCCTATGAAGAAGCCCAAAGCTGGACCAAAGCCTGAAACTGAGTGCTTCTACTGCAAAGGAAATGGTCACTAGAAGTGGAAATACCCTGAATATTTGGTGGATAAGTAGGATGGCAAAGTGAACAAGGGTATATTTGATATACAGGTTATTGATGTGTACCTTACTAGTCTTTATAGTAACCCCTGGGTATTTGATACTTGTTCGGTTGGTAAAAAATTAGTAACTCGTAACAGGAGTTACAGAATAAACAGAGACTAGTTGAGGGTGAAGTGACGATGTGTGTTGGAAGTGGTTCCAAGATTGATATGATCATCATCACACACTCCCTGTAATTTCGGGATTAGTGTTAAACCTAAATAAATGTTATTTGGCATTTGCGTTGAGGATAAATATGATTTGATCATGTTTATTGCAAATACGGTTAATCATTTAAAGTCAGAGAATAATTGTTCTTCTGTTTATATGAATAAAGCCTTCAATGGTCACACACCCAATGAAAATAGTTTGTCGGATCTCGATCGTAGTGATACAAATATTCACAATATTAATGCCAAAAGATGCAAAGTTAATAATAATGCAACTTATTTGTGGCACTGCCGTTTGGGTCATATCGGTGCCAAAAGATGGATTTTCGGAATCACTTGGTTATGAATCATTTGATGCTTGCAAACCGTGCCTTTTGAGCAAGATGACTAAAACTTCGTTCTCCGGAACAATGGAACAAGCTACTGACTTGTTGGTAATAATATATACTGATGTATGTGGTCCAATAAGTGTTGATGCTCGTGGCAAGTATCATTATTTTCCGACCTTCACAAATGATTTGAGCAGATATGAGTATGTCTACTTAATGAAGCACAAGTCTGCAACATTTAAAAAATCAAAGAATTTCAGAGTGAAGTGGAGAATCATCATAACAAGAAAATAAATTTTCTACGATCTGATCATGGAGGAGAATATTTGAGTTACGAGTTTGGCCTTCATATAAAACAATGTGGAATAGTTTCACAGTTCACACCACCTGGAACACCACAACGTTATGGTGTGTCCAAACGTCATAACCGCACTTTATTTGATATGGTGCGACCTATGATGTCTCTTAACGGTTTACCACTATTGTTTTGGGGTTAAGCATTAGAGACAATTGTATTCACTTTAAATAGGGCACCTTCGAAATCCGTTGAGACAACGGCTTATGAAATGTGGTTTGGCAAGAAACCAAAGTTGTCGTTTCTTAAAGTTTGGGGCTGCGATGCTTATGTGAAAAAGTTTCAACCTGATAAGCTCGAACCTAAATCGGAGAAGTGCGTCTTCATAGAATACCCAAAGGAAACTGTTGGGTACACCTTCTATCACAGATCCGAAAGCAAGATATTCGTTGCTAAGATGGATCCTTTCTAGAGAAGGAGTTTCTCTCGAAAGAAGTGAGTGGGAGGAAAGTAGAGCTTGATAAGGTAATTGTACCTTCTCCCGAATTGGAAAGTAGTTAATCACAGAAATCGGTTCCAGTGATTCCTACACCAATTAGTGAGGAAGCTAATGATGATGATCATGAAACTTCAGATTGAGTTACTATAGAACCTCGTAGGTCTTCCAAATTACAGACCGCACCAGAGTGGTACGGTAATCCTGTTCTGGAAGTCTTGTTACTAGACCATGATGAACCTACGAACTATGAGGAAGCGATGATGAGCCCTGATTCTGCGAAATGGCTGGAGGCCATGAAATCTGAGATATGATCCATGTATGAGAACAAAGTGTGGACTTTGGTGGACTTGCCCGATGATCGGCAAGCCATTGAAAATAAATGGATCTTCAAGAGGAAGACGGATGTTGATAGTAGTGTTACTATCTACAAAGCTCGACTTGTCACAAAAAGGTTTTCGACAAGTTCAAGGTGTTGACTACAATGAGATTTTCTCAACTGTAGCGATGCTTAAGTCTGTCCGAATCATGTTAGCAATTGCCACATTTTATGAAATCTGGCAAATGGATGTCAAAACTGCATTCCTTAATGGTTTTCTTAAATAAGAGTTGTATATGGTGCAACCAGAAGGTTTTTTCAATCCTAAAGGTGCTAACAAAATGTGCAAGCTCCAGCGATCCATCTATGGACTGGTGCAAGCAACTCGGAGTTGGAATATACGCTTTGGTAAGTTGATCAAAGCATATAGTTTTATATGGACTTGCAGTGAAGCCTGTATTTACAATAAAGTGAGTGGGAGCACTACAACCTTTCTGATAACTATATGTAAGTGACATATTGTTGATCAGAAATGATGTAGAATTTTTCTGGAAAGCATAAAGAAGTGTTTGAAAGGAGTTCTTTAAAAGAAAGACCTCCGTAAAGCTACTTACATATTGAGCATCAAGATCTATTGAGATAGATCAAGACGCTTGATAAGTTTTTCAATGACTAAATACCTTGACAAGATTTTGAAGTAGTTCAAAATGGAACAGTCAAAGAAAGTGTTCTTGCCTGTGTTGCAAAGGTGTGAAATTGAGTAGGACTCAAATCCCGACCATGGCAGAAAATAGAAAGAGAATGAAAGTCATTCCCTATGCCTCAATCATAGGTTCTATAAAGTATGCTATGCTGTGTACCAGACCTATTGTATACCTTGCTCTGAGTTTGGCAAGGGAGTACAATTTTGATCTAGGAGTAGATCACTGGACAACTGTAAGAATATCCTTAGTGAGGACTAAGGAGATGTTTCTCGATTCACTACAAAAAAATAAACTTCCGTGATGATACATGTTCGTCATAGTAGGTCGCATTTTTTGCCATGCATGTACATCCATGAAAAATTTATGACAGAATCAAGATAGTCATACCTGTGCTGTCGTAGAAGTGTTCAATGGCATTACCAAAATTATCATCACGGAAGTGTCCACTTCCATGACGATAAATCGCGCGTAATAGAAGTGCTTTCGTCAAGGGTGGCCGACACATGGCATCCACCGTAACGGAACGCCGTTAAGCTATCAGGTTGGGTTTTGGATCCGATAACCTGTTAACAGCCCCGACCAATGGGAAATTTCCACGTGTAAAATTCGGATTGGCCGAAGGGAACACCTGTCAACTCGTCAGTGGGCCAGATGTCGCCCATCCATTGGAGGAGACATGCCTATGGTACGTTGACACGTGGCTGGGCCCAACAAAGGCCCATATAGGTTAAAAAGGCCGGCCCAGTCAAAGGCCCGTAGAACTTAATCAGGTACTAGTGGGCCAGCCCAATAAGGGCCTACTTAATAAAGGCCCATTTACAGCCCGAAACCAGATCTGGCCCGTTAATTGTTCGCCAAATATTTGGGCCCATTTACGGCACAAAGCCAGATCTGGCCCGTTAATTGTTCGCCCAATATTTGGGCCCATTAGCAGCCTGTCGTGGAAATATCATGTCAGATGTCCTCATGTAAGGACTTAGTCGTGGAGCCACCGCGACGGGTTAGCTTAAAGGGGTTAAACCGGACAAAGGACACGAGGGATTTTATACTAGTTAGGCCCCTTCGATGAAGGTAAAGGCCTACGTCTAGTTGTGATGGGATTATTGGGGTCTCGCTAACCAGGGAGCTCAACAAGCTATGCCTGGCTATCGAGTTGTGTTTCTTGTCCCTGAACCGCCGCCGGGTCGTCCCCTTATATACACGGGTTGGCGCCCAGCCGGTTTACAGAGTCCCGAGGCCGACTCATACAAGTGTTTGGCTCGGTCTCTCCCTTCCTTATCTTACAACACAAGTTACATGACTATGGCGGTTTACCACTATGGGCCCTAATCCGCCTTTGGGCTCCGGGCCTCTAAGCTTCGTGGTAAAACTCCATCTTGAGAGTCTTCGTGGGCTTCAATATAGTTGAGGGTGAACCGGCCCCTCCTGGGTGGTTTACACTCAGTAGTTATATCCCGACATCAGGCCCCAGATTGATTTGAACCTATTCATGTCAATCTTCAACACTCAGAAAAAAATCCTGTAAACATCTTCCTTCATTTCTCATAAACCGCCATGATGTCTTCCCTTTATAAATCTTGTTAAACCACCGTGACGTCATCCTCTGGACACAGCAACGGATCATCATGACGTCATCTCTGTAAAAAACGAATAAAAAGATTCCCTTCATTTAATGTTATCCCGGAAATCAAGGCGACAGCTGCGCCACTTGCCGCTTTGGACTCCTTGATTCTCGCGCCTATCACTTATCCTCTACCTTATTATAAATAAGCCCGACGGGCCCTTTCATTTTTCTCCCCTTTCTTCTCATCTTCCTCCTTGCGACCTGAAGGACCCCAGCGCCGCCGCCGCCGTCGATCTTTGAATCTGCACCGACCAAGGCCGCTGCATCAACCTGTTTGTTCCAGAAACCCTGCCGCGCTCCTCTGCCGCCGAGTGGCCCTGTTAAGTTCATGTCCTGTAACCCTAGATCTTCATTAGGGTTCTCGAGTTCATCCATGTCGCCGTTCCTCAGTTCTTCCGCATCCTTCTTGTTAGTCCTTCTATTGAGGGTATATATATGCATCTGCTAGTTTTTATTCGCGGCTAGATTCATTTTGATAGTCCACCATCTCGCGGCTTCTTATTGCTCCTAACAGACTGCGTCTAGATCTTCACTGTTCCTCTTAGCGCCATTGTAGGGTTCAGTAAAATGTTCTTTAGTTATCCACGGTAGATCCAAAATTGTACTGTGATATTGTGAAACCTATTTTTGTACCACTTAGTAGATTTCGAAACCTGGCCCTTCTGCCTACAGGCGGTTTAACCTTTGATAACCAATCCGCCATATATCATTAGCCCTCTGTTAAACCGCCAACTGAACTTGAACAGCAATTTGCCGGTTTAACACGGAATAGTACGCTTACACCGTTAATTGTAAACCGGCTTTTATTTTCGTTGCAGTTTTCCTTCCGAGATGACCAAACAATTCTCAGCCTGCAATTGGGCTCCGTCCAAAATCACCGAGACACAGATCAATGGATATGTTACCACTGGCGCTTTAGCCTCGAAAAGTATCCTTCAGTGGCGAGTTCCAGACTCTGAGTGCCCTCCTGAACCTCAAGATGGAGAGGTAATTGTATTTATGCAACACCTAGACCGGGGATTCAGCCCGCCCGGATCAAAATTCTTCGGGGATGTTCTTGCGAGCTTTCAACTCCATCCACAAGATATTGGACAGAATTCTATGTCCAATATATGCAACTTTCAAGTTTTCTGTGAAGTGTACCTGCAAGAAGAACCATCTATGGAGCTGGTCCGGGACTTTTTCCATCTAAAACGCTGTATGGAGTTCTCAGATGGTCCTAACACAGAACTTGGTGGGGTATCAATCCAGAAGAGGAAAAAAGTTGACTTTCCTCATGCAAAACACCACAGCCACCCCAAAGATTGGAACCAAACTTGGTTTTATTGCCGGAATACTGCCCTTGCTGGAGAAAATCCCTTGTCGGGTTACCGCCCTGAACGGCTTAGCAATGGCCACCCGTTGCCTCAATGCTTAACTGCTCAAGAACGGAAGTTTTATGCACCTCAACTCGCCAAGCTCCGGGCTCTAATGGCCAACGGTTTGACTGGAATTCATCTCGTCCGCTGTTGGGTTTCTTGGGGCATTCTGCCTTTAAGCCGCCGCCCCGGCTTGATGCATGAATACTTCGGAGATGTTAAAGATCCTCAACAAATTCATGAAATTGTAATAACAGACCTTAAAGTTACTGAAGCTGTGAAGAAGATGCTTGACGATCCGATCGCCGCCTGCAGCCAGACCGGATTGCCCCCTTTTTGCGCCACCAACAAACCGCCAGCGGTAATTTTAACTTAATGCTCACTGATTCACCTGTGCTTTAATAATGTGCTAATACTCCTTTCCTTTAATTTTTATAGGCCAACAACTCTTTTTGCAAACGGACTAAAACGGCTAGGGCTCGTGCAAAAACCAAAGTCACCAAGAAAACGAGCAAGAAGAAAACTACCAAATCTTCTGATCCGCCGGAAGATGTTGACGAATCAGATCCAGAGGTAGAACTTGATTCACTTGGTTCCTTTTTCATACACCTTATTGACAATAACTATTCCTAGGATGATGCAGCAGCCAGTCGTGCAGATCATGTCGAGGTAATCTCTCTTTCTTCCGATTCAGATCTTGTGCCGGTTCAAAGATTTCGCCGTACAGTTCGGTAAGTGAAATACTCTCACCCTCTTGCTTATCTGGATCCAAAATTTTCTTTGAAGACATAGCAAGCTGAAGAACATCGCACAACCCGGCACAGTGGCCAGCAGATCACCTCTTCCGGTTTACCGAATACGCCAAACCGGAAACATCGCCCAGAGGTTACTTGTTCTCCTGAAAAACTTTATCCTTTGAAGGGTTTCTTCAGAGAACCACTTAATCCGTCTGATCCCAATTACCAGGCGTCTTCCAATTTGTTCGGCGGTTCATTAACCACTCAGCTTCCTCCCCTTAAAACCGTCCCTGGGTAAGTATATTATTCTTCATGTTTTTCCTTCATAGTTTGGTTTACCGTGCTAACCTTTGTTGTGATTTCAGAGTGCCAAAGCTCGCCTGAGCAAGAAGGCTAAAACCAGTACCCCCATTGGTGAAACGGAACCGGAGAGGGCTGCTGAGGACACCGGTAGAAATACCGATGTTATGGATGATTCCATTCCACAAGGTGCAAGTACTGAGGCTAATCCGTCGGAGGCTGACGCGGCAATCCATAATGATCCGTCGAGCCCTCGTACTACCCCTCCACCAAGTCCGGCTGCTGATCCGCCAAGCCCGGCTGCTAACCCCCCAGGTTCAGCTAGGGGTGCCAGCAATCCGCCAAACCCACCAAGAAATGATGATGATGATGTTGTAATTACTGGCACGGGTCACACAAGTCCTGGCAATCAGGGGAAAATGGATTTATCCCACTATGTCAATCTTAGTGCTGAAGAGCTTCATTCCGGTTATTTAAACCGCCTGTACACCAGCCGTGACTTGGAAGCCGGTTTAGTAAATCTGATGAAGGAGCGCTATGAGGTATGAATACTTTGAAACTTGTTCTATCCTGTATCTTTTCCATTGTAGCCCCCAAGGGCCGGTTTATCTCCTGAAGATAAGCCGGGACTTTGTTATAAAGAACACTTCAACGTAGTAGCTCCCAAGGACCAGTTTGTCTTCTTGAAGACAAACCGGGACTGACTATTGAATGTACATTAGCCCCCAAGTGCCAAGCTTAATACCTGGATTGAGCCTTGGGACTTTGAAAAATATTCACTTTAAAAAGAAATCCACATTAGCCCCCAGGTGCCAAGTGTTTAATTGATTATGCGCTTGGGACTCTAAGAAATCTATAACGGTTGTATCATCTGAGTTTGTAGGCTGACATGAAAACCAAAGAGTCCCAAACTGCCGATCTTCAAGAAATCCTCAAGCTACAGCAAGAAGAAACCTCAAAAGCGAAGGAAGAGCTCAAGGGTATCTTGGCGACCATGGAACAACTTAAAGAGGGCTTCAAAACAGACCGCACCAACTGGGAAACTGAAAGGGCTGTTTTATTGAAGCAGACAGAGGATGCTGAAGCAGCCCTTAAACCGGTGGAAGAAGAGCTGACTGGTCTGAAGCGTCAAGTGAATTCCATGACGGCTGCCGTGTTTGGTAAGTACCTTAGAATACGTGCTCTGTAGTACTATCAACTCCACCGGTTTAACTTAAATTTCTTGAACCGTCGCAGGCCATCGCATTGCTCATCTTGGAAGAGATATGCGGCTGAAATTGAAGGCGGCTTATACACTGATTGAACAACTATATACTGGTGCACAACAGGTTATCTCTGCAGTCTCTTATAACAAACCGGCACCAACATTGATCAAGGACACATTAGCAAGCTTATCCATGACACCGGCTCAAATAGAGGAGGTGAAGCGGTCTGCTGCCAGGGCTGGCGCTTTCCTGGCACTGACCCGGGCCAAAGCATGGATATCTGACTTGGATCCGGTTGACATCGCCAAGGGATTTCCAGATGAACAGGCAGACGGATCAGCATTTGACAATGACACACTCAAAGCTCTGACAAAGGAGATGCGTCCATTGTCCAGTCAACTGGCTGTAGAAGCTAACCTAACTGTTCATCAGTCTTTTTATGATGAAGAGAACCATCGACGCCCCTGATATTGACCGTCCGATCTGATAGGTGAAGAAGCTGTCTTTCATGCTTTAACCCGGATTGACCAGACCACCCTTGACTTCCAGCCTCTGGGTGGAGAGGAGGAGGTTGAACCGATGCCTGAAGATCCTTCCACCTCCCGTCGTCCGGGTAACGAGTCTTAATCCGGCATTTGTGTTTATGGGACAAACTTTTGTTGGGAAAGGACAATCAACTTTTTGGGCCTCAAAGTGCCTTGTAATAGGCTAGTTAAAATTCTTTGATTTGTGGTGCTGATGCACGACTTGTGTTGAACCGTCATAACACATGCAATGTTTGCTTATGCTTTGATACACGACTCTGAAGCCAGCATAAAGAAAGTTTGTCCTGGCGGTTTACCGCTGGACGGGTCATAATACCCAAGATAAAGCCTGATTGATAATCAAAACTTTAAGAAATATGAAATAACTCATACCTGTGATGTGATATCACTTAAGTTGGTGTACCAACTTTGATTGTAATAAGGGTGAAAACCCAAATCTTGAATTTTGTATAACTTGACCATGTACTGATGATGTACAAGAAGTCATGTTGGGTTACGATGAACACCAGATAACCAAAACTGGCGACAAGTAGTCAAAGCCAGGCCGGGTTAATAAACTCCGGTTTAATGATAAGGTTCATCAACTTTTAGTTGAGATCCAGGCCGGGTTAACAAACGCCGGGTTAATATGATGATTGAAAAGCCATACCAGATCAAAGATACCGGCTTAACATAGAAATCATCAAAAGAAATATTTGACAAAAACAAATAAAACTGTGTAGTCGAGGCTTTTTGAGGGCTGCCAGGCCCAAATTCGAGGCTCTTCATGGGCTGCCAGGCCGCTGAGTTAAACCATTTGACAAAGCCTTTTAAGATGGGCCTCCAACTAACCAATCACCGTTTTAACTTTGATAAGTTCAGGGTCTCAATGAGAGTAACTGTCAAACGTTCGGAGGGTCATGCCAGGATTACCTAGATAGGAGTGGCTTACTTGATGAGGGCACGTTAACCCGGGGTTTTAGGTAAATATACCATAATTCCAAGCCGTGGGTCGATACCCAGCTACAAGGGTCCTTTCAAACTCTTTGTTACTTTACACAAAGAGCCCCCAAGTAACGTGATGAGCTGTGCTCATTGGGTGTCTATGTTTGAGCTGTGCAAAGCATCCAGACTCTCTTTAGCCCCGTGGGTGTGAAGCTCCCAAGCTGTATTGTGGCATGATAGCCGGTTTAACAGGTAGTACTCTGCTTTATCAACTAAAGCCCCCATGTAACTCAAAGGATATTTGAGAAAAAACAGCAGAGGCCCTGCTTATAGCAAGGATGATGGTTTATTTTATTGATCATAATATATACATTGTCGAAATATGTACATAAGAAAAGCCTATGGCTCAAGTGTAGTAAGGTCGTAGGAGAGCGATGTTCCACGGCTGCCGGGTCTCCTCCTCAGAAGTGCGTGAGTTGTCTCGAACGTCAATGAGGTAGTATGTTCCGTTGTGCAAATTTTTGCTGACCAAAAAGGGCCCTTCCCAAGGTGGGGATAACTTGTGCATGTCGGTCTGATCCTGGATGAGCCGGAGCACCAAATCGCCTTCTTGAAAGGTTCTTGTCCTAACCCGGCGGCTGTGATAACGCCGCAAATCTTGCTGATAAACCGCCAAACGGGCTAAAGCCGTATCCCGTTTTTCATCCAACAGGTCCAACGCCTCCTGGCGTACTTGCTCATCGTCTGCTTCAACATAATTAGCAACCCGGGGCGAATCGTGACGAATATCACTTGGGAGGACCGCCTCTGCCCCGTACACCATGAAGAAAGGCGTGTAACCCGTCGATCTGTTGGGAGTGGTGTTGATGCTCCATAACACAGAAGGCAATTCCTCCACCCAACAACCCGGCGTCCGCTTTAAAGGGACCATAAGCCGGGGTTTAATACCCTTCAAGATTTCTTGATTAGCTCTCTCCACCTGACCATTGGTCTGGGGGTGCGCCACGGATACTAAGTCAAGCCGGGTGTGTTCTCTCTGACAAAAATCTTCCATCTCACCTTTAGAAAGGTTTGTGCCATTGTCCATGATGATGCTGTGTGGAAAGCCAAAGCGGAAGATAATCTTTTTGAGAAATTGAACCGCCGTAGCCGCATCACACTTGCTGACATGCTCCGCTTCAACCCGCTTGGTGAATTTATCAACCACCACCAGCAGGTGGGTCTTCTTATCCTTGGAGCGCTTAAAGGGTCCCACCATGTCAAGCCCCCACATGGCAAATGGCCAAGTGATAGGAATCATCCTTAACTCTTGAGCTGGAACATGAGCTCTACATGAAAACTTTTGACAAGCATCACATCGCTTTACCAAATCCTCCGCATCAGCATGAGCTGTCAACTAGTAGAACCCTTGACGAAAAGCTTTTGCAACCAGGGACTTTGAACCGGCATGATAACCACAATCCCCTTCATGAATTTCCCATAGGATCTCTTGGCCTTCTTCCGGAGAAACCCAACGCTGAAATACGCCTGAAACGCTGCAGCAGTGTAACTCGCCATTGTGAATAACCATGGACTTGGATCGCCAGACTATCTGCCGGGCCAGGACTTCATCATCTGGTAACTCGCCCCGGTTCATATACGCTAGATATGGAATCGTCCAATCCGGCACAACGTGTAAAGCGGCCACCAATTGAGCCTCCGGATCAGGAACATACAAATCCTCCTCTGTAGGCAACTTAACAGACGGGTTATGCAAGATATCTAAAAAGGTATTGGGAGGTACCGGTTTACGCTGAGATCCAAGCCGGCTTAAAGCGTCTGTTGCTTCATTTTTGCGCCGATCAATATGATCAACCTGATACCCTTTGAAGTAACCCGCCACAATATCCACCTCGCGTCTGTATGCCGCCATAAGTGGATCCTTAAAATCCCAAGTGCCAGAAACTTGCTGAGCCACCAAATCAGAGTCTCCAAAGCATCGTACCCGGCTTAAATTCATCTCCTTGGCCACTCGGAGCCCATGGAGCGGCGCCTCGTACTCAGCTGCATTGTTAGTACAGGGGAACATTAAACGGAGGACATAACGAATTTTATCACCTCGAGGGGAAGTAAGAACAACTCCAGCCCCCGAGCCCTCCAATTGCCTGGATCCATCAAAGTGAATAGTCTAGTATGTATTATCCGATTTGTCCTCTAGTGCTTGTAACTCGGTCCAGTCATTGATGAAGTCCACCAGTGCATGAGATTTTATGGCTGTTCGAGGCACCTACTTCAGACCATGTGGACCAAGTACAATTGCCCATTTTGCAACCCGACCAGTTGCTTCCCTGTTCTGAATTATATCACCCAACGGAGCTGAACTGACAACCGTAATGGGATGGCCTTGGAAATATTGTTTGAGCTTCCGACTTGCCATAAAAACCCCATATACTAGCTTCTGCCAATGCGGATATCACTGCTTTGACTCGATAAGCACCTCACTGATGTAGTAAACCGGCCGTTGAACTGGGTACTACTTACCAGCCTCCTTGCGCTCCACCACAATTGCCACACTGACGGCACGGGCATTAGTAGCCACGTACAACAATAAGGGCTCCCTTTCAACCGGAGCAGCAAGGACTGGCGGTTCAGCCAACTGCCGCTTCAAGTCTTCAAACATTGCATTAGCCGCATCACTCCAGACAAAGGTGTCTGTTTTCTTCAACATCTGATATAGAGGGATCGCCTTCTCTCCCAAACGGCTGATAAACCGGCTTAGTGCTGCAATCTGACCTGCTAGACGTTGAACATCATTGATGCACGCTGGTTTAGCCAAAGATATAATCGCTTTGATCTTCTCCGGATTAGCCTCAATCCCCCTGTTGGACACTAGAAAGCCTAGAAGCTTGCCTGCCGGAACACCAAAGACACACTTGTCCGGATTGAGCACCATCTTGTAAACCCGCAGATTGTCAAAGGTCTCCTTGAGATCATCTATCAATGTCTCCTTCTTCCTGGACTTTACCACAATGTCATCAACATAGGCATGAACATTGCGCCCAATCTGAGTGTGAAGACAATTCTGCACACAGCGCTGATAAGTTGCCTGGGCACTCTCGAGCCCAAAGGGCATAGAAACATAGAAGAAGGCTCCAAAGAGAGTGATGAAGGTGGTCTTCTCCTGGTCCTTAACTGCCATTTTGATCTGATGATAGCTTGAATAAGCATCCAAGAAACTCAAACGCTCAGAACCCGCCGTCGCATCAATGATCTGATCAATACGCGGGAGAGCAAAAGTATCGGCTGGACAAGCTTTGCTCAAATCTGTGTAATCCACACACATGCGCCAAGTGCCGTTTTTCTTAAGGACAAGCACCGGATTAGCCAACCACTCAGGGTGAAACACTTCAACGGTAAACCCAGCAGCCAACAACCGGGCTACCTCTTCACCAATTGCCTTGCGTATTTCCTCATTAAAGCGACGAAGAAATTGCTTGACTGGTTTAAACTTGGGATCCATATTGAGAGTGTTCTCAGCAAGTTCCCTCGGTACACCTGGCATGTCAGAAGGTTTCCATGCAAAAATGTCCCAGTTCTCACAGATGAACTCGATGAGCGCGCTTTCCTATTTCGGATCCAGATTTGTGCTGATGCTAAACTGCTTGGACGAATCGCCAGGAACAAAATCAACAAGTTTAGTCTCATCAGCCGGTTTGAAATGCAGGGTTGGGTCATGCTCAGTAGTGGGCTTCTTCAGAGGGGTCATGTCTGCCGAATCAACATTTTCCTTATAGAACTTCAGCTCCTCTGTAGCACAAACTGACTCAGCATAGGCCGCATCACCTTCCTCGCAATCCAAAGCGATTTTATGACTTCCGTGAACCGTAATGGTCCCTTTGTGACCCGGCATCTTGAGCTACAAGTAAATATAACAAGGCCCCGCCATGAACTTTGCATAAGCCGGTCGCCCAAATAGTGCGTGGTAGGGGCTCTGGATCCTCACCACTTCAAAGGTCACTGTCTCAGACTAGGAATCATGTTCATCACCAAACACAACTTCCAAAGCAATCTTACCAACAAAATATGCCGATTTACCTGGTACCACACCATGGAAAACAGTATTGGACGGTTTAAGACTCTTGTCTGTCAACCCCATGCGACGGAAGGTCTCATAATACAGAATGTTGATACTGCTCCCTCCATCCATGAGTACCTTGGTGAACTTATAACCTCCCACCTGAGGTGCCACCACCAAAGCCAGGTGACCCGGATTGTCAACCCGGGGCGAATGATCCTCTCTGCTCCACACAATAGGTTGCTCGGACCACCGCAGGTAACGTGGTATCGCCGGTTCAACAGCATTAACATCCCTCTTGTGAAGCTTCTGATCACGCTTGCACAAACTAGTGGTGAACGCATGATACTGCCCACCATTCAACTACTTTTGGTGACTTTGGTAACCCGACTGCTGCTGATTTCCTTGATTATTCTGTTGGTTATTACCACCTTGGTTGTTCTGGTTGCCCTGATTATTCTGAAATCCAGAGTTTGAACCACCGCCGCCATGAAAATCTGGACCTGAACCGCCCGATGGACCCTGATCATACGAGAAAAGATCAGAGTTTTTGAACTCCTTTATAATGTGACAATCTTTCCAGAGATGCGTTGCAAGAACCTCCTTGGTCCCATGCTTTGGGCAGGGCTGATTCAACAAATGCTCCAGATTCATTCCACCGCCGTGCTGGGGCGGTTTACCCTTACGACGCTGCACATTAGCATTAGCTACAAAATCTGAATCCGCTTTACGCTTACCGTTATTCCCATGGCCTCCTTGGTTGTGTTGCTGTCCCTTTGCACCGCCGTTCTTCTTTCCCTTCTCCGGTTTCTCCTCATCAGAATCGGGATCCTTGGTATTATCAGAATCGGCATACTTGACCAAGGCGGCCATAAGGGTGCCCATGTCATTGCAATGGCGCTTGAGCCGTCCCAACTTCATCTTCAGTGACTTAAACCGGCAATTACGCTCCAAGGTGATGATTGCTGAGCCAGCATTAATACGGTCCGATGAATGCAAGACTTCTGAAACCTAGCGCACCCAATGAGTTGTTGACTCGTTCTCCCCTTGCACACAGGCGTCGAGATCCACAATGGACATAGGCTGCTTACATGTGTCTTTGAAATTGGCTATAAACCGGGCCTTCAACTGGTCCCATGACTCAATGGAGTTAGGCGGTAAGTTTTTCAACCAAGTACGGGCTGTTCTGAAAGTGCGTTATATCGACTAGAGGGGGGTGAATAGGCGATTTTTATGAATTCTTCACTGAGGAATTTGCCGGTGAGGAAATTCCTTAGCGAAGAACTACTAGCAGCGTAATAAGTACTCAGAAGTAAGCATAACAGGATACAGACATAGTCATCATGATGAAATGAAGACAAGCACAAACTACAGGAAGCATAAACACAGGATAACACAAGATGAAGACAAATAGACTGAAGAAATTGAATTGAGGAAATTGAGAAAGTCTTCAATCAAAGTCTTCAAACACAGATATGAACAATCACTCAACACAATAATGAGGAAATGAAAGAGTTGAGGAAATAGAGCCAGTAAGGTTGGTGAAGACAATGATTTGGTAGACCAGTTCCAACTGCTGTCTTAGTTGTACGTCTGGTTGGAGCGGCTGAGTATTTAAACTCGAGGACACACAGTCCCGGACACCCAGTCGCTGAGCACGCAGCTCAGAACACCAAGTCCTCACCGTATTCTCCTTGAACTAAGGTCACACAGACCTCGTCCAATCACTCGTGGTAAGTCTTCAGGCGACATCCAAACCTTCACAGACTCGGTCACTCGGCGATCCACAATTCCTCTTGGATGCTCTAGACCATGACGCCTAACCGTCTGGAAGAAGCACTGTCTTCAAAGGTAACAAGCGTCGGATCCACGCATGATCAATCTCTTCAGTGATGCTCAATCACTTTGGGTTTGTAGGTGTTTGGGTTTGGGTTTTTCCTCACTCGATGATTTTCGCTCAAAGTCCTCGGAGGATGGGTTGCTCTCAAATGACAAGTGTCCGTTTCTCTCCGAGCAGCCAACCAGCTAGTGGTTGTAGGGTGCGGCTATTTATAGCCTAGGGAGCAGCCCGACATGATAAGACATAAATGCCTTGTCTGATATGACCATTAGGTGGATAAGATATTTTGGGACAGCTGGCGCGCAGCACAGCAACGGTCGGAAATTTGATTCTCAAATTCCTTCGGGCTATCATGTTCCTCACTGTGTAGGCAATCTTCACTGGCGAATTCCTAACTCCTAAGTCAGAACAAATTCCTCAGCGACCAGAAGAACTTCGTCTCTGTCACTGAAGAAATTGACTGAACTGTATGAGATTTCCAAAGGCTTCACTCGAATGGTTTGGTAGGTGTAGGATTTTGAGTTGAGCATCACTTGGAAATTTTTCCTTAGTATTTCCTCGCCCCCCTTTAACAGTACGGTGTTTCCTATGACTTAAGAAAGAGAAAAACAAAACAATGAAAACGAAAGTCTTCAAGCTTCATATTCCTCGCATGAATATCAAGTCTTCATGGACACACCAATTTCTTCACTTTCAAAGTCTTCATGAAAGTCTTCAGGAATACCAAAATCTTTAGTCGAAGATATTCATTTTTAGGGGTCGACTTTCTCTGTAAATATCAAACTCCTCATAGACTTATAGACCTGTGTACACTCACAAACGCATTAGTCCATTAACCTATAAGTCTTCAATACACCAAAATCACTAAGGGGCACTAGATGCACTTACAATCTCCCCCTTTTTGGTGATTGATGACAATATAGGTTAAGTTTTCAACGGGGATAAACATATGAAGTGTAAGTACTGATATTGAGGAATTTGATAGCAAGATATTGAAGAACTCCCCCTGAAGATGTGCATAGTGAGGAATTTGCTTTTGAAGCAATGCACACTTGAAGAGTTGAATCATGGAGATCTCCCCCTATATCTTGTAATTCATACACGCATTTGACATATAATATGAAGAATTTGAAATGCATGATGAAATATGGTGCCTGATGTAATTCAGCATGCGTGCAATAATATTAATGAGGAACAAACATGCAGAATAACGTGTCAAGAGTATCAAAGCACAGTGCATCAAAAGTATCAGAGGACCATCGGGTTTAAGTTTACAACTCGATCCAATAAAGTTTCAGAAGAACGAGAGTTGTAACTTAGCGAAAATGCCCATATAATAGACGCGCTTGAAGACTAACTCAAATTTCTCCCTCTTTGTCATCGAATGGCCAAAAGGATCGAAATTGAGGACTAACGCCCCTGAAGAATATCAAGTTGATGGAGGAGCGCCAGCGTTGTCGGGGTCGGTTGTCATAGTAGAGCCTGCCGCAGTGTCGTCCAAGTCTTCATTCTCATCAGTGTCGCATGATGAAGAATAGGAGCTGGCCACCAAGGAAGGAACCTTGACCTTCTTGAATTTCTTCGGTGGAGGTGCAGACCAGTCAAATTCTTCCTTGAGACCCATTTTCTTTAGATCAGTAGCGCTGTAGACATGAGATAGAACAGCCCAGGTACGGTTGAAGGTTTCATGGAGGTAGTAGTGGTTTTTCTTCACTGCATTGTGTGTTGATGTCATGTTGTGAAGAATTGAACCAAACTGACGCTTGACCCATTGATGATTGCGATCAACCTTCTAATGAAGACTGAGGAGTAACTCACGATCAGTCATCACCCTGGGAGCTATGGCTTAAGGATTTTGCTTGGCGGCAGAGTCATGTGTGGCAGAGTCATCATTGGTGGAGTAGGATGCAGCCTTGCGAAATTGACCATCCAATGGACGAATGCCTTCATCTATCACAGCAGTTGCCTTGCCTTTGTCATCAGCTCAGGAATATGTCCGTTTGAGGACTTCAATCGGAGGCAAGTAGCTGCCATGGTTCAAAGTGTCAGCTTTGTAATTTAGTGAAGCCCTTGTCCTGATGAATCTCATAATCCATGGTGCATAAGGCTTCAGCTCAAATGGTTACATAGCAATATTCGCCAGAGTCCTCATGAAGAAATCATGGAAGTTGACGGGAAAGCTGAATGATATTGAAAAGCATGTTCTTCATGATGCCAACGACTTCTTCATTATTTGAGTCGTGGCCTTTGATAGGACTCATTGTCTTCGTCAGAATGCGATAGACAGTCCGAGGCACATATAGTAATTCCTTGACGAGGAATTTAGTTCGAGGAGCCTGCCCTGGCTTCAAAGGCTTCATCAGCACTTGCATGAAATAATTTGAAAGCTCAGGTTCACTGTAGACGCAACGAGCACCGTCAATGGGAGGACTGAGTGGGAGGGCACGAAGCAATTCAGTTGCTGGTGCCTTGTAGTGAGTATTTTCAGACATCTAGTCCAGCACCCATGAATCCACATCTTCAGAGTTTCCTGTGATGTGCAGCGTTGCATAGAATTGAAGAATGGGTTCTTCATTCCAGTCACAGATATCAGTACAGAAATTTAGCAATCCAGCATCATGAAGAACATTGAGGACTGGCTCGAAGCACGGCAGAGACTCCATGTCCACATGAGGAATATGTTCATGATCGAAGACTTTGTCTTTGTCGATCAGTACTGAGGAATAGAAATTGGCTTGACTAGCAGTCCAGAAATGCCTCTTCCTTATGCGAGCAGAGTCATAGGAGTTGTAGTCAGTGAAGAACACATGCTCGCTGAAGAAATCTTCAGCCTTGAACTTTTGCTTCTTTTAGAATGGATCCGTTGGCTTGGGCACTGGTGTGTCAGTGAGTTGCATCACAACCTCAGGAATCGCAATCTCAGGTTCTTCAGGCTGAGGAATTTCTGGTTCCTCTTCAGTTGCAGTCTGCGTGTTCAAAGGTTCAACAACAGCAGTTTCTTCAGCATTAGCGGCTGGAATGTCTTCATGCACAGATGAGGTGGGATGAGTTTCTTCAGTGCCCATTTGAACTGTTGGTGCAGGGGACTGGGGTATTTGTTGTAGTTGGGTGAAGAGTGGAGAATTGGGGTGCTGACTTTCCCAAAAGTCATCATTCATCACGGGCGTTGTGCAGCCAATGTCCACGTCTTCATCTTCATTTTATTCAACGCCAGCCTCTTCAGATGTGAACTGAGGCATTGGCGAGAAAGCAACATTGGTTGAAGGGATCGTATCCACATCAATTTCTTCATCAACCTGCTCTGACGAAGCAGTAGATTGATGTTCTTCATCAGATCCGCTAGGGATCACATATTCCTCACCAAAAGGAATAAGGTCCTTTGATGGCATGGTGGAACTCGGAACAACATCAATTGGATTTTGTTCAATGAGTTTTCGTGCAATGTTGCATAAAATATTTTTTTTTCTAATGAGTTTTTGATGCAGGATATATATGCAAAGTCAAGGTACTGATAATGCAAAGACAAAATGCTATTGCATGGCACATGCATGTACGTACATGTACTTGTACAGACACGTGGATGAAATCGTGGTGCAACTACTGCATGTGCGTGCACACACAAG
Source organism: Triticum dicoccoides (assembly GCF_002162155.2). Lineage (NCBI taxonomy): Eukaryota > Viridiplantae > Streptophyta > Magnoliopsida > Poales > Poaceae > Triticum > Triticum dicoccoides. The sequence continues at coordinate 26,876,231 of NC_041381.1, read as the reverse complement.
CACTCCTACCCACATGCAATAATAGTTGGCTTATGATATATTATGTACATAGCTTATGCATGCACGTTTAAAAAAAGAGGGTGTTGCATGCTCGGACTTGGTATTTATACATTATGCGTGCGTACTCGGGTGTCTCGGCCGGCCGGCAACCACGCATATACATACCCGAATACCCAATGTATTTAGCTAACCATGCATATATGTACTACGATCCTTTTGTTCGCTATTTGATTTGACAGATACATGAGACATGCACATACTGGCATCGGATGTGAATTATATGTGAACACATACGTTCAGGCTGGCTAAAGGATGATTTATCTGGCAAGGGAGTATTCGGATGCGCACGTATGATCGGCAAGCCAGCAAACAAAATATGGAAACAAGTACAAGAAGGTATATATTAGAATTGTTTCCTTTTCGTATGAGTGTGTGCGTCAAGAGAAAAGAAATAAAAAAAGGAATGAAGAGAAACCAGACAGGAGATTGGATCAATGAAGAACCGGCAGGAGATCGTGCGCCCCAAGTTGCTATCCATCTAGAGCCTAACCCCGGTCCTATATAAAGAAAACCAAGACCTCACGTACGGGGGGACAACAATCATAACAGGAGAGAACGCAGGCGGCCGGCAGACCTAGCAGATACAACAAGGCCAGCCAGAAGGCGCGCTCACAGCCGCGGCACGCTGGCCGGGCATCACGCACGCTGCCTGACCCTGTCCGGCGGCAGACGACAATAGACAGAAGCCAGCCGGGAGAGGTGCGCCCACGGCGGCGGCGGGTACGACGGCATCGGTCGCTAAAGGGCACGCCGGACAACAACGCAAATGGTTGTTGCGTGGCTCATCAGCTGCCCATGCATGTTGAAGGACACATATGATGGATGTCTTGTTTCTTGTTTTCTTTTTCTCCGTTCTTAATTTACCAGGGACACAGGAGGAGAGACACAAGACCAGCCTCGGCAAAGATATGCAACCAGCCATGAGAGACGCGCCCACAGCGGAGGCACGTTGGGCTAGTGGTTTGCTCTTGGCGGTGCAAGTATAGGACGTGGCAGCGGCGGCGGCTGCAGAGACACACGCCCGAGCTCGACAACGGCGACGGCACACACAAGGCCTTTGCGTATGGTACACCAGATCGCATCAAGAAGACCTCACATACATCAGCAGAAGAGAAACCACGCAGCGGACTCGACTACAGCCGCACGACGCGGAGGCACACACTCGGCGGCAGTGACAAGCGCGTCGGCAATAGGGTGCCTCTGACTGGTGTTAAGCTGCCCGCAACCAAACTGGCGCCTCCGAGATGGAGAAAAGGGAGCAGAGCAAGCCCCACTAATTTCTTGTACTTCTTTTCTGTCATCTTATAGGTGTTACAACAAGAGAAGGAGGGGAGGCCTCACGTATGCAGCAGAGGAGGGAGACAAAGAAGACGTGAAAGCACAAGTGCTCCCTAGGTGGTTTTGGTAATTAATGACAACATATCTCTTGTTGGACTAACACTTTTATCTAGTATGTTTCAGATAAGTTCAACAGTGGAGTGGCATGGACTAAAGGATGTGGGAACTCCTTCAAGATGCTAAGGACAAAGGATTGGCTCAAGCTTCAAGCTCAAGCCTCTTCATTTTACATTTTAGTGATCCAAGATCACATTGAGTCTATAGGAAAAGCCAATACTATCAAGGAGGAATGAGGTGTTGGTTAATAAGCCTCTTGCTTAAAAGTGCTTAGTGATATGCTCCAAATACCCTCAACTACTTTCCCACTTCCACACATATGTCCTAAACCTAAAGTCAAACTTGGCCCCACTGATTCTTTCTATCCGGCGCCACCGAGTTTGGATGTCTTAGCCACTGCCACAAACCCTAGGCAGATCGGTCTCACCGATAGGGATCTCGGTCTCACCGAGATGGGATTGTAATCTCTCTGTGTATGTCCATTATCAAAATCTGTCTCATCGAGTTTGAGCAATCGGTACTACCGAGATTACAAGGCAAACTCTCTGGTTAACTTATTATCAAAATCGGTCCCACCGAGTTTGATAATCGGTCAAACCGAGTTTGCCTGACCAACTCTCTGGAAAGCTTATTACCAAAATCGGTCCCACCGAGTTTGTGTAATCGGTCTTACCGAGATTACGTTATGCCCTAAACCTAACCATATCCGTCCTACCGAGTTACATTTCGGTCCCACCGAAAATCCTAACGGGCACTAAATTTGCTAAATCGGTCCGACCTAGTTTCTCAATTCGGTCCCACCGAGTTTGGCAAATTTTGTGTAACGGTTAGATTTTGTGTGGAGGCTATATATACCCCTCCACCTCCTCTTCATTCATGGAGGGAGCCATCAGACTGAACCTACACTTCCAGCATCCTATTTCTGAGAGAGAACTACCTACTCATGTGTTGAGGCCAAGATATTCCATTCCTACCATATGAATCATGATCTCTAGCCTTCCCCAAGTTGCTTTCCACTCAAACCCTCTGTCCACCAGATCCAAATCCTATGAGAGAGAGTTGAGTGCTGGGGAGATTATCATTTGAAGCACAAGAGCAAGGAGTTCATCATCAACGCACCATTTGTTACTTCTTGGAGAGTGGTGACTCCTAGATTGACTAGGTGTCACTTGGGAGCCTCCGACAAGATTGTGGAGTTGAACCAAGGAGTTTGTAAGGGAAAGGAGATCGCCTACTTCGTGAAGATCTACCGCTAGTGAGGCAAGTCCTTCGTGGGCTACGGCCATGGTGGGATAGACAAGGTTGCTTCTTCGTGGACCCTTCGTGGGTGGAGCCCTCCGTGGACTCGTGCAACCGTTACCCTTCGTGCGTTTAAGTCTCCATCAACGTGGATGTACGATAGCACCACCTATCGGAACCACGCCAAAAACATCCGTGCCTCAAATTGCGTTTGAATCCTCCAATCCCTTCCCTTTACATTCTTGCAAGTTGCATGCTTTATTTTCCGCTGCTCATATACTCTTTGCATGCTTGCTTGCTATATGTTGTGAATGTTAAACTTGTGCCTAAACTCCACTCAAATTTTAAAGAAACTTAAAAACTGCAACTTTGGTACTTAGTGTCTAATCACCCCCCCTCTAGACATCTCTTCTCAAGGTCCTACAAGTGGTATCAGAGCGTTGGTCTCCATTGCTTTGGTTTAATCACCATTGGAGGAAGATGGATGAGTCTACTTTGGTGAGTCTCAGACATAGAGTGTCTATTCTTGATGGAGAGTGTTTTCATGAGTGGAAAAATGAGATACTTGTAATTTTCAATCAATATCATTTGAACAAGTACATTGCTAGTCCTTGTGCACCTTGTGTTGATCCTATGCATCCTACACTTGATGAGTCAATTGACATGATTAGGAATGTTACAACTGTTAATCTTATCACTAGAGGCTTGCCTAGAAACTTGATTATAAAACTGCCTACTCTTAAGTGTGCCTACACTATATGGAAATTTCTTGAGGAACGATTTCCTGATTATTCTTTGAAAAATCTTGATAAAATCCTCCATAAGTCTATTGCTTTGAGTAAGATGAATACTAGTGATCCTATGTTTGGTGATCGTCTATTTGAGCTTACAAACCTTATGCGTGCCAAAGGAAATGTTGGTATTATTACTGATATTATTTCCGAAGCTATAAAAATTCATAGACAAGATCATTGTGAAAATCACTCTAACGAATCACCCTCTCTAGGATTTGATCCACCACATGACGATGTTGAACATGGATACTATGATGAGGATGATGATAGTGACTTCGATCTTGATGATGCAATGAGACATTTTGGTCTTATAGCAAATCTTCGGGGATATATGTCAGGAGGAAAGGAATGGTCCCTGACAGTGGATGTACCGATCACATGACCGGAGATAAAGACATGTTTCGTGAGCTTGCTGATAATGATAGTCCTCGAAAGTATGTCACTTTCGGTGACAACTCAAAGGGTAAGGTGGTTGGCCTCGGTAAGGTGGCCATATCACATGATAGCTCCATACAAAATGTTATGCTCGTTGAATCTCTTGGTTATAACTTACTTTCAGTATCTAGACTTGCTGATTTCGGTTTCAATGTTCTATTTACTGAAGTAGATTGCCAAGTGTTTCGAAGAGATAATCATAAAATGGTCTTTACTGGTGTGCGTAGAGGTGATCTATACATTATTGATTTCACTAAAAAGGCTCAACCTAAAACTTGCTTCATTGCTAAATCCTCAAAAGGCTGGTTATGGCATAGACGATTAGGTCATGTTGGTATGCGAAACCTTGACAAGCTTATTAAGGGGAATCATATCCTTGGAGTTAATGATGTCATATTTGATAAGGATAGACTTTGCAGTGCTTGTCAAGCAGGTAAACAGGTTGGAGGAAGGCATCCCGTGAAGAACAGCATGACCACGAAAAGGCCACTCGAGCTACTTCACATGGATCTCTTTGGTCCCAACTCTTACAAGAGTCTCGGTGGAAATTCTTTTGGTCTAGTTATAGTTGATGATTTTTCCATATTTACGTGGGTGTTCTTTCTCGATGATAAATCGCAGGTCCAAAAGATCTTCAAAAACTTCGCTAGGAAGGCCCAAAACCAATTTGAAGTGAAGATCAAGAAGGTTCGCAACGACAATGGAACGGAGTTCAAGAACGCAAATGTGGACACCTTTCTTGACGAAGAAGGGATTTCACACGAGTTCTCGCCTACGTACACACCTCAACAAAATGGAGTTGTTGAGAGGAAGAACCGGACGCTCATCAAAATGGCGAGAACGATGCTTGATGAATACAAGACGCCGAAGCACTTTTGGGCAGAAGCGGTTGAGACAGCTTGTCATGCAACAAATGCTTGTATCTTCACAAGCTACTCGGCAAGACGGCATACGAGCTCCTCACCGGTAACAAACCCCAAGTTGTATACTTTTGAGTATTAGGCTCAAAGTGCTACATTCTTGATAAGCATCGTCGTTCTAAATTTGCTCCTAAGTCTCATGAAGGTTTCCTACTAGGTTATGGCTCAAACTCTCACACTTACCATGTCTACAATAATTTCACCCGAAAGGTTGAAGAGACGGTAGATGTGAAGTTTGATGAATCTAACGGCTCGCAAGTAGAGCAATTGCCAATTGATGTAGGTGACAAAGATCCTTCGGAAGCAATCCAAGACTTGTCTATTGGCAAGGTTCGTCCAACGGAGGTGAAGGAGAGTACCTCGTTTGTCCAAGTGGAAGCTTCTACTTCACGACAAGGTGAACCAAGAGTTGACACGGAAGCATCCACAAGTGGGACACACCAAGATGAAGAAAACGAGGAAGTGCATCAAGATGAATGTCAACAACCTCCTTCTCCACTACGACAAGAGAACGACAACGACAACAATGAAGAAGGCCAAGAAGAAGAACAAGATGAAGAAGATGTTCAACGAAGATCCAGGCAAAAGCTTTCATGAGTTCAAGCAAGAATTGCTAAAGACCATCCCGTCGAGCAAATCTACAATGATATTCAAACCGGGAGAATCACTCGCTCTAAAACTCATCTAGCTAACTTTTGTGAAAACTATTCTTTCATATCTAGCATTGAACCTATGAAGGTCGAAGAAGCATTGGAAGATCCGGATTGGATAAATGCTATGCATGAAAAGCTACACAACTTTGAGAGGAACCAAGTTTGGACATTGGTTGAGAAGCTCGACAACAACCACAACATCATCGGTACCAAATGGGTGTTTCGCAACAAGCAAGATGAAGAAGGACAAGTAGTTCGCAACAAAGCACGTCTCGTCGCCCAAGGCTATACACAAGTCGAAGGTATGGACTATGGTGAGACTTACGCCCCCGTTGCTAGACTTGAGTCCATTCGCATCTTACTTGCCTATGCTAATCACCAGGATATCACCTTGTACCACATGGACATTAAAAGTGCTTTTCTAAATGGTGGAATAGAGGAGGAAGTTTATGTTAAACAACCTCCCGACTTTGTCAATCCTAAGAAACCCAATCATGTTTACAAACTTCACAAAGCTCTTTATGGACTTAAACAAGCTCCTAGAGCATGGTATAAATGCTTGACCAAGTTCCTTATTGAAAAAGGCTTTGAAATTGGGAAAATTGATTCCACACTCTTTACTAAAAGGGTTAATGGTGAACTATTTGTGTGCCAAATTTATGTTGATGATATTATATTTGGTTCAACTAACCCTCATTTTAGTGAAAAGTTTGGGAAGCTAATGTCGGAGAAGTTTGAGATGTCTATGATGAGTGAACTCAAATTCTTTCTTGGTTTGCAAATCAAGCAAACTAAGGCAGGTACCTTTGTCTCTCAAACGAAGTACACCAAGGACTTATTCAAGAAGTTCAATATGCAAGAATGCAAAGGTATGACTACACCCATGCCTACTAGTGGACATCTTCACTTAACCAAAGATGGTGAACCGGTTGATCAAAAGGTTTATCGCTCTATGATTGGTTCATTGTTATATCTATGTGCTTCATGTCCCGATATTATGCAAAGTGTGTGCATGTGTGCACGATATCAAGCTGCTCCTAAAGAAAGTCATCTTAAGTCCGTGAAAAGGATAGTGAGATACTTAATCCATACACCAAATTTTGGCATTTGGTATCCTAAGAGGGCCTCTTTCGATCTTGTTGGCTATTCCGACTCGGACTATGCTGGAGACAAGGTTGATAGAAAGTCCACTTCGGGTACTTGTCAATTTCTTGGTAGATCTCTTGTGTCTTGGTCCTCCAAGAAACAAAACTCAGTATCCTTATCCACCGCCGAAGCTGAATATATTGCCGCTGGTTCATGTTGTGCTCAATTACTTTGGATGACCCAAACTCTTAAAGATTATGGGATATATGTGAGACATGTTCCATTGCTTTGTGATAATGAAAGTGCTATCAAAATTGGTCATAATCCTGTGCAACATTCTCGAACTAAGCATATTGAAGTTCGTCATCATTTCATTCGAGATCATGTTGCTAAGGGTGACATTGATCTTAAGCATTCACTAAACCTCTTGATGAGAAAGTGTTTTGCAGGTTAAGAGGAGAATTGAATATCATTGATGCTTCAAACTTGGAGTAGAAACTCCATTGGATACATGCAAGATATGAGCTTATGACTAATCCTTGATATTTCTCTTATGATGAAAAACTTATGTCTTGGATATATTTGTATCTTGCATGTTATCTAACCCATGTAGGTACTTGGTTGAATCAAATTCCATGAGGTTGAAACCTACTCATATCTTGAGCAATCTCTACATCACCAAGTCTCTATACAAGGTGGTTGAAGACAAGGAAGCACGAAACCATTCAAACATATCCTTTGACAAATTCTATGTTGAGTTTCATGATTGTCATTTTTGGATATACAAGTGCTCTTCCTTGCAAGAACTAAGCCATGTAGGTAGATGGACTCAAATTCTTGATGAGCTACATCAACCTTGAGCAACCCACGCAAGTTCAACTACATGGACAACACCACCAACCAAGGTATGTTATTCCATCTTAGAGAAGCTTTACTCCGAGTCATGAGTTAAAGCAACTCGACAAGATGCGAATACATCAAGATGCTTAAACGAAAAATGGCAACCCCATTTTGAGCTTAAACGATGAGTATGACCTATGATCAAGTGATCTCACTTGACTCTAAGTCAATATACTCTAACATAGGTGACTTCGTCGCCGACCATCTCTAGATGAAGTTCCCTTGTGTTTTCTTCTGTGTTTTTGCATTTGTCTCGTGCATATGTGTTTCCCCTTTCAAAAAAAACTTCATCTAGATTTCTTTCTGTTTTCTCTGCATTTTCTACATCTAATTCCTTGCATATCTTTCAGTTAATTCCTTGCAAATCTTTGAGAGATCTTACTAGTCTAGTGAGCTGAGGTGACAAGTGTTTTCTCTGCGATGAACTCAGTTACACCGATTTGTTATTCTCGGTCCAACCGAATCTTTTCGGTATGACCGAAGCATACCACTCGGTGCCAGGGATTTCATAACAGGAAAAACTCTTTGCCACATATTCTGTGTTTCTTCTGATCCAGCTCCACTCAATGAATCTTGTCCTCTACAAGCATCATATTTTCATCATTGCTTTGTTTTGTGTCTCAAGGACCAAACCCTTTCGACAGACTCCAGAAGACCCTTCTTGGAAATTGATGTCAAAGGGGGAGAGACAGAACATCAAAGCTTATCATTTGGAGATAGAGAAAGAACATCAAAACTTATCACCTTTCTTCTTAAGGGAGAGAGAGACCTTCTAGGGGGAGAAACCCTCAAAAGACGAGAGAGATCTCTAGGGGGAGAGGATACTTAAGTAGAAAGTATTTCTGAAGGATCCCAGATGCTTGGTGTTCAAGAGGAGAGATGTCCACATGTCTTCTTGAGGGGAGAGACATGTTCATATGATCTGTTGTGCTTGCATTAGCATACATTAGCTATGTTTTCCTTCAGCTCTGATTTTCTGTTCCCTATCTTCTCCCAGTATCCCATGTTAGATTCAGGGGGAGCAAGACATCTAAGGGAAACAGATCATTTAAATTCCTTGCATATCTTTACTCTTGGGGACATGTCTAATCCAATGTGGTACTCAGTACTCACTCTCTACATGTCATCCCAGTCTTGGTATTCTTCTGGTTTCTTCTGTTTGCTCTGGCTAGTAGATGCATCTGTGTTATCTAACCTTGTTTTCACAGGTTCATTCCATCCTAAGCTAACTCAAGACCACAAGGTAAGTATATGCATCACAATCATGTGTATAAGGAATTCTTGCTGATGTACATACTGTTTGCAAGAAGGACTCATGGGCATGAAGGTATTCTCTTTAATACTTTTTGCTCTGATGCATATAACCAAGATACATGTAACACATTGCCTGCTCTATCATGGTTATGCTATCACATGCTTCTATATTTCATATTCACATGATTGCATACATGTAGGGGGAGCCTATGCTTGTTACATGTCTTTCCAAAGCTTTACTTGCTATTCTTTATATCTTTTTCTAAAGCTTTGATGTATGTTGCCATCAATTACCAAAAAGGGGGAGATTGAAAGCACAAGTGCTCCCTAGGTGGTTTTGGTAATTAATGACAACATATCTCTTGTTGGACTAACACTTTTATCTAGTATGTTTCAGATAAGTTCAACAGTGGAGTGGCATGGACTAAAGGATGTGGGAACTCCTTCAAGATGCTAAGGACAAAGGATTATCTCAAGCTTCAAGCTCAAGACTCTTCATTTTACATTTTTGTGATCCAAGATCACATTGAGTCTATAGGAAAAGCCAATACTATCAAGGAGGAATGAGGTGTTGCTTAATGAGCCTCTTGCTTCAAAGTGCTTAGTGATATGCTCCAAATACCCTCAACTACTTTCCCACTTCCACACATATGTCCTAAACCTAAAGTCAAACTCGGCCCCACTGATTCTTTCTATCCGGCACCACCGAGTTTGGATGTCTTAGCCACTGCCACAAACCCTAGGCAAATCGGTCTCACCGATAGGGATCTCGGTCTCACCGAGATGGGATTGTAATCTCTCTATGTATGTCCATTATCAAAATAGGTCTCACCGAGTTTGAGCAATCGGTACTACCGAGATTACAATGCAAACTCTCTGGTTAACTTATTATCAAAATTGGTCCCACCGAGTTTGATAATCGGTCAAACCGAGTTTGCCTGACCAACTCTCTGGAAAGCTTATTACCAAAATCGGTCCCACCGAGTTTGTGTAATTGGTCTTACCAAGATTACGTTATGCCCTAACCCTAACCATATCGGTCCTACCGAGTTGCATTTCGGTCCCACCAAAAATCCTAACGGTCACTAAATTTGCTAAATCGGTCCAACCGAGTTTCTCAATTCGGTCCCACCGAGTTTGGCAAATTGTGTGTAACGGTTAGATTTTGTGTGGAGGCTATATATACCTCTCCACCTCTTCTTCATTTAGGGAGAGAGCCATCAGACTGAACCTACACTTCCAGCATCCTATTTCTGAGAGAGAACTACCTACTCATGCATTGAGGCTAAGATATTCCATTCCTACCATATGAATCTTGATCTCTAGCCTTCCCCAAGTTGCTTTCCACTCAAACCCTCTTTCCACCAGATCCAAATCCTATGAGAGAGAGTTGAATGTTGGGGAGACTATCATTTGAAGCACAAGAGCAAGGAGTTCATCATCAATGCACCATTTGTTACTTCTTGGAGAGTGGTGTCTCCTAGATTGGCTAGGTGTCACTTGGGAGCCTCCGACAAGATTGTGGAGTTGAACCTAGGAGTTTGTAAGGGCAAGGAGATCGCCTACTTCATGAAGATCTACCGCTAGTGAGGCACCACCTATCGGAACCACGCCAAAAACATCCGTGTCTCAAATTGTGTTTGAATCCTCCAACCCCTTCCCTTTACATTCTTGCAAGTTGCATGCTTTATTTTCCGCTGCTCATATACTCTTTGCATGCTTGCTTGCTATATATTGTGAATGTTAAACATGTGCCTAAACTCCACTCAAATTTTAAAGAAACTTCAAAACCGCAACTTTGGTACTTAGTGTCTAATCACCCCCCTCTAGACACCTCTTCTCAAGATCCTACAAGACGGAGACACGCCGAGCCGGCTGCGTCGAGCAAGGGGCACCACAGCTAAACTCACGCACGTAGCCAGCGGAGACGAGGCGCGCACCAGGACAAACACAGCGCAGGAGGCGACGGCGCGCCCGTGGCCGCTCATTTGATAACACACAAAGCCCAGGGGGAAGAAGCCGGCTACGGCGACGCCGAGGAGATGAGACTAATTTTATTTTGTTACTATGTTTTCAGTGCTATGTGAGAAGAACAATACACCAGGGAGGCAGAAGACGCGCCGTGGCGGCAGCGTCGAGAACAACAGGAAGGCCGCGCCCACGGCGGCGGCATGCTCGCCGGGCAATGGCGGCAGTGGATGCGACGTACATCTATATCTCTTTTATGTATGCAGGGAGCAACCACAGGTATCACGGTCGGAGGACCTCACGCAATAACACAGCTTGCGAGGGATACAGAAGGCACGCAACGCACTAAGAAGAGGCAGCCGGCAAGGCAACAACACCCCCCATAGGCTCCTGCACGCCCAGAGAAGACGAGGAGACGCGCCCCAGGAGGCAGCGTCGAGGAGATCGGGGAGCGCGCCCATGCAGTGGCGCGTGCACCAAGGGAACACGACGACGACACCCTCACACGGAAGAAGAGCAGCGCCGAGCGGATGAACGCACCCACAGGAGGATTTCCGGCGGTAAAATAATCTTGTTCTATGTGTGTAGGTCTCACGCACCCAGATGTGGCAGACAAAGCTGCGGCCGATGTGGCGCTCTCACACATGACCGCACACTCACCCATGGACGCACATAGCAAGGAGGAGGCGTCGAGCCTGCTGGGAGGCCGATCGCCATCTACTTCGTCAAGCCGGCGCCATAGAGGATGAAAGCGTGGAGCTCGCCCAGATGACGCCCTCGACTTCGTCATCAAGCCGGCGCCATGGAGGATGGTGGCGTGGAGCTCGCCAAGACGACTCCCAATGTCAACATCATCAACCAGGTGCCGCAAGGATCGTGACGTGGAGCTCGCGAGGATGTCGCCGATGTGTCGTGGTGGATCACGGCGCGGAGTTCACCAAGATGACGCCAGTGTCAACTTTATCAAGCCAGCTCCATGGAGGATGAAGGCGTGGAGGCTCGAGAGGATGCCGCCGCCGTACCGCAGTGGATGGCGCCACGGAGTTCGCCAAGATGACGCCAATGTCGACATAATCAACCTGGTGCCGCAAGGATCATGTCGGGGAGCTCACAAAAAGGACGCCAGCCATCCACTTCGTCATGTTGGAGCTAGAGGACGGAGGCGTGGCACCCATTGAGGATGCCGCCGATATCTACTTCGTCAAGCTGGAGCCCGAAGGCGCGGAGCTCGCAGGGATGGTGCCGCGTGCTGTGGAGGATGGCGAGACGGAGCTCGCTAGGACGACACCTGTCCTCTTCTTTATCAAGTCGGCACCATGGAGGACAAAGACGTGGAGGCTCGCAAGGATGCCGCTGCCGTGCCGCAGTGGATGGTGGCGCGGAGATCGCCAAGACGACGCCCATCGCCAACATCAACCCGTTACCACGGAGGATCATGGTGTGGAGCTCGCAAGGAGGACACCACCAACGTCACCACCAATGTCTACCTCGCCAAGATGGAGCCTGTAATCTGGAGCCATGAAGATGACACACGCCCTCGGTGCTGCCCGCAACACGGAGCCCGCAATGAGAAGAAGATGGCGCTACACAACGACGTGACTTCACCAACCCTTACCACTACATGGTGCTATTTGCGACACGAAGCCCATGAAGACGAGGCGTGATGGCGAGGAGGCGACGCGACTTCACCAACGCTAACTCCCGATGGCCCCGTGAGGCGGTGCCTTTGTCTTGGCGGACCGCCGTAAACTCGGCGTCCAGTCGAGACGAGGTGCCAACCACACCGGTATTGCTGATATGAGCGAGCGTTGGGTTTACACCGACGCCGGTCTCCATAAGAGTACTCCCGTGAGGCGAACCCCTTGCGTACCCTAACGAAACCGCTACATCGTCAAGAAGTCTGAGCCAAGCAAGACCCATGCAACTTCAACACCGACTACATCAACGCTGTCAAGACCGACGAGGCGCGACGGCGAGGGCGAACATGGTCAGCACAAAGCCATGTTTTAAGCGGCACGTGTACCGACGAGGACACGGGCTTTGCTGCCGCCCACACCATGAACACCATCATCATCTTGCATGGAGAACGCGAAGCAAAGACGACGAAGACAACCACACGGCTTAATCGGAGGTATCTCGCGGAGCAACCCACAGGAGTAATTAACCAGGCGCTTTTCGAGGCCCCGGGAACCAGGAGACCGCATGTCGCCATAGTCAGGCAGGCCGCGCTAGTAGGGCACAGAGCGCAACCCTTTTTTATGGGATCTTGTAACTTTGTTCATCCAAAGAGATAAATGAAATACTCGTTTCCCATATCACTTTTCTTTGTGTACTATGGTACACTGGCACGCCCGCATTTTCTTTTTCCCCGGCGCATGAGAGAAATCCATACTCCTTCTCTTCCCTTCTCCCGGAGTGCACATTAAGATTTTTCTCGTGTCAAAGAAATTGGCACGCCCAGTGGGACATGGTTCTCCTCCCATCTTTGTTGTGCAACAATGGTCGTCGATTTCGTCTTCAAGTCTTCTCCAACAATATGAGATGACATCAATCCTTGGGTGCAATTTTAATTTGCCTCATCATCTGCCGGAATTGGAGGCCAAGTGTGTGTCCATGAGATGTTGCTATTGTCTGCGGGCATTCGTTGCTCCAAGGGCATGAAGTTAACGTCTACAAAATGAAGGCGGGTCTATGGAGCAGGGGCACACCCGATGCCCTTAGTTCCTCACTAAAAGGGAAGCCTGAGGTGGGGGCATAGCCGCTCGGGAGCACACGTGCACTAGCTCCATCCCCAAAAATCATGCAACGGGGAGACAACCTGTGCCGGCAGCATCTGTGTAGCACATGGAGAAGTTGCACATCTAGGGATCGGCACCCACGGTAGTGGTGTCACACGGTCCACAAGAAGGCGGTATTATGTTTGGCTCGGCAGACATGACAACGGCGGCAACGCCATGCTGCAAGAGGCATAACACTGCGTATTTTCCTCTCCTGTATCTTCTTTCTTGTAGAAGGGCATGCATCCAGTAGAAGTTCGTCTACATGGGATCACTCTGGGGCGGAATAACAGGATGCCTCCGCCACCCGCCATATGCGAGGAATGGTGGATACAAGCAGAAGACCTCATCAAGCAAAAAGGCAAATCTCAACCAAAGTTTGGGCTTGGCTACGACAACCCTGCCGCCCCCTGTGATGAGGGGAAGCTCAGCTCCACGCCGACACCACGAGAACCAGAAGATAAAAGGCGGCCGATGCCAGAAGGAGACTTCTACGACACTGGCATGCCTTTTGGGTTGAAGAATTCGGGTGCAACATACCAGCATGCCATGACATGCGTCCTTGGCGATCCGATACACCATGCGATGGAATGCTGTATCTACGACGTCCCTGCCGATGAAGAGGAGGAGCTCGGTGTTGGAACACGAGTCAACTGCCACGCCATGTCCGTCTCATCAAGCGATGAGTCCGACAATTTATCCGCCATTCCTCATCAACAACACTCTGCCAACGGTGAGCCAAGTAATGCCGAGGAACTTAGCTCCATATCAGCACCACAGGAGTTAGAAGACGGAGGACAGCCCACCATCGATAACCTCGTCCAAGTCAACCTTGGAACAGAGGACGACCCACTCCCCACTTTTGTTAGCGCCACGCTGACGGAAGAGGAGCGAGAGGACTATCGAAGCTTTTTGATGGAGTACCGAGACTGCTTCGCTGGAGTTACAAGTAGATGCCAGGTTTGGACCCTCGTGTCGCCACACACAAGTTGGCGATTGACCCACGATTCCGTCCCATCAAGCAACAATCACGATGGTTACGTCCAGAACTTGAAGACGATGTCATCGCGGAGGTCGACAAGTTAATCGCTGCAGGTTTCATCAAGGAGATGAAGTATCCACGATGGCTCGCCAATATTGTCCCGGTGGAGAAGAAGAATGGGCAGATACGAATCTGCCAGGACTTCCGCGACCTGAATCGGGCTTGCCCAAAGGATGACATTCCTCTCCCAATCCCAGAAATCATCATCGACTCCACCACAGGCCATGGTGCACTTTCCTTCATGGACGGTTCATCAGACTACAACCAGATCAAGATGGATCCCGATGATGCCATCGACACCGCTTTCAGGACCCCAAAGGGCAACTTCTAGTACACCGTCATGCCAGTCGGACTGAAGAATGTCGGTGCAACGTACCAGCGTGCTATGACATGCGTTCTAGGTGATTTGATACATCATTCAGTGGGATGCTACATTGATGACATGGTAGTCAAAACCAAGGATTGCAAGCACCACCAGGAGGATCTTCGGGTCATCTTCGAGCGGCTACGTCAACATCAACTCAAGATGAACCCGATGAAGTGTGCCTTTGCTGTTCAGTCAGGCCTCTTCCTCGGTTCTGTCATTCGTCACCGATGCTAGCGTACATCCGGCGCTTCATCTCCAACCTCTCTGGACGCATCCAGCCCTTCTCAAGCCTCATGAAGAAAGGAGCTTCGTTCGTGTGGGATAAAGGATGCCAACACGGATTCAATGAAGTCAAAAGGTACCTCCTTAATCCGCCTGTCCTGGCAGCTCCCGTAAAGGGGCGCCCACTCATCCTATACATTGCAGCGCAGCCTACTTCGATAGGCGCTTTGTTCGCCCAAAACAATGACAAGGGGAAGGAGGTGGTGTTTTACTACTTAAGCCGCACCATGGTGGTGGCTGAGCGAAACTACTCTTCTATAGAGAAGTTGTGCTTGGCCCTAATCTTCGCTTCGAAGAAGCTCAGGCACTACACGTTGAAGCATAAAGTCTAGCTTGTCGCGAGGGCGGACCCCATGAGGTACGTTTTAAGTCAGCCCGCACTCATGGGGCGACTTGGAAAATGGTCACTTATCATGTTGGAGTTTGACATCACCTTTGTGCCTCAAAAAGCAATCAAGGGTCAAGCCTTGGCGGAATTTCTCACGGCGCATTCAATTCCAGATGACTTGCCTCTTGTCACAGACCTTCCTGATGAGGAGGTTTTCAACGTCAATCTCGATGCGTCGTGGGAGCTCTACTTTGATGGTGCCTCCCGCATGGACACCGACCCCGATGGTACCCCAAGACAAAGAGCCAGTGCATGTTTGGTGTTCAAAACTCCGCAAGGAGGGGTGATGTATCACTCATTCTCCCTCCTCAAGGAAGAATGCTCCAACAACGAAGCGGAGTACGAGGCGCTCATCTTTGGCCTCCTCTTGGCACTCTCCATGGAGGTTCGTTCCTTGCGGGCTTATGGAGACTCTTAACTCATCATCCGTCAAGTCAACGACATCTATGAAGTTCGCAAGCCTGAACTGGTGTCGTACTATGCCGCGGCCCGGAATCTAATGGAAAAATTTCAACATGTTGAAGTGCATCATGTCCCGCGAAGTAGGAATGCGCCTGCTGATGCCTTGGCGAAACTAGCAGCGGCATTGGTGCTTCCAGATAATAAAACAATGCAGGTGAACGTGGAAGAAAGGTGGCTACTCCCGGCTGTCTTGGAGCTCATCTCGGCAGAGTACGAAGTAAATACCATCATGACGAATGCCGTAGAGGAGGGCGAGTGGCTGCAACCCTTCCTCGACTACTTCAAGCATGGGAGCCTCACCGATGACCCCATCTCGAGGCGCCAACTACAACGACGACTCCCTTTCTATCTTTTCTAAGCAGGTGTCCTATACAGGCGTTCACATGGACAGGAGGTCTTACTTCGATGCGTAAACCGAAGTGAAGTCGACAAGATCTTGCAGGAGATGCATCATGGAGTCTATGGCGGGCACCAAGGACGGGCCAAGATGTATCATAGTATACGTCTAGCAGGATACTACTGGCCCGGCATTATGGCAGACTGCCTTCAGGTGGCTAGATCGTGCCACAATTGTCAAGTTCATGGTGATTTCAAGCACAGACCGCCGGTCCCTCTTCACCCTACTATTCCCTCTTGGCCATTCGATGCCTGGGGAATCGACGTCATCGGCCCTATCGACCCTCCATCTTCCATGGGGCATCGCTTCATCCTCGCCGCGACGGACTACTTTTCGAAGTGGGCGGAAGCTGTCCCGTTACGGGAGGTGAAGAGTGACAACGTCATCAACTTCCTAGAGCGAAACATCATATATCGCTTTGGGATACCTCATCGGATCACCTCCGACAACGGCAAGGCCTTCAAGTCCAACAAGATGTACAGGTTCACGGAGAAGTACGAGATCAAGTGGAACTACTCCGCCGGCTACTACCCTCAAGCTAACGGCGCGATCGAGGCTTTCAACAAGACGCTTGGCAAGATACTCAAGAAGACGGTGACAAGGAGTAGGAGAGACTGGCATGACCGTCTCTTCGAGTACTTATGGGTGTACCGCGTCACAGTTCATACCCCAACACAGGCAACTCCGTTTTCTCTTGTTTACGAGAGTGAGGCGATCCTACCACTGGAGGTCCAACTACCCTCTTTGAGGGTGGCTATCCAAGATGAAATCACCCACGATGAACAGGTACAACTGTGGTTTCAGGAGCTCGACGCCCTTGAAGAGGGGTGACTTCGTGCCCTACAGAACCTGAAGCCTTACCGCCGGAATATGGTGAGAGCTTACAACAAGCTTGTCAAGCAACACGTCTTCTAAAAAGGCGAGTTGATCCTTGTGCTCAGGCGGCCCATCATCGTGACGCACAGGACAAAGGGCAAATTCGAGCAAGTCTACGACGGGGGAGCATACCAGCTCGTCGATTCTCAGGGAGTCCAACCTATGCCTCCAATCAACGGAAGGTTCCTCAAAAAATATTTTTCTAAATTTTTTGCCTTTTTTGTTGGCTTTCAGTTTTTCATTGGGGAAACTTTTTCTGTGGGCTTTCGGATCCATGATGCATTCTCCTTAGCATTTCATGGATATACCTAGTTTTCCCCAATTTTTATAGACTAAGTCCAACAAAAAAATGGCTTTCCCCTATCGCACTACGCTGTTGATTGAAGTTTCGGCTACCCTAGGACTTGTTGGAGGGCGGCACATTGTGTCGATTTGCAGGTGGAGCGGCTCCTACACCCACAATGCACGACACGTATCAGGTGTATGCTTCCGGAGGCAGCGGAGATGATTACTTGGGCACTTCTGAGTATTCAGACCCCGCGCTCTTCATGTTTCCCGGCATGCCTCGTGTTCACAGAGGCTCGCACTCCAGGGAAGACAATAGGAAAAGATCATGGAGGGCTGCCTGACCCAACACAAGTTGTTTCGGTGCGTAGTCACATGGCAACCCTGGGGTGCGCTACTAGAAGCCCCAGATAAAGTGCTAGAGGGTTTTTTTCCTAGTCCACAGAGGTGAAAAGTTCCCTTCCAAGTTCCCAAGGTGGGTCCCAAAGAATCCTGGAAGAAGAGCCCCCAAGAAGTTCGAGCCGAATGTCAACACAAGTCAGTGAAGTCCGCGGCCAATTAATCATCCGCGTGAGCAATAAGATGAAATTTCGGAAGTCCAAGAAGCAAATTCAAGAAAGAAAATCCTAACAGTCCAAGAAGCAATCAAGCGTTCCCAAGCAGTAAGGGACCCACTTGAAGGAAGGCGGGAGGTAGCTTTTCACCACCCCTCAATATGCATGAAGAAAAATCGCAAAGCTGTTGTCCCAAAACCATTTACCCTAAACTTATCACACCCAAGTCGCTGGGCTCATGGGGCGTGTGCTGGGGGCATGTTGAGCTGTGGGGGACCTCAGTATGATGATGGGCTAGAGTATGAGTTTTTGTTGCCTCTTGGAAGCATCCCGAAACACGGCGTCTTCATACACGTACACCAAAGCTATTTAATTTGTTGAGTTGCAATCGTCAAGGTCTTTCGACGGTTCCCAATGACAAGTCCTTCGGTAGTCTTCTCGGATATCACGCCCATAGCTGGTGTATGATGGGAAAGCCAATATTTTAAAACCCACAAACTTTTTTCCCCTTTCTTTGTCGCTTGTTTTTTGTTTGGTGTTTGTAGTTGTGCTCCTCCAACATCTTTGCAGCCATGGAGAGGTGCTTCCTATCATTGTTGACGGCATTCCAACAACAAAACACTACACCGAGCTGCATAATGGGTGTTTGGGGGCAGCAATACCCATGCGTCCATGAAAACGCCGACGACACCTTGGCAACCAGCGGTCTACACCGACACGCACGATGGGCACCTGAAGGCAACACCTGCGCTCGTGAAGGTGGAGCAGATTCATCTCCGCAACCCCGTTTCCAACAACAATGAAGTATGGGGGCAACGTCAACCCCTCAATTATCCGTAAGGCCGATGGCGTCCCGGCGCACCACCAGAATTGTCACACCATGGATGGTGTGACGGTTCGTTCAACGAAGGGGAGCTATCGACGGTCTACCGATGCCTCACCTACATCAACACAAGGAGATCTCGGGAGCAGTGTAACGCGCCCGTGCGGGCAGCGTGAATCTGTGAAACCCTCCAATCAAGTCGGCTGGCACCGTAGCAGCTAGACGGTCGTGACGAGATTGGTAAACAAATTCTTTTTGTTTTCAGGATAAGGCATGATGTTTCGCCATGGAATGAAGACGAAATAGGGTTGCTCTCGTTGACTGGCATCGTGCTCATTATATGATCCAACGAGCTCCTTAAAAGAATGCAAGTGTAGATGGACATGCCTACACCAATTTACATTGTTACTACACTATCATCTTTGGAACCGCTTGCACGCCGTCATAGAGAGGGTCGATCCTTCTTCGGTTCTTCAGGTTTCACACATGTTGGTGCACCGAATCAATACAGGAGAAATTTTCGTCGAGTCAAGCTTGATTTGCTTCGCACTCAAGCTCGACTCGACGAGGGGGCATTTGTTCGATGAGTTTTCATGCAATGTTGCATAAAATATATTTTTTCTAATGAGTTTTTGATGCAGGATATATATGCAAAGTCAAGGTACTGATAATGCAAAGACAAAATGCTATTGCATGGCACATGCATGTACGTACATGTACTTGTACAGACACGTGGATGAAATCGTGGTGCAACTACTGCATGTGCGTGCACACACAAGCACTCCTACCCACATGCAATAATAGTTGGCTTATGATATATTATGTACATAGCTTATGCATGCACGTTTAAAAAAAGAGGATGTTGCATGCTCGGACTTGGTATTTAATACATTATGCGTGCGTACTTGGGTGTCTCGGCCGGCCGGCAAGCACGCATATACATACCCGAATACCCAATGTATTTAGCTAACCATGCATATATGTAATACGATCCTTTTGTTCGCTATTTGATTTGACAGAAACATGAGACATGCACATACTGGCATCGGATGTGAATTATATGTGAACACATACGTTCAGGCTGGCTAAAGGATGATTTATCTGGCAAGGGAGTATTCGGATGCGCACGTATGATCGGCAAGCCAGCAAACAAACTATGGAAACAAGTACAAGAAGGTATATATTAGAATTGTTTCCTTTTCGTATGAGTGTGTGCGTCAAGAAAAGAAATAAAAAAAGGAATGAAGAGAAACCAGACAGGAGATTGGATCAATGAAGAACCGGCAGGAGATCGTGCGCCCCAAGTTGCTATCCATCTAGAGCCTAACCCCGGTCCTAATTAAAGCAAACCAAGACCTCACGTACGGGGGGACAACAATCATAACAGGAGAGAACACCGGCGGCCGGCAGACCTAGCAGATACAACAAGGCCGGCCAGAAGGCGCGCTCACAGCCGCGGCACGCTGGCCGGGCATCACACACGCTGCCTGACCCTGTCCGGCGGCAGACGACAATAGACAGAAGCCAGCCGGGAGAGGTGCGCCCACGGCGGCGGCGGGTACGACGGCATCGGTCGCTAAAAGGCACGGCGGACAGCAACGCATATGGTTGTTGCGTGGCTCATCAGCTGCCCATGCATGTTGAAGGACACATATGATGGATGCCTGGTTTCTTGTTTTCTTTTTCTCCGTTCTTAATTTACCAAGGACACAGGAGGAGAGACACAAGACCAGCCTCGGCAAAGATATGCAGCCAGCCATGAGAGACGCGCCCACAGCGGAGGCACGTTGGGCTAGTGGTTTGCTCTTGGCGGTGCAAGTATAGGACGTGGCAGCGGCGGCGGCTGCAGAGACACACGCCCGAGCTCGACGACGGCGACGGCACACACAAGGCCTTTGTGTATGATACACCAGATTGCATCAAGAAGACCTCACATACATCAGCAGAAGAGAAACCACGCAGCGGACTCGCCTACAGCCGCACGACGCGGAGGCACACACTCGGCGGCAGCGACAAGCGCGTCGGCAATAGGGTGCGTGTCAAGCTGCCCGCAACCAAACCGGCGCCTCCGAGATGGAGAAAAGGGAGCAGAGCAAGCCCCACTAATTTCTTGTACTTCTTTTCTGTCATCTTATAGGTGTTACAACAAGAGAAGGAGGGGAGGCCTCACGTACGCAGCAGAGGAGAGAGACAGAGAAGACGTGAAAGCACAAGTGCTCCCTAGGTGGTTTTGGTAATTAATGACAGCATATCTCTTGTTGGACTAACACTTTTATCTAGTATGTTTCAGATAAGTTCAACAGTGGAGTGACATGGACTAAAGGATGTGGGAACTCCTTCAAGATGCTAAGGACAAAGGATTAGCTCAAGCTTCAAGCTCAAGCCTCTTCATTTTACATTTTAGTGATCCAAGATCACATTGAGTCTATAGGAAAAGCCAATACTATCAAGGAGGAATGAGGTGTTGGTTAATAAGCCTCTTGCTTAAAAGTGCTTAGTGATATGCTCCAAATACCCTCAACTACTTTCCCACTTCCACACATATGTCCTAAACCTAAAGTCAAACTCGGCCCCACTGATTCTTTCTATCCGGCGCCACCGAGTTTGGATGTCTTAGCCACTGCCACAAACCCTAGGCAGATCGGTCTCACCGATAGGGATCTCGGTCTCACCGAGATGGGATTGTAATCTCTCTGTGTATGTCCATTATCAAAATCTGTCTCATCGAGTTTGAGCAATCGGTACTACCGAGATTACAATGCAAACTCTCTGGTTAACTTATTATCAAAATCGGTCCCACCGAGTTTGATAATCGGTCAAACCGAGTTTGCCTGACCAACTCTCTGGAAAGCTTATTACCAAAATCGGTCCCACCGAGTTTGTGTAATCGGTCTTACCGAGATTACGTTATGCCCTAAACCTAACCATATCCGTCCTACCGAGTTACATTTCTGTCCCACCGAAAATCCTAACGGTCACTAAATTTGCTAAATCGGTCCGACCGAGTTTCTCAATTCGGTCCCACCGAGTTTGGCAAATTTTGTGTAACGGTTAGATTTTGTGTGGAGGCTATATATACCCCTCCACCTCCTCTTCATTCGTGGAAGGAGCCATCAGACTGAACCTACACTTCCAGCATCCTATTTCTGAGAGAGAACTACCTACTCATGTGTTGAGGCCAAGATATTCCAATTCTACCATATGAATCATGATCTCTAGCCTTCCCCAAGTTGCTTTCCACTCAAACCCTCTTTCCACCAGATCCAAATCCTATGAGAGAGAGTTGAGTGCTGGGGAGACTATCATTTGAAGCACAAGATCAAGGAGTTCATCATCAACGCACCATTTGTTACTTCTTGGAGAGTGGTGTCTCCTAGATTGGCTAGGTGTCACTTGGGAGCCTCCGACAAGATTGTGGAGTTGAACCAAGGAGTTTGTAAGGGCACGGAGATCGCCTACTTCGTGAAGATCTACCGCTAGTGAGGCAAGTCCTTCGTGGGCTACGGCCATGGTGGGATAGACAAGGTTGCTTCTTCGTGGACCCTTCGTGGGTGGAGCCCTCCGTGGACTCATGCAACCGTTACCCTTCGTGGGTTTAAGTCTCCATCAACGTGGATGTACGATAGCACCACCTATCGGAACCACGCCAAAAACATCTGTGTCTCAAATTGCGTTTGATTCCTCCAATCCCTTCCCTTTACATTCTTGCAAGTTGCATGCTTTATTTTCCGCTGCTCATATACTCTTTGCATGCTTGCTTGCTATATGTTGTGAATGTTAAACTTGTGCCTAAACTCCACTCAAATTTTAAAGAAACTTAAAAACTGCAACTTTGGTACTTAGTGTCTAATCACCCCCTCTCTAGACACCTCTTCTCAAGGTCCTACAAGTGGTATCAGAGCGTTGGTCTCCATTGCTTTGGTTTAATCACCATTGGAGGAAGATGGATGAGTCTACTTTGGTGAGTCTTAGACATAGAGTGTCTATTCTTGATGGAGAGTGTTTTCATGAGTGGAAAAATGAGATGCTTGTAATTTTCAATCAATATCATTTGAACAAGTACATTGCTAGTCCTTGTGCACCTTGTGTTGATCCTATGCATCCTACACTTGATGAGTCAATTGACATGATTAGGAATGTTAGAACTGTTAATCTTATCACTAGAGGCTTGCCTAGAAACTTGATTATAAAACTGCCTACTCTTAAGTGTGCCTACACTATATGGAAATTTCTTGAGGAACGATTTCCTGATTATTCTTTGAAAAATCTTGATGAAATTCTCCATAAGTCTATTGCTTTGAGTAAGATGAATACTAGTGATCCTATGTTTGGTGATCGTCTATTTGAGCTTACAAACCTTATGCGTGCCAAAGGAAATGTTGGTATTATTACTGATATTATTTCCGAAGCTATAAAAATTCGTAGACAAGATCATTGTGAAAATCACTCTAACGAATCACCCTCTCTAGGATTTGATCCACCACATGACGATGTTGAACATGGATACTATGATGAGGATGATGATAGTGACTTCGATCTTGATGATGCAATGAGACATTTTGGTCTTATAGCAAATCTTCGGGGATATATGTCAGGAGGAAAGGAATGCGTCCCTGACAGTGGATGTACCGATCACATGACCGGAGATAAAGACATGTTTCGTGAGCTTGCTGATAATGATAGTCCTCGAAAGTATGTCACTTTCGGTGACAACTCAAAGGGTAAGGTGGTTGGCCTCGGTAAGGTGGCCATATCACATGATAGCTCCATACAAAATGTTATGCTCGTTGAATCTCTTGGTTATAACTTACTTTCAGTATCTAGACTTGCTGATTTCGGTTTCAATGTTCTATTTACTGAAGTAGATTGCCAAGTGTTTCGAAGAGATAATCATAAAATGGTCTTTACTGGTGTGCGTAGAGGTGATCTAGACATTATTGATTTCACTAAAAAGGCTCAACCTAAAACTTGCTTCATTGCTAAATCCTCAAAAGGCTGGTTATGGCATAGACGATTAGGTCATGTTGGTATGCGAAACCTTGACAAGCTTATTAAGGGGAATAATATCCTTGGAGTTAATGATGTCATATTTGATAAGGATAGACTTTGCAGTGCTTGTCAAGCAGGTAAACAGGTTGGAGGAAGGCATCCCGTGAAGAACATCATGACCACGAAAAGGCCACTCGAGCTACTTCACATGGATCTCTTTGGTCCCAACTCTTACAAGAGTCTCGGTGGAAATTCTTTTGGTCTAGTTATAGTTGATGATTTTTCCAGATTTACGTGGGTGTTCTTTCTCGATGATAAATCGCAGGTCCAAAAGATCTTCAAAAACTTTGCTAGGAAGGCCCAAAACCAATTTGAAGTGAAGATCAAGAAGGTTCACAGCGACAATGGAACGGAGTTCAAGAACGCAAATGTGGACACCTTTCTTGACGAAGAAGGGATTTCACACGAGTTCTCGGCTACGTACACACCTCAACAAAATGGAGTTGTTGAGAGGAAGAACCGGACGCTCATCGAAATGGCGAGAACGATGCTTGATGAGTACAAGACGCCGAAGCACTTTTGGGCAGAAGCGGTTGAGACAGCTTGTCATGCAACAAATCGCTTGTATCTTCACAAGCTACTCGGCAAGACGGCATACGAGCTCCTCACTGGTAACAAACCCCAAGTTGGATACTTTTGAGTATTCGTCTCAAAGTGCTACATTCTTGATAAGCATCGTCGTTCTAAATTTGCTCCTAAGTCTCATGAAGGTTTCCTACTAGGTTATGGCTCAAACTCTCACACTTACCGTGTCTACAATAATTTCACCCGAAAGGTTGAAGAGACGGTAGATGTGAAGTTTGATGAATCTAACGGCTCGCAAGTAGAGAAATTGCCAATTGATGTAGGTGACAAAGATCCTTCGGAAGCAATCCAAGACTTGTCTATTGGCAAGGTTCGTCCAACGGAGGTGAAGGAGAGTACCTCGTCTGTCCAAGTGGAAGCTTCTACTTCACGACAAGGTGAACCAAGAGTTGACACGGAAGCATCCACAAGTGGGACACACCAAGATGAAGAAAACGAGGAAGTGCATCAAGATGAACGTCAACAACCTCCTTCTCCACCACGACAAGAGAACGACATGCCAACAATGAAGAAGGCCAAGAAGAAGAACAAGATGAAGAAGATGTTCAACGAAGATCCAAGGAAAAGCTTTCACGAGTTCGAGCAAGAATTGCTAAAGACCATCCCGTCGAGCAAATCTACAATGATATTCAAACCGGGAGAATCACTCGCTCTAAAACTCATCTAGCTAACTTTTGTGAAAACTATTCTTTCATCTCTAGCATTGAACCTATGAAGGTCGAAGAAGCATTGGAAGATCCGGATTGGATAAATGCTATGCATGAAGAGCTACACAACTTTGAGAGGAACCAAGTTTGGACATTGGTTGAGAAGCCCGACAACAACCACAACATCATCGGTACCAAATGGGTGTTTCGCAACAAGCAAGATGAAGAAGGACAAGTAGTTCGCAACAAAGCACGTCTCGTCGCCCAAGGCTATACACAAGTCGAAGGTATGGACTATCGTGAGACTTACGCCCCCGTTGCTAGACTTGAGTCCATTCGCATCTTACTTGCCATGCTAATCACCATGATATCACCTTGTACCACATGGACATTAAAAGTGCTTTTCTAAATGGTGAAATAGAGGAGGAATTTTATGTTAAACGACCTCCCGGCTTTGTCAATCCTATGAAACCCAATCACGTTTACAAACTTCACAAAGCTCTTTATGGACTTAAACAAGCTCCTAGAGCATGGTATAAATGCTTGACCAAGTTCCTTATTGAAAAAGGCTTTGAAATTGGGAAAATTGATTCCACACTCTTTACTAAAAGGGTTAATGGTGAACTATTTGTGTGCCAAATTTATGTTGATGATATTATATTTGGTTCAACTAACCCTCATTTTAGTGAAAAGTTTGGGAAGCTAATGTCGGAGAAGTTTGAGATGTCTATGATGAGTGAACTCAAATTCTTTCTTGGTTTGCAAATCAAGCAAACTAAGGCAGGTACCTTTGTCTCTCAAACGAAGTACACAAAGGACTTATTCAAGAAGTTCAATATGCAAGAATGCAAAGGTATGACTACACCCATGCCTACTAGTGGACATCTTCACTTAACCAAAGATGGTGAACCGGTTGATCAAAAGGTTTATCGCTCTATGATTGGTTCATTGTTATATCTATGTTCTTCATGTCCCGATATTATGCTAAGTGTGTGCATGTGTGCACGATATCATGCTGCTCCTAAAGAAAGTCATCGTAAGTCCGTGAAAAGGATAGTGAGATACTTAATCCATACACCAAATTTTGGCATTTGGTATCCTAAGAGGGCCTCTTTCGATCTTGTTGGCTATTCCGACTCGGACTATGCCGGAGACAAGGTTGATAGAAAGTCCACTTCGGGTACTTGTCAATTTCTTGGTAGATCTCTTGTGTCTTGGTCCTCCAAGAAACAAAACTCAGTATCCTTATCCACCGCCGAAGCTGAATATATTGCCGCTGGTTCATGTTGTGCTCAATTACTTTGGATGACCCAAACTCTTAAAGATTATGGGATATATGTGAGACATGTTCCATTGCTTTGTGATAATGAAAGTGCTATCAATTGGTCATAATCCTGTGCAACATTCTCGAACTAAGCATATTGAAGTTCGTCATCATTTCATTCGAGATCATGTTGCTAAGGGTGACATTGATCTTAAGCATGTTCGCACCGAAAAGCAATTAGCGGATATATTCACTAAACCTCTTGATGAGAAAGTGTTTTGCAGGTTAAGAGGAGAATTGAATATCATTGATGCTTCAAACTTGGAGTAGAAACTCCATTGGATACATGCAAGACATGAGCTTATGACTAATCCTTGATATTTCTCTTATGATGAAAAACTTATGTCTTGGATATATTTGTATCTTGCATGTTATCTAACCCATGTAGGTACTTGGTTGAATCAAATTCCATGAGGTTGAAACCTACTCATATCTGGAGCAATCTCCACATCACCAAGTCTCTATACAAGGTGGTTGAAGACAAGGAAGCACGAAACCATTCAAACATACCTTTGACAAATTCTATGTTGAGTTTCATGATTGTCATTTTTGGATATACAAGTTCTCTTCCTTGCAAGAACTAACCCATGTAGGTAGATGGACTCAAATTCCAAGTGGTGCTCCAAATTCTTGATGAGCTACATCAACCTTGAGCAACCCACGCAAGTTCAACTACATGGACAACACCACCAACCAAGGTATGTTATTCCATCTTAAAGAAGCTTTACTCCGAGTCATGAGTTAAAGCAACTCGACAAGATGCGAATACATCAAGATGCTTAAACGAAAAATGGCAACCCCATTTTGAGCTTAAACGACGAGTATGACCTATGATCAAGTGATCTCACTTGACTCTAAGTCAATATACTCTAACATAGGTGACTTCGTCGCCAACCATCTCTAGATGAAATTCCCTTGTGTTTTCTTCTGTGTTTTTGCATTTGTCTCGTGCATATGTGTTTCCCCTTTCAAAAAAAACTTCATCTAGATTTCTTTCTGTTTTCTCTGCATTTTCTGCATCTAATTCCTTGCATATCTTTCAGTTAATTCCTTGCAAATCTTTGAGAGATCTTACTAGTCTAGTGAGCTGAGGTGACAAGTGTTTTCTCTGCGATGAACTCGGTTACACCGATTTGTTATTCTCGGTCCAACCGAATCTTTTCGGTACGACCGAAGCATACCACTCGGTGCCAGCGATTTCATAACAGGAAAAACTCTTTGCCACATATTCTGTGTTTCTTCTGATCCAGCTCCACTCAATGAATCTTGTCCTCTACAAGCATCATATTTTCATCATTGCTTTGTTTTGTGTCTCAAGGACCAAACCCTTTCGACAGACTCCAGAAGACCCTTCTTGGAAATTGATGTCAAAGGGGGAGAGACAGAACATCAAAGCTTATCATTTGAAGATAGAGAAAGAGCATCAAAACTTATCACCTTTCTTCTTAAGGGAGAGAGAGACCTTCTAGGGGGAGAAACCCTCAAAAGACGAGAGAGATCTCTAGGGGGAGAGGATACTTAAGTAGAAAGTATTTCTCAAGGATCCCAGATGCTTGGTGTTCAAGAGGAGAGATGTCCACATGTCTTCTTGAGGGGAGAGACATGTTCATATGATCTGTTGTGCTTGCATTACCATACATTAGCTCTGTTTTCCTTCAGCTCTGATTTTCTGTTCCCTATCTTCTCCCAGTATCCCATGTTAGATTCAGGAGGAGCAAGACATCTAAGGGAAACAGATCATTTAAATTCCTTGCATATCTTTACTCTTGGGGACATGTCTAATCCAATGTGGTACTCAGTACTCACTCTCTACATGTCATCCCAGTCTTGGTATTCTTCTAGTTTCTTCTGTTTGCTCTGGCTAGTAGATGCATCTGTGTTATCTAACCTTGTTTTCACAGGTTCATTCCATCCTAAGCCAACTCAAGACCACAAGGTAAGTATATGCATCACAATCATGTGTATAAGGAATTCTTGCTGATGTACATACTGTTTGCAAGAAGGACTCATGGGCATGAAGGTATTCTCTTTAATACTTTTTGCTCTGATGCATATAACCAAGATACATGTAACACATTGCCTGCTCTATCATGGTTATGCTATCACATGCTTCTATATTTCATATTCACATGATTGCATACATGTAGGGGGAGCCTATGCTTGTTACATGTCTTTCCAAAAGCTTTACTTGCTATTCTTTATATCTTTATCTAAAGCTTTGATGTATGTTTCCATCAATTACCAAAAAGGGGGAGATTGAAAGCACAAGTGCTCCCTAGGTGGTTTTGGTAATTAATGACAACATATCTCTTGTTGGACTAACACTGTTATCTAGTATGTTTCAGATAAGTTCAACAGTGGAGTGGCATGGACAAAAGGA
Organism: Triticum dicoccoides; assembly: GCF_002162155.2. Lineage (NCBI taxonomy): Eukaryota > Viridiplantae > Streptophyta > Magnoliopsida > Poales > Poaceae > Triticum > Triticum dicoccoides. Next base: position 26,847,289 of record NC_041381.1, on the reverse strand, counting down.
TGTGGGAACTCCTTCAAGATGCTAAGGACAAAGGATTGGCTCAAGCTTCAAGCTCAAGACTCTTCATTTTACATTTTAGTGATCCAAGATCACATTGAGTCTATAGGAAAAGCCAATACTATCAAGGGGGAATGAGGTGTTGCTTAATGAGCCTCTTGCTTCAAAGTGCTTAGTGATATGCTCCAAATACCCTCAACTACTTTCCCACTTCCACACATATGTCCTAAACCTAAAGTCAAACTCGGCCCCACTGATTCTTTCTATCCGGCACCACCGAGTTTGGATGTCTTAGCCACTGCCACAAACCCTAGGCAAATCGGTCTCACCGATAGGGATCTCAGCCTCACCGAGATGGGATTGTAATCTCTCTGTGTATGTCCATTATCAAAATCGGTCTCACCGAGTTTGAGCAATCGGTACTACCGAGATTACAATGCAAACTCTCTGGTTAACTTATTATCAAAATTGGTCCCACCGAGTTTGATAATCGGTCAAACCAAGTTTGCCTGACCAACTCTCTGGAAAGCTTATTACCAAAATCGGTCCCACCGAGTTTGTGTAATCGGTCTTACCGAGATTACGTTATGCCCTAACCCTAACCATATCGGTCCTACCGAGTTGCATTCCTGACGGTCACTAAATTTGCTAAATCGGTCCGACCGAGTTTCTCAATTCGGTCCCATCGAGTTTGGAAAAATGTGTGTAACGGTTAGATTTTGTGTGGAGGCTATATATACCCCTCCACCTCCTCTTCATTCGTGGAGAGAGCCATCAGAATGAACCTACACTTCCAGCATCCTATTTCTAAGAGAGAACTACCTACTCATGCGTTGAGGCCAAGATATTCCATTCCTACCATATGAATCTTGATCTCTAGCCTTCCCCAAGTTGCTTTCCACTCAAACCCTCTTTCCACCAGATCCAAATCCTATGAGAGAGAGTTGAGAGTTGGGGAGACTATCATTTGAAGCACAAGAGCAAGGAGTTCATCATCAACGCACCATTTGTTACTTCTTGGAGAGTGGTGTCTCCTAGATTGGCTAGGTGTCACTTGGGAGCCTCCGACAAGATTGTGGAGTTGAACCAAGGAGTTTGTAAGGGCAAGGAGATCGCCTACTTCGTGAAGATCTACCGCTTGTGAGGCAAGTCCTTCGTGGGCTACGGCCATGGTGGGATAGACAAGGTTGCTTCTTCGTGGACCCTTCGTGGGTGGAGCCCTCCGTGGACTCGTGCAACCGTTACCCTTCGTGGGTTTAAGTCTCCATCAACGTGGATGTACGATAGCACCACCTATCGGAACCACGCCAAAAACATCCGTGTCTCAAATTGCATTTGAATCCTCCAATCCCTTCCCTTTACATTCTTGCAAGTTGCATGCTTTATTTTCTGCTGCTCATATACTCTTTGCATGCTTGCTTGCTATATATTGTGAATGCTAAACTTGTGCCTAAACTCCACTCGAATTTTAAAGAAACTTAAAAACCGCAACTTTGGTACTTAGTGTCTAATCACCACCCCTCTAGACACCTCTTCTCAAGATGCTACAAGACGGAGACGCGCCGAGCCGGCTGCATCGAGCAAGGGGCACCACAGCCAAACTCACGCACGTAGCCAGCGGAGACGAGGCGCGCACCAGGACAAACACAGCGCAGGAGGCGACGGCGCGCCCGTGGCCGCGCGTTTGATAACACGCGAAGCCCAGGCGGAAGAAGCCGGCTACAGCGACGCCGAGGAGATGAGACTAATTTTATTTTGTTACTATGTTTTCAGTGCTATTTGAGAAGAATAATACACCAGGGAGGCAGAAGACGCGCCGTGGCGGCAGCGTCGAGAACAACAGGAAGGCCGCGCCCACGGCGGCGGCATGCTTGCCGGGCGACGGCGGCAGTGGATGCGACGTACATCTATATCTCTTTTATGTATGCAGGGAGCAACCACAGGTATCACGGACGGAGGACCTCACGCAAGAACACAGCTTGCGAGGGAGACAGAAGGCACGCAGCGCACTAAGAAGAGGCAGCCGGTGAGGCAACAACACCTCCCATAGGCTCCTGCACGCCCAGAGAAGACGAGGAGACGCGCCCCTGGCGGCAGCGTCGAGGAGATCGGGGAGCGCGCCCATGCAGTGGCGCGTGCGCCAAGGGAACACGACGGCGACACCCTCTCATGGAAGAAGAGCAGCGGCGAGCAGATGAACGCACCCACAGGAGGATTTCCGGCGGTAAAATAATCTTGTTCTATGTGTGTAGGTCTCACGCACCCGGATGTGGCGGACAAAGCTGTGGCAGATGTGGCGCTCTCACACATGGCCGCACACTCACCCATGGACGCACATAGCAAGGAGGAGGCGTCGAGCCTGCTGGGAGGCCGATCGCCATCTACTTCGTCAAGCCGGCGCCATAGAGGACGAAAGCATGGAGCTTGCCCAGATAACGCCCTCGACTTCGTCATCAAGTCGGCGCCATGGAGGATGGTGGTGTGGAGCTCGCCAAGACGACTCCCAATGTCAACATCATCAACCAGGTGCCGCAAGGATCGTGACGTGGAGCTCGCGAGGATGTCGCCGATGTGTCGCGGTGGATCACGGCGCGAAGTTCACCAAGATGACACCAGTGTCAACTTCATCAAGCCAGCTCCATGGAGGATGAAGGCGTGGAGGCTCGAGAGGATGCCGCCGCCGTACCGCAGTGGATGGCGCCAGGGAGTTTGCCAAGATGACGCCAATGTCGACATCATCAACCTGGTGCCGCAAGGATCATGTCGGGGAGCTCACAAGAAGGACGCCAGCCATCCACTTCGTCATGTTGGAGCTAGAGGACGGAGGCGTGGCACCGATTGAGGATGCCGCCGATATCTACTTCGTCAAGCTGGAGCCCGAAGGCGCAGAGCTCGCAGGGATGGTGTCGCGTGCTGTGGAGGATGGCGAGATGGAGCTCGCTAGGACGACGCCCGTCCTCTTCTTTATCAAGTCGGCACCATGGAGGACAAAGCCGTGGCCAAGACGAGGATGCCGCTGTCGTGCCGCGGTGGATGGTGGTGCGGAGATCGCCAAGACGACGCCCATCGCCAACATCAACCCGTTACCACGGAGGATCATGGCGTGGAGCTCGCAAGGAGGACACCACCAACGTCACCACCAATGTCTACCTCGCCAAGATGGATCCTGTAATCTGGAGCCATGAAGATGACACACACCCTCGGTGCTGCCCGCAACACGGAGCCCGCAATGAGAAGAAGATGGCGCTACACAACGACGTGACTTCACCAACCCTTACCACTACATGGTGCTATTTGCGACACGAAGCCCATGAAGACGAGGCGTGATGGCGAGGAGGCGACGCGACTTCACCAACGCTAACTCCCGATGGCCCCGTGAGGCGGTGCCTTTGTCTTGGCGGACCGCCATAAACTCAGCGTCCAGTCGAGACGAGGTGCCAACCACACCGGTATTGCTGATATGAGCGAGCGTTGGTTTTACACCGACGCCGGTCTCCATAAGAGTACTCCCGTGAGGCGAACCCCTTGCGTACCCCGACGAAACCGCTACATCGTCAAGAAGTCTGAGCCAAGCAGGACCCATGCAACTTCAACACCGACTACATAAACGCTGTCAAGACCGACGAGGCGCGACGGCGAGGGCGAACATAGTCAGCACAAAGCCATGTTTTAAGCGGCACGTGTACCGACGAGGACACGGGCTTTGCTGCCGCCCACACCATGAACACCATCATCATCATGCATGGAGAACGCGAAACAAAGACGACGAAGACAACCACACGGCTTAATCGGAGGTATCTCGCGGAGCAACCCGCAGGAGTAATTAACCAGGCGCTTTTCGAGGCCCCGGGAACCAGGAGACCGCATGTCGCCATAGTCAGGCAGGCCGCGCTAGTAGGCCACAGAGCGCAACCCTTTTTTATGGGATCTTGTAACTTTGTTCATCCAAAGAGATAAATGAAATACTCGTTTCCCATATCACTTTTCTTTGTGTACTATGGTACACTAGCACGCCCGCATTTTCTTTTTCCCCGGCGCATGAGAGAAATCCATACTCCTTCTCTTCCCTTCTCCCGGAGTGCACATTAAGATTTTTCTCGTGTCAAACAAATTGGCACGCCCAGTGGGACATGGTTCTCCTCCCATCTTTGTTGTGCAACAATGGTCGTCGATTTCGTCTTCAAGTCTTCTCCAACAATATGAGGTGGCATCAATCCTTGGGTGCAATTTTAATTTGCCTCATCATCTGCCGGAATTGGAGGCCAAGTGTGTGTCCATGAGATGTTGCTATTGTCTGCGGGCATTCGTTGCTCCAAGGGCACGAAGGTGACGTCTATAAAATGAAGGCGGGTCTATGGAGCAGGGGCACACCCTATGCCCTTAGTTCCTCACTAAGAGGGAAGCCTGAGGTGGGGGCATAGTCGCTCGGGAGCACACGTGCCCTAGCTCCATCATGCAACGGGGAGACAACCTGTGCCGGCAGCATCTGTGTAGCACATGGAGAAGTTGCGCATCTAGGGATCGGCACCCACGGTGGTAGTGTCACACGGTCCACAAGAAGGCGGTATTATGTCTGGCTCGGCAGACACGCCGACGGCGGCAACGCCGTGCTGCAAGAGGCATAACAATGCGTTTTTTCCTCTCCTGTATCTTCTTTCTTGTAGAAGGGCATGCATCCAGCAGAAGTTCGTCTACATGGGATCACTCTGGGGCGGAACAACAGTATGCCTCCGCCACCCGCCATATGCGAGGAATGGTGGATACAAGCGGAAGACCTCATCAAGCAAAAAGGCAAATCTCAACCAAAGTTTGGGCTTGGCTACGACAACCCTGCCGCCCCCTGTGATGACGGGGAAGCTCAGCTCCACGCCGACACCACGAGAACCAGAAGATAAAAGGCGGCCGATGCCAGAAGGAGACTTCTACGACACTGGCATGCCTTTTGGGTTGAAGAATTCGGGTGCAACATGCCAGCATGCCATGACATGCGTCCTTGGTGATCCGATACACCATGCGATGGAATGCTGTATCTACGACGTCCCTGCCGATGAAGAGGAGGAGCTCGGTGTTGGAACATGAGTCAACTGCCACGCCATTTCCGTCTCATCAAGTGATGAGTCCGACACTTTATCCGCCATTCCACATCAACAACACTCTGCCAACGGTGAGCCAAGTAATGTCGAGGAACTTAGCTCCATATCAGCACCACAGGAGTTAGAAGACGGAGGACAGCCCACCATCGATAACCTCGTCCAAGTCAACCTTGGAACAGAGGACGACCCACGCCCCACTTTTGTTAGCGCCACGCTGACGGAAGAGGAGCGAGAGGACTATCGAAGCTTTTTGATGGAGTACCGAGACTGCTTCTCTGGAGTTACAAGTAGATGCCAGGTTTGGACCCTCGTGTCGCCACACACAAGTTGGCGATTGACCCACGATTCCGTCCCATCAAGCAGCAATCACGACGGTTACATCCAGAACTTGAAGACGATGTCATCGCGGAGGTCGACAAGTTAATCGCTGCAGGATTCATCAAGGAGACGAAGTATCCATGGTGGCTCGCCAATATTGTCCCGGTGGAGAAGAAGAATGGGCAGATACGAATCTGCCAGGACTTCCGCGACCTGAATCAGGCTTGCCCAAAGGATGACTTTCCTCTCCCAATCCCAGAAATCATCATTGACTCCACCACAGGCCATGGTGCACTTTCCTTCATGGATGGTTCATCAGACTACAACCAGATCAAGATGGATCCCGATGACGCCATCGACACCGCTTTCAGGACCCGAAAGGGCAACTTCTACTACACCGTCATGCCATTCGGACTGAAGAATGCCGGTGCAACGTACCAGCATGCTATGACATGCGTTCTTGGTGATTTGATACATCATTCAGTGGGATGCTATGTTGATGACATGGTAGTCAAAACCAAGGATTGCAAGCACCACCAGGAGGATCTTCGGGTCTTCTTCGAGCGGCTACGTCAACATCAACTCAAGATGAACCCGATGAAGTGTGCCTTTGCTGTTCAGTCAGGCCTCTTCCTCGGTTTTGTCGTTCGTCACCGAGGCATAGAGATCGAGCCTAAGAAGATCAAGGCCATCCTCGACATGCCGCCACCTCAAGATCTCAAGGAGTTGAGGTCATTGCAGGGGAAGCTAGCGTACATCCGGCGCTTCATCTCCAATCTCTCTGGACGCATCCCGCCCTTCTCAAGCCTCATGAAGAAAGGAGCTCCGTTCGTGTGGGATAAAGGATGCCAACACGGATTCGATGAAATCAAAAGTTACCTCCTTAATCCGCCTGTCCTGGCAGCTCCCGTAAAGGGGCGCCCACTCATCCTATACATTGCAGCGCAGCCTACTTCGATAGGCGCTTTGTTCGCCCAAAACAATGACAAGGGGAAGGAGGTGGCGTGTTACTACTTAAGCCGCACCATGGTGGTGGCTGAGCGAAACTACTCTTCTATAGAGAAGTTGTGCTTGGCCCTAATCTTTGCTTCGAAGAAGCTCAGGCACTACACGTTGAAGCATAAAGTCTAGCTTGTCGCGAGGGCGGACCCAGTGAGGTACGTTTTAAGTCAGCCCGCACTCATGGGGCGACTTGGAAAATGGGCACTTATCATGATGGAGTTTGACATCACCTTTGTGCCTCAAAAAGCAATCAAGGGTCAAGCCTTGGCGGAATTTCTCGCGACGCATTCAATTCCAGATGACTTGCCTCTTGTCATAGACCTTCCTAATGAGGAGGTTTTCAACGTCAATCTCGATGCGTCGTGGGAGCTTTACTTTGATGGTGCCTCCCGCATGGACACCGACCCCGATGGTACCCCAAGACAAAGAACCAGTGCATGTTTGGTGTTCAAAACTCCGCAAGGAGGGGTGATGTATCACTCATTCTCCCTCCTCAAGGAAGAATGCTCCAACAACGAAGCGGAGTACGAGGCGCTCATCTTTGGCCTCCTCTTGGCACTCTCCATGGAGGTTCGTTTCTTGCGGGATTACAGAGACTCTTAACTCATCATCCGTCAAGTCAATGACATCTATGAAGTTCGCAAGCCTGAACTGGTGTCGTACTATGCCGTGGCCCGGAATCTAATGGAAAATTTTCAACATGTTGAAGTGCATCATGTCCCGCGAAGTAGGAATGCGCCTGCTGATGCCTTGGTGAAACTAGCAGCGGCATTGGTGCTTCCAGATAATAAAAAATGCAGGTGAACGTGGAAGAAAGGTGGCTACTCCCGGCTGTCTTGGAGCTCAACTCGGCAGAGTACGAAGTAAATACCATCATGACGAATGCCGTAGAGGAGGGCGAGTGGCTGCAACCCTTCCTCGACTACTTCAAGCATGGGAGCCTCCCCGATGACCCCGTCTCGAGGCGCCAACTACAACGACGACTCCCTTTCTATCTTTTTGAAGCAGGTGTCCTATACAGGCGTTCACATGGACAGGAAGTCTTACTTCGATGCGTAAACCAAAGTGAAGTCGACAAGATCTTGCAGGAGATGCATCATGGAGTCTATGGCGGGAACCAAGGATGGGCCAAGATGTATCATAGTATACGTCTAGCAGGATACTACTGGCCCGGCATTATGGCAGACTGCCTTCAGGTGGCTAGATCGTGCCACAATTGTCAAGTTCATGGTGATTTCAAGCACAGGCCGCCGGTCCCTCTTCACCCTACTATTCCCTCTTGGCCATTCGATGCCTGGGGAATCGACGCCATCGGCCCTATCGACCCTCCATCTTCCAGGGGGCATCGCTTCATCCTCGCCACGACGGACTACTTCTCGAAGTGGGCGGAAGCTGTCCCGTTACGGGAGTTGAAGAGTGACAATGTCATCAACTTCCTAGAGCGAAACATCATATATCGCTTTGGGATAGCTCATCGGATCACCTCCGACAACGGCAAGGCCTTCAAGTCCAACAAGATGTACAGTTTCATGGAGAAGTACAAGATCAAGTGGAACTACTCCACCGGCTACTACCCTCAAGCTAACGATGCGATCGAGGCTTTCAACAAGACGCTTGGCAAGATACTCAAGAAGACGGTGACAAGGAATCGGAGAGACTGGCATGACCGTCTCTTCGAGTCCTTATGGGTGTACCGCGTCACAGTTCATACCTCAACACAGGCAACTCCGTTTTCTCTCGTTTACGAGAGTGAGGCGATCCTACCACTGGAGGTCCAACTACCCTCTTTGAGGGTGGCTATCCAAGATGAAATCACCCACGATGAACAGGTACAACTGTGGTTTCAGGAGCTCGACGCCCTTGAAGAGGGGTGACTTCATGCCCTACAGAACCTGAAGCCTTACCGCCGGAATATGGTGAGAGCTTGCAACAAGCTTGTCAAGCAACACGTCTTCTAAAAAGGCGAGTTGATCCTTGTGCTCAGGCGGCCCATCATCGTGACGCACAGGACAAAGGGCAAATTCGAGCAAAAGTGGGAAGGGCCATACGTCATCGAGCAAGTCTACGACGGGGGAGCATACCAGCTCGTCGATTCTCAGGGAGTCCGACCTATGCCTCCAATCAACGGAAGGTTCCTCAAAAAATATTTTTCTAAAATTTTTGCCTTTTTTGTTGCCTTTCAGTTTTTCATTGGGGAAACTTTTTCTGTGGGCTTTCGGATCCATGATGCATTCTCCTTAGCATTTCATGGATATACCTAGTTTTCCCCAATTTTTATAGACTAAGTCCAACAAAAAAATGGCTTTCCCCTATCGCACTACGCTGTTGATTGAAGTTTCGGCTACCCTAGGACTTGTTGGAGGGCGGCACATTGTGTCGATTTGCAGGTGGAGCGGCTCCTACACCCACAATGCACGACACGTATCAGGTGTATGCTTCCGGAGGCAGCGGAGATGATTACTTGGGCACTTCTGAGTATTCAGACCCCGCGCTCTTCATGTTTCCCGGCATGCCTCGTGTTCACAGAGGCTCGCACTCCAGGGAAGACAATAGGAAAAGATCATGGAGGGCTGCCTGACCCAACACAAGTTGTTTCGGTGCGTAGTCACATGGCAACCCTGGGGTGCGCTACTAGAAGCCCCAGATAAAGTGCTAGAGGTTTTTTTCCTAGTCCACAGAGGTGAAAAGTTCCCTTCCAAGTTCCCAAGGTGAGTCCCAAAGAATCCTGGAAGAAGAGCCCCCAAGAAGTTCGAGCCGAATGTCAACACAAGTCAGTGAAGTCCGCAGCCAATTAATCATCGCGTGAGCAATAAGATGAAATTTCGAAAGTCCAAGAAGCAAATTCAAGAAAGAAAATCCTAACAGTCCAAGAAGCAATCAAGCGTTCCCAAGCAGTAAGGGACCCACTTGAAGGAAGGCGGGAGGTAGCTGTTCACCACCCCCCAATATGCATGAAGAAAAATCGCAAAGCTGTTGTCCCAAAACCATTTACCCTAAACTTATCACACCCAAGTCGCTGGGCTCATGGGGCGTGTGCTGGGGGCATGTTGAGCTGTGGGGGACCTCAGTATGATGATGGGCTAGAGTATGAGTTTTTGTTGCCTCTTGGAAGCATCCCGAAACACGGCGTCTTCATACACGTACACCAAAGCTATTTAATTTGTTGAGTTGCAATCGTCAAGGTCTTTTGACGGTTCCCAATGACAAGTCCTTCGGTAGTCTTCTCGGATATCACGCCCATAGCTGGTGTATGACGGGAAAGCCAACATTTTAAAACCCACAAACTTTTTCCCCTTTCTTTGTCGCTTGTTTTTTGTTTGGTGTTTGTAGTTGTGCTCCTCCAACATCTTTGCAGCCATGGAGAGGTGCTTCCTATCATCGTTGACGGCATTCCAACAACAAAACACTACACCGACCTGCATAATGGGTGTTTGGGGGCAGCAATACCCATGCGTCCATGAAAACACCGACGACACCTCGGCAACCAGCGGTCTACACCGACACGCACGATGGGCACCTGAAGGCAACACCTGCGCTCGTGAAGGTGGAGCAGATTCATCTCCGCAACCCCGTTTCCAACAACAATGAAGTATGGGGGCAACGTCAACCCCTCAATTATCCGTAAGGCCGATGGCGTCCCGGCGCACCACCAGAATTGTCACACCATGGATGTTGTGATGGTTCGTTCAACGAAGGGGAGCTATCGACGGTCTACCGATGCCTCACCTACATCAACACAAGGAGATCTCGGGAGCAGTGTAACGCGCCAGTGCGGGCAGCGTGAATCTGTGAAACCCTCCAATCAAGTCGGCTGGCACCGTAGCAGCTAGACGGTCGTGACGAGATTGGTAAACAAATTCTTTTTGTTTTCAGGATAAGGCATGATGTTTCACCATGGAATGAAGACGGAATAGGGTTGCTCTCGTTGACTGGCATCGTGCCCATTATACGATCCAACGAGCTCCTTAAAAGAATGCAAGTGTAGATGGACATGCCTACACCAATTTACATTGTTACTACACTATCATCTTTGGAACCGCTTGCACGCCGTCATAGAGAGGGTCGATCCTTCTTCGGTTCTTCAGGTTTCACACATGTTGGTGCACCGAATCAATACATGAGAAATTTTCGTCGAGTCAAGCTTGATTTGCTTCGCACTCAAGCTCGACTCGACGAGGGGGCATTTGTTCGATGAGTTTTCATGCAATGTTGCACAAAATATATTTTTTCTAATGAGTTTTTGATGCAGGATATATATGCAAAGTCAAGGTACTGATAATGCAAAGACAAAATGCTATTGCATGGCACATGCATGTACGTACATGTACTTGTACAGACACGTGGATGAAATCGTGGTGCAACTACTGCATGTGCGTGCACACACAAGCACTCCTACCCACATGCAATAATAGTTGGCTTATGATATATTATGTACATAGCTTATGCATGCACGTTTAAAAAAAGAGAGTGTTGCATGCTCGGACTTGGTATTTAATACATTATGCGTGCGTACTCGGGTGTCTCGGCCGGCCGGCAAGCACGCATATACATACCGGAATACCCAATGTATTTAGCTAACGATGCATATATGTAATACGATCCTTTTGTTCGCTATTTGATTTGACAGATACATGAGACATGCACATACTGACATCGGATGTGAATTATATGTGAACACATACGTTCAGGCTGGCTAAAGGATGATTTATCTGGCAAGGGAGTATTCGGATGCGCACGTATGATCGGCAAGCCAGCAAACAAAATATGGAAACAAGTACAAGAAGGTATATATTAGAATTGTTTCCTTTTCGTATGAGTGTGTGCGTCAAGAAAAGAAATAAAAAAAGGAATGAAGAGAAACCAGACAGGAGATTGGATCAATGAAGAACCGGCAGGAGATCGAGCGCCCCAAGTTGCTATCCATCTAGAGCCTAACCCCGGTCCTATATAAAGCAAACCAAGACCTCACGTACGGGGGGACAACAATCATAACAGGAGAGAACGCAGGCGGCCGGCGGACATAGCAGATACAACAAGGCCGGCCAGAAGGCGCGCCCACAGCCGCGGCACGCTGGCCGGGCATCACGCACGCTGCCTGACCCTGTCCGGTGGCAGACGACAATAAACAGAAGCCAGCTGAGAGAGGTGCGCCCACGGCGGCGGCGGGTACGGCGGCATCGGTCGCTAAAGGGCACGCCGGACAGCAACGCATATGGTTGTTGCGTGGCTCATCAGCTGCCCATGCATGTTGAAGGACACATATGATGGATGCCTTGTTTCTTGTTTTCTTTTTCTCCGTTCTTAATTTACCAGGGACACAGAAGGAGAGACACAAGACCAGCCTCGGCAAAGAGATGCAGCCAGCCATGAGAGACGCGCCCACAGCGGCGGCACGTTGGGCTAGTGGTTTGCTCTTGGCGGTGCAAGTATAGGACGTGGCGGCGGCGGCGGCTGCAGAGACACACGCCCGAGCTCGACGACGGCGACGGCACACACAAGGCCTTTGCGTATGATACACCAGATCGGATCAAGAAGATCTCACATACATCAGCAGAAGAGAAACCATGCAGCGGACTCGCCTACGGCAGCACGACGCGGAGGCACACACTCGGCGGCAGCGACAAGCGCGCCGGCAATGGGGTGCCTCTGACTGGTGTCAAGCTGCCCGCAACCAAACCGGCGCCTCCGAGATGGAGAAAAGGGAGCAGAGCAAGCCCCACTAATTTCTTGTACTTCTTGTCTTTCATCTTATATAGGTGTTACAACAAGAGAAGTAGGGGAGGCCTCACGTACGCAGCAGAGGAGAGAGAAAGAGAAGACGGAGACGTGCTGAGCCGGCTTTGTCGAGCAAGGGGCACCGCAGCCAAACTCACGCACGTAGCCAGCGGAGACGAGGCGCGCACCAGGACAAACACAGCGCAGGAGGCGATGGCGCGCCCATGGCCGCGTTTGATAACACACGAAGCCCGGGGGAAGAAGCCGGCTACGGCGACGCCGAGGAGATGAGACTAATTTTATTTTGTTACTATGTTTTCAGTGCTATGTGAGAAGAACAATACACCAGGGAGGCAGAAGACGCGCCGTGGCGGCAGCGTCGAGAACAACAGGAAGGCCGTGCCCACGGCGGCGGCATGCTCGCCGGGCAACGGCGGCAGTGGATGCGACGTACATCTATATCTCTTGTATGTATGCAGGGAGCAACCACAGGTATCACGGACGGAGGACCTCACGCAAGATCACAGCTTGCGAGGGGGACAGAAGGCACGCAGCGCACTAAGAAGAGGCAGCCGGAGAGGAGGAGACGCGCCCCTGGCGGCAGTGTCGAGGAGATCGGGGAGCGCGCCCATGCAGTGGCGCATGCACCAAGGGAACACGACGACGGCACCCTCACACGGAAGAACCCAAGTCGGAAAAATGCGTCTTCATAGGATACCCTAAGGAAACCATTGGGTATACCTTCTACCTTAGATCCGAAGGCAAGATCTTTGTTGCCAAGAACGGATCCTTTCTGGAAAAAGAGTTTCTCTCGAAAGGAGTAAGTGGGAGTAAGTGCAGCTCAGAAAAATGTTTCTGTGGTGCCTACACCGACTGGAGAGGAAATTAATGATGATGATCAAGGTACTTCGGATCAAGTTGCTACATGTTGTTAGACAACGGTGAACCTCCGAACTATGAAGAAGCGATGGCGGGCCCAGATTCCAACAAATGGCTAGAAGCCATGCAATCCGAGATAGAATCCATGTATGAAAACAAAGTATGGACTTTGACTGACTTATCCGATGATCGGCGAGCGATAGAAAACAAATGGATCTTTAAGAACAAGACGGACGCGGATGGTAATGTTACCATCTACAAAGCTCGACTTGTTGCTAAGGGTTATCGACAAGTTCAAGGGGTTGACTACGATGAGAATTTCTCTCCCGTAGCGAAGCTGAAGTCCGTCCAAATCATGTTAGCAATTGCCGCATACTATGATTATGAGATATGGCAGATGGACGTCAAAACGGCATTCCTTAACGGCTATGTTAAGGAAGAACTGTATATGATGCAGCCGGAAGGCTTTGTCAATTCTAAGAATGCTAACAAAGTATGCAAGCTCCAGCGATCCATTTATGGGCTGGTGCAAGCATCTCGGAGTTGGAACATTTGCTTTGATGAGATGATCAAAGCGTTTGGGTTTATGCGGACTTATGGAGAAGCCTGCGTTTACAAGAAACTGAGTGGGAGCTCTGTAGCATTTCTCATATTATATGTAGATGACATACTTTTGATGGGAAATGATATAGAACTTTTGGACAGCATTAAGGCCTACTTGAATAAGTGTTTTTCAATGAAGGACCTTGGAGAAGCTGCTTACATATTAGGCATCAAGATCTATAGGGATAGATCGAGACGCCTCATAGGTCTTTCACAAAGCACATACCTTAATAAGATATTGAAGAAGTTCAATATGGATCAGTCCAAGAAAGGGTTCTTGCCTGTATTGCAAGGTGTGAGATTGAGCTCGGCTCAATGCCCGACCACGGTAGAAGATAAAGAAGAAATGAGTGTCATTCCCTATGCCTCAGCCATAGGATCTATAATGTATGCCATGCTGTGTACCAGACCTGATGTAAACCTTACCGTAAGTTTGGTAGGCAGGTACCAAAGTAATCCCGGCAAGGAACACTGGACAACGGTCAAGAATGTCCTTAAGTACCTGAAAAGGACAAAGGACATGTTTCTCGTTTATGGAGGTGACGAAGAGCTCGTCGTAAAGGGTTATGTGGACGCTAGCTTCGACACAGATTTGGATGACTCTAAGTCACAAACCGGATACGTGTATATGTTGAATCGTGGAGCAGTAAGCTGGTGCAGTTGCAAGCAGAGCGTCGTGGCGGGATCTACATGTGAAGCGGAGTACATGGCAGCCTCGGAGGCAGCGCATGAAGCAATATGGAGGAAGGAGTTCATCACCGACCTAGGAGTCATACCCAATGCGTCGGGGCCGATCACTCTCTTCTGTGACAACACTGGAGCTATTGCCCTTGCCAAGGAGCCCAGGTTTCACAAGAAGACCAGGCACATCAAGCGTCGTTTCAACTCCATCCGTGAAAATGTTCAAAATGGAGACATAGATATTTGCAAAGTACATACGGATCTGAATGTCGCAGATCCGTTGACTAAACCTCTTCCGCGAGCAAAACATGATCAACACCAGAACTCTATGGGTGTTCGATACATCACAATGTAACTAGATTATTGACTCTAGTGCAAGTGGGAGACTGTTGGAAATATGCCCTAGAGGCAATAATAAAAGGATTAGTATTATATTTCTTTGTTCTTGATAGTTGTCTTTTATTCATGCAATAATTGTATTATCCGGAAATCGTAATACACGTGTGAATACTTAGACCACAACATGTCCCTAGTCAGCCTCTAGTTGACTAGCTCATTGATCAACAGATATTCATGGTTTCCTGACTATGGACATTGGAGGTAATTGATAACGGGATCACATCATTAGGAGAATGATGTGATGGACAAGACCCAATCCTAAGCATAGCACAAGATCGTGTAGTTCGTTTTCCTAGAGCTTTTCCAATGTCAAGTATCTCTTCCTTAGACCATGAGGTCGTGTAACTCCCGGATACCGTAGGAGTGCTTTGGGTGTACCAAACGTCACAACGTAATTGGGTGACTATAAAGGTATGCTACGGGTATCTCCGAAAGTGTCTGTTGGGTTGACACGGATCGAGACTGGGATTTGTCACTCCGTATTACGGAGAGGTATCACTGGGCCCACTCGGTAGTGCATCATCACAATGAGCTCAAAGTGACCAAGTGTCTGGTCACGGGATCATGCATTACGGTACGAGTAAAGTGACTTGCCGGTAACAAGATTGAACAAGGTATTGGGATACCGTCGATCGAATCTCGGGCAAGTAACATACCGATTGACAAAGGGAATTGTATACGGGGTTACTTGAATCCTCGACATCGTGGTTCATCCGATGAGATCATCGAGGAGCATGTAGGAGCCAACATGGGTATCCAGATCCCGCTGTTGGTTATTGACCGGAGAGCCATCTGGGTCATGACTACGTGTCTCCCGAACCCGTAGGGTCTACACACTTAAGGTTCGGTGACGCTAGGGTTGTATGAATATGAGTATGCAGCAAACCGGAAGTTGTTCGGAGTCCCGGATGAGATCACGGACGTCACGAGGAGTTCCGGAATGGTCTGGAGGTAAAGAATTATATATAGGAAGTGTAGTTTCGGCCATCGGGAGAGTTTTGGGGTCACCCGGTATTGTACCAGGACCACCGGAAGGGTCCCGGGGGTCCACCGGGTGGGGCCACCTATCCCGGAGGTCCCCGTGGGCTGAAGTGGGAGGGGAACCAGCCCCTAGTGGGCTGGTGCGCCCCCCTTGGCCCCCCTGCAACTAGGGTTGGAAACTCTAGGGTGGGGGGCGCCTCCACTTGCCTTGGGGGGCACTCCACCCCCTTGGCCGCCGCCCCCCCTTGGGAGATTCAATCTCCAGGGCCGCCCCCCCCGGGGGCCTATATAAAGGGGGGAGGGAGGGCAGCCGCACCCTGAAGTCTTGGCGCCTCCCTCTCCCCTGCTACACCTCCTCCTCCCGTAGTCGCTTGGCCAAGCCCTGCCGGAACCCTGCTGCATCCACCACCACGCCGTCGTGCTGCTGGATCTTCATCAACCTCTCCTTCCCCCTTGCTGGATCAAGAAGGAGGAGACGTCACGCTGATCGTACGTGTGTTGAACGCGGAGGTGCCGTCCGTTCGGCGCTAGGATCTCCGGTGATTTGGATCACGACGAGAACGACTCCCTCAACCCCGTTCTCTTGAATGCTTCCGCACGCGATCTACAAGGGTACGTAGATGCATCTCTCTCTCTCTCTCTCGTTGCTAGATGAACTCATAGATTGATCTTGGTGAACGTAGATTTTTTTATATTTTATGCAACGTTCCCCTACAAGTTCATCAGTTGTCATATTGACAACGTTTTTCTTCATAAACTTCTCCTTTCTAAACTGAGCCTTCTTGATCTGCCTGGCCTTCTCAAATTTCCATTTCTCTTCAGTGATGAAATGGGTCAGCATGTGACTTTGACCAGGAGACAAATTGAAATGAGGCATAAGAGTATTTGGATCCTTGTGCCAGAGATCAATGTAATCAAGGATCGCCCTTGGATCCAAAAGCAGTGGCACATGTGTGCCTTCGGCTCTAGCGGCCCTTTCTTGTCGGTCTCTGATGATTTCTGCAAGTTCATCATCATCAGCTTCATCGTCAGATGGCACTTGGAAGGCAACTTGTTTCTTCTTCGGACTTGGCCGAGGACCTCGACCAGCCGTGGCCTTTGTCTTCAACAGAGTGGGGCCTGATGAAGATTTTGGTGCAGCTGAGGAACTCACTGAGGCACCAGAGGCAATAGAGATGCCTGTAGTCCTTTGGCACGTGGCCAGATGTACAGGTGTTGAGGACTTTGCCGGAGCAGCTGAGGACTTTGGGGGAGGAGCTGATGACTTTGGAGGAGTAGGAGCAGCATGAGGGACTGGCCGTGAGGGCTTTGAAGATTCTGGCCGTGAGGGCTTTGCTGAGGAACTTGGCCGTGAGGGCATAGTTGGTGAAGCACTTGGCTTGTGAGCGGGCTTCTTTGCCATAGATTTTCTAGGCTTGACAGAAGCCTCAGTGGTAGTAGTAGCAGCAGAGTCTTCATTGAATTTCCTCACTGCTTCTTTGGCTTGTCTCGCCAACTTAGCTTGGCGTTTGGCCCATTCTTCAGGAAAATCCTCACCACGCTTGATGCTGGTGGGATCAGCTTCTTGGCCAGGTGCCAATGGAGCTCTTGGGCATGGAGGATTAAGTGCGAATTTCTTCATATACTTTGGAGTCACATATCTGTACTCCCTCCATTCTCTTGCCCATCTCCATTCAATCCTCTGTATGCGCACCTTGCGCTGAGTTTTGCTTTCTTTTCCGAACTCGGCCTCATCAGGTGTGCAATAGTCAGCATAGAGGTCCTCAGGGATTTCGAAAACAGTCATGACCTCAGGCTTCTTTCCTCCTTTCTGCGGCTTCTTACTGTTGGGGAACGTAGCAGAAATTCAAAATTTTCCTACGTGTCACCAAGATCTATCTATGGAGAGACCAGCAACGAGTAGAAAGAGAGTGCATCTACATACCCTTGTAGATCGCTAAGCGGAAGCGTTCAAGTGAACGGGGTTGATGGAGTCGTACTCGTCGTGATTCAAATCACCGATGATCCTAGTGCCGAACGGACGGCACCTCCGCGTTCAACACACGTACAGCCCGGTGACGTCTCCCACGCCTTGATCCAGCAAGGAGAGAGGTAGAGGTTGAGGAAGACTCCATCCAACAGCAGCACAACGGCGTGGTGGTGGTGGAGGAGCGTGGCAATCCAGCAGGGCTTCGCCAAGCACCATGGGAGAGGAGGAGTAGGGAGAGAGGTAGGGCTGTGCCAGAACTTCGTGTATAGATCCCATGCGCCTCCCCACTATATATAGGGGTGGAGGGGCTGGTTTCTTGCCCTCCAAGTCCATTGGGGCGTTGGCCAAGGTGGGAGGAAAGAAATCTCATTATTTCCTTCCCCACCGATTGTTATCCCCCCTTTTTAGGGATCTTGATCTTATCCCTTCGGGATATGATCTTATTCCTTCTAAGGGGGGATCTTGGTGCGCCTTGACCAGGGGTGTGGGGCCTTGCCCCCACTACCCACGTCCATGTGGGTCCCCCCATGCAGGTGGGCCCCACTCCGGAACCTTCTAGAACCTTCCCGGTACAATACCGAAAAATCCCGAACATTTTCCGGTGGCCAAAATAGGACTTCCCATATATAAATCTTTACCTCCGGACCATTCCGGAACTCCTCGTGACGTTCGGGATCTCATCCGGGACTTCGAACAACATTCGGTAACCACATACAAACTTCCTTTATAACCCTAGCGTCATCGAACCTTAAGTGTGTAGACCCTACGGGTTCGGGAGACATGTAGACATGACCGAGACGTTCTCCGGTCAATAACCAACAGCGGGATCTGGATACCCATGTTGGCTCCCACATGTTCCACGATGATCTCATCGGATGAACCACGATGTCAAGGACTCAGTCGATCCCGTATACAATTCCCTTTGTCTAGCGGTATGTTACTTGCCCGAGATTCGATCGTCGGTATCCAATACCTTGTTCAATCTCATTACCGGCAAGTCACTTTACTCGTTCCGTAACACATCATCCCGTGATCAACTCCTTGGTCACATTGCGCATATGATGATGTCCTACCGAGTGGGCCCAGAGATACCTCTCCGTTTACACGGAGTGACAAATCCCAGTCTCGATCCGCATAAAACAATAGATACTTTCGGAGATACCTGTAGTGCACCTTTATAGTCACCCAGTTACGTTGTGACGTTTGATACACCCAAAGCACTCCTACGGTATCCAGGAGTTACACGCTCTCATGGTCGAAGGAAGAGATACTTGACATTGGCAAAGCTCTAGCAAATGAACTACACGATCTTTTGTGCTAGTCTTAGGATTGGGTCTTATCCATCACATCATTCTCCTAATGATGTGATCCCGTTATCAACGACATCCAATGTCCATAGCCAGGAAACCATGACTATCTGTTGATCACAACGAGCTAGTCAACTAGAGGCTCACTAGGGACATATTGTGGTCTATGTATTCACACGTGTATTACGATTTCCGGATAATACAGTTATAGCATGAATAAAAGACAATTATCATGAACAAGGAAATATAATAATAATACTTTTATTATTGCCTCTAGGGCATATTTCCAACAGTCTCCCACTTGCACTAGAGTCAATAATCTAGTTCACATCGCCATGTGATTAACACTCACAGGTCACATCGCCATGTGACTAATACCCAAGAGATTACTAGAGTCAGTAGTCTAGTTCACATCACTATGTGATTAACACTCAATGAGTTTTATGTTTGATCATGTTGCTTGTGAGAGAGGTTTTAGTCAACGGGTCTGAACCTTTCAGATCCGTGTGTGCTTTACAAATCTCTATGTCATCTCCTAGATGCAGCTACCACGCTCTATTTGGAGCTATTCCAAACAACTGTTCTACTTGGAGCTATTCTAAATTATTGCTCCATTATATGTATCCGGTCTCTCTACTCAGAGCTATCCGGATAGGTGTCAAGCTTGCATCGTCGTAACCTTTACGACGAACTCTTTTACCACCTCCATAATCGAGAAAATTCCTTAGTCCACTAGTTACTAAGGATAACTTTGACCGCTGTCTTGTGAGCCATTCTTGGATCACTCTTGTACCCCTTGACTGACTCATGGCAAGGCACACTTCAGGTGCGGTACACAGCGTAGCATACTGAAGAGCCTACGTCTTAAGCATAGGGGACGACCTTCGTCCTTTCTCTCTATTCTGCCGTGGTCGAGCTTTAAGTCTTAACTTCGTACCTTACAACTCAGGCAAGAACTCCTTCTTTGACTGGTCCATCTTGAACACCTTCAAGATCATGTCAAGGTATGTGCTCATTTGAAAGTATTATTAAGCATTTTAATCTATCCTTATAGATCTTGATGCTCAATGTTCAAGTAGCTTAATCTAGGCTTTCCATTGAAAAACACTTTCAAAATAACCCTATATGCTTTCCAGAAATTCTACGTCATTTCTGATCAACAATATGTCAACAACATATACTCATCAGAAATTCTATAGTGCTCCCACTCACTTCTTTGGAAATACAAGTTTCTCATAAACTTTGTACAAACCCAAAATTTTTGATCATCATCAAAGCATACATTCCAACTCCGAGATGCTCACTCCAGTCCTTAGAAGGATTGCTGGAGCTTTGCATACTTATTAGCATCTTTCGGGATTGACAAAACCTTCCGGTTGTATCACATACAACCTTTCCTCATTAAAATCGTCGAGGAAACAATGTTTTGACATCCTATCTGCAAGATTTCATAAATAATGCAGTAATCGCTAATATAATTCCAACAGACTCTTAGCATCGCTACGAGTGAGAAAATCTCATCGTAGTCAACTCCTTGAACTTGTCGGAAAACATCTTAACGACAAGTCGAGCTTCCTTAATGGTGACATTTACCATCATTGTCCGTCTTCCTTTTGAAATCCATCTGTACTCATTAGCCTTACGACCATCGAGCCGTTCTGCCAAAGTCTACACTTTGTTTTCATACATGGATCCTCTCTCGGATTTTATGGCCTCAAGCCATTTATCGGAATCCGGGCCCACCATCGCTTCTCCATAGCTCGTAGGTTCATTGTTGTCTAGCAACATGACCTTCAAGACAGGATTACGTACCACTCTGAAGTAGTACGCATCCTTGTCATCCTACGAGGTTTGGGAGTGACTTGATCCGAAGTTTCATGATCAATATCATAAGCTTCCACTTCAATTGGTGTAGGTGCCACAGGAACAACTCCCTGTGCCCTGTCACACACTAGTTGAAGAGACGGTTCAATAACCTCATCAAGTCTCCACCATCCTCCCACTCAATTCTTTCGAGAGAAACTTTTCCTCGAGAAAGGACCCGATTCTAGAAACAATCCATATTGCTCTCGGATCTGAATTAGGAGGTATACCCAACTGTTTTGGGTTTCCTATGAAGATGCATTTTATCCGCTTTGGGTTCGAGATTATCAACCTGAAACTTTTTCATATAAGCGTCGCAGCCCCCAACTTTTAAGAAACGACAACTTAGGTTTCTCTAAACCATAATTCATACGGTGTCATCTCATCGGAATTACGTGGTGCCCTATTTAAAGTGAATGTGGTTGTCTCTAATGCCTAACCCATGAACGATAGTGGTAATTCGATAAGAGACATCATGGTACGCACCATATCCAATAGGGTGCAACTATGATGTTCGGACACACCATCACATTATGGTGTTCCAGGCGGTATTAATTGCGAAACAATTTCCACAATGTCTTAATTGTGTACCAAAACTCGTAACTCAGATATTCATCTCTATGATCATATCATAGACATTTTATCCTCTTGTCACAATGATCTGCTACTTCACTCTGAAATTACTTGAACCATTCAATAATTCAGACTTGTGTTTCATCAAGTAAATATACTCAACATTTACTCGAATCATCTGTGAAGTAAGAACATAATGATATTCACTGCATGCCTCAGCACTCATTCGACTGCACACATCAAAATGTGTTACTTCCAACAAGTTGCTATCTTGTTCCATCTTACTGAAAATGAGGCTTTTCAGTCATCTTGCCCATGTGGTATGATTTGCATATCTCAAGTGATTCAAAATCAAGTGAGTCCGAACGATCCATTTGCATGGAGTTTCTTCATGCATATACACCAATAGACATGGTTCGCATGTCTCAAACTTTTCAAAAACGAGTGAGTCCAAAGATCCATCAACATTGAGCTTCTTCATGCGTTTTATACCATTATGACTTACATGGCAGTGCCACAAGTAAGTGGTACTATCATTACTATCTTATATCTTTTGGCATGAAAATGTGTATCACTACGACCGAGATTCAATAAACCATTCCTTTAGGTGCAAGACCATTGAAGGTATTATTCAAAAATAGAGTAACCATTATTCTCCTTAAATGAATAACCGTATTGCGATAGACATAATCCAATCATGTCTATGCTCAACGCAAACACCAATCTCGGTGGTAGAGGGAGCGTGCGATGCTTGATCATATCAACCTTGGAAACACTTCCAACATATATCGTCAGCTCACCTTTAGCTAGTCTCCGTTTATTCTATAGCTTTTATTTCGAGTTACTAACACTTAGCAACCGAACCGGTATCCAATACCCTGGTGCTACTAGGAGTACTAGTAAAGTACACATTAACATAATGTATATCCAATATACTTCTATCGACCTTGCCAGCCTTCTCATCTACCAAGTATCTAGGGTAATGCTGCTCCAGTGGTTGTTCCCCTTATTACAGAAGCACTTAGTCTCGGGTTTGGGTTCAACCTTGGGTTTCTTCACTAGAGCAACAGCTGAATTGCCGTTTCATGAAGTATCCCTTTGTTCCCTTGCCCTTCTTGAAACTAGTGGTTTCACCAACCATCAACAATTGATGCTCCTTCTTGATTTCTACTTTCGCGGTGTCAAACATCATGAATATTTCAAGGATCATCATATCTATCCCTGATATGTTATAGTTAATCACGAAGCTCTAGCAGCTTGGTGGCAATGACTTTGGGGAAACATCACTATCTCATCTGGAGGATCAACTCCCACTCGATTCAAGTGATTGTTGTGCTCAGACAATCTGAGCACAAGCTCAACGATTGAGCTTTTCTCCCTTATTTTGCAGGCTAAGAAAATCGTCGGAGGTCTTATACCTCTTGACGTGGGCACGAGCCTGAAATCCCAATTTCAGCCCTCGAAACATCACATATGTTCCGTG
Organism: Triticum dicoccoides; assembly: GCF_002162155.2. Taxonomy (NCBI): domain Eukaryota; kingdom Viridiplantae; phylum Streptophyta; class Magnoliopsida; order Poales; family Poaceae; genus Triticum; species Triticum dicoccoides. Next base: position 26,824,426 of record NC_041381.1, on the reverse strand, counting down.
ACGTTTCGAAAACGTCTTTGGTGCCTCTACTTAAACCATTTAATTGAACTATCACGTAGTTATCAAAACGTGTATGTCCGATGTTCGCAACATCGACAAACGACGTTGGGGTTCAGCACACTGAGCGGTGCATTAAGGACATAAGCTTTCTACTGATCGCATAATCGCTACTATCAACTATATTTTCTCTAGGAACATATCTAAACAGTGGAACTAAAGCGCGAGCTTACGACATAATTTCCAAAAGGTCTTTTGACTATGTTCAGGATAATTAAGTTCATCTTATGAACTCCCACTTAGATAGACATCCCTCTGGTCATCTAAGTGATCACATGATCCGAGTCAACTAGGCCGTGTCCGATCATCACGTGAGACGGACTAGTCATCATCGGTGAACATCTTCATGTTGATCGTATCTACCATACGACTCATGCTCGACCTTTCGGTCTCCGTGTTCCGAGGCCATGTCTGCACATGCTAGGCTCGTCAAGTTAACCCTAAGTGTTTTCGCTGTGTAAAACTGTCTTACACCCGTTGTATGTGAACGTAAGAATCCATCACACCCGATCATCACGTGGTGCTTAGAAGCGACGAACTGTAGCAATGGTGCACAGTTAGGGGAGAACACTTCTTGAAATTTTGTAAGGGATCATCTTATTTACCACCGTCGTCCTAAGCAAACAAGATGCATAAACATGATAAACATCACATGCAATCAAATAGTGACATGATATGGCCAATATCATTTTGCTCCTTTTGATCTTCATCTTCGGGGCTCCATGATCATCATCGTCACCGGCACGACACCATGATCTCCATCATCATGATCTCCATCATCGTGTCTTCATGAAGTTGTCACGCCAACGACTACTTCTACTTCTATGACTAACGCGTTTAGCAATAAAGTAAAGTAGTTTACATGGCGTTCTTCAATGACACGCAGGTCATACAATAAATAAAGACAACTCCTATGGCTCCTGCCGGTTGTCATACTCATCAACATGCAAGTCGTGAATCCTATTACAAGAACATGATAAATCTCATACATCACATATCATTCATCACATTCTTCTTGGCCATATCAAATCACATAGCATACCCTGCAAAAACAAGTTAGACGTCCTCTAATTGTTGTTGCATGTTTTACGTGGCTGCTATGGGTTTCTAGCAAGAACGTTTCTTACCTACGCAAGACCACAACGTGATATGCCAATTTGCTATTTACCCTTCATAAGGACCCTTTTCATCGAATCTGTTCCGACTAAAGTGGGAGAGACTGCCACCCGCTAGCCACCTTATGCACCAAGTGCATGTCAATCGGTGGAACCTGTCTCACGTAAGAGTACGTGTAAGGTCGGTCCGGGCCGCTTCATCCCACAATACCGTCGAAACAAGATTGGACTAGTAACGGTAAGCATATTGAACAACATCAACACCCACAACTACTTTGTGTTCTACTCGTGCAAAGAATCTACGCAATAGACCTAGCTCTGATACCACTGTTGGGGAACGTAGCAGAAATTCAAAATTTTCCTACGTGTCACCAAGATCTATCTATGGAGAGACCAGCAACGAGTAGAAAGAGAGTGCATCTACATACCCTTGTAGATCGCTAAGCGGAAGCGTTCAAGTGAACGGGGTTGATGGAGTCGTACTCGTCGTGATTCAAATCACCGATGATCCTAGTGCCGAACGGACGGCACCTCCGCGTTCAACACACGTACAGCCCGGTGACGTCTCCCACACCTTGATCCAGCAAGGAGAGAGGGAGAGGTTGAGGAAGACTCCATCCAACAGCAGCACAACAGCGTGGTGGTGGTGGAGGAGCGTGGCAATCCAGCAGGGCTTCGCCAAGCACCATGGGAGAGGAGGAGTAGGGAGAGAGGTAGGGCTGTGCCAGAACTTCGTGTATAGCTCCCATGCGCCTCCCCACTATATATAGGGGTGGAGGGGCTGGTTTCTTGCCCTCCAAGTCCATTGGGGCCTTGGCCAAGGTGGGAGGAAAGAAATCTCATTATTTCCTTCCCCACCGATTGTTATCCCCCCTTTTAGGGATCTTGATCTTATCCCTTCGGGATATGATCTTATTCCTTCTAAGGGGGGATCTTGGTGCGCCTTGACCAGGGGTGTGGGGCCTTGCCCCCACTACCCACGTCCATGTGGGTCCCCCCATGCAGGTGGGCCCCACTCCGGAACCTTCTAGAACCTTCCCGGTACAATACCAAAAATCCCGAACATTTTTCGGTGGCCAAAATAGGACTTCCCATATATAAATCTTTACCTCCGGACCATTCCGGAACTCCTCGTGACGTTCGGGATCTCATCCGGGACTCCGAACAACATTCGGTAACCACATACAAACTTCCTTTATAACCCTAGCGTCATCGAACCTTAAGTGTGTAGACCCTACGGGTTCGGGAGACATGTAGACATGACCGAGACGTTCTCCGGTCAATAACCAACAGCGGGATCTAGATACCCATGATGGCTCCCACATGTTCCACGATGATCTCATCGGATGAACCATGATGTCAAGGACTTAATCAATCCCGTATTCAATTCCCTTTGTCTATCGGTATGTTACTTGCCCGAGATTCGATCGTCGGTATCCAATACCTTGTTCAATCTCGTTACCGGCAAGTCACTTTACTTGTTCCGTAACACATCATCCCGTGATCAACTCCTTGGTCACATTGCGCATATGATGATGTCCTACCGAGTGGGCCCAGAGATACCTCTCCGTTTACACGGAGTGACAAATCCCAGTCTCGATCCGCATAAAACAATAGATACTTTCGGAGATACCTGTAGTGCACCTTTATAGTCACCCAGTTACGTTGTGACGTTTGATACACCCAAAGCACTCCTACGGTATCCAGGAGTTACACGCTCTCATGGTCGAAGGAAGAGATACTTGACATTGGCAAAGCTCTAGCAAATGAACTACACGATCTTTTGTGCTAGTCTTAGGATTGGGTCTTGTCCATCACATCATTCTCCTAATGATGTGATCCCGTTATCAACGACATCCAATGTCCATAGCCAGGAAACCATGACTATCTGTTGATCACAACGAGCTAGTCAACTAGAGGCTCACTAGGGACATATTGTGGTCTATGTATTCACACGTGTATTACGATTTCCGGATAATACAGTTATAGCATGAATAAAAGACAATTATCATGAACAAGGAAATATAATAATAATACTTTTATTATTGCCTCTAGGGCATATTTCCAACACTTACCATCATCCATATTCTTCAGATGAGGAATTTGAACAATCGAATTTTCTGAAGAAGTATGCAACTTTTCTTCGAGGAACGCTGCAAATGAGTTAAGTTGATGAGAACGTAGTGATTCAGCAGCGGACATGAGTACCTGTGAACAGAGTATAGTTGCGAGAAATTTGGAGAGGTCATATGCGTTCTCAGAAGGTTTTTCAAAAAGAACAAGTTTGAGGAATTTGACCAGATGAGCCTTGAAGAATTTCACTAAGCGTTCTTTGTCTTAGGTTCTAGAGTTGTATAGATCGAGGATCCACACAATTGAGAAATCTTGAAGAAAAATGATGCTTAGAGAAACCAATCAAGAACAGATGACTAGTGAGGTGTTTTGTGTGTGTGAGGATTTGAAGAATAAAACACCTTTGAAGATTTTGTTGTGAAATTTCGAATCAAAAGAGGGCAGTAAAAGTTACTTTTAATTACCCTGGATGAAGAACACGCCGAACTGTGAAGTAGAACAGTGAAGTTCGTCGGTGTAGATCTCCCACACCCTAACTTGGCGAAGGAAAACAGCTACGGTGGCGGTGGAGTGAAGATTTCCGCGGTCGGCGCGAGTACGACGGCGACGAGGTCGAGGCAGTGAAGCTCTTACTCACCGGCGACGATGGAGTAGCAGCGGCGCTAGGGTTTGAGAAGCTCGAGCGAGAGAGAGAGCGGTCGAGCGGAGTAAAGGAAGTGAGGAAGGGGAGAGGGGGTATTTATAGTGGTAGTGAAAAACTGTTTGCCCGAAGATTTAGGACGAACATGCCCCTGACCCTTCTCCTTCGCTTGACATGTGTCAACCACGTACTGAGAAGTGGAGATCGTGTTAGATCATGGGTGAATAGATAAGTCTATCATGGGATCCAGAACGGTTTGATCGGTAAAACCGAAAATTTGAATAAGATTAGTTTTAAAGTTCCGTTAGCAAATTCTTCAGCTGTCAAGGACACAGTGAAGATTTCGAACGAGTTTCAAATAGAACGCACATGAAGAATTTGTGAATAGATTGGGTTGAGTATAGCATAGAGGGGGAAGGGTCCGATCAGATTCACTTAGTAGAAGAAGCAACTTGAAGAAATAGCCGTAAGTGAATGCTGTACAGGACATAAACATATATATATATATAACCAATGAAGAAAAACATCGGAACCAGTGAAGATTTTGCAAAGTTGAAGAATTTGAAAAATTGAAGAATTTCGAAAACTGAGGAATTTCAAAAATTAAGATTTTCAACTTTGGTGGTGGCGTGACTAACCGTATAAGAATGATGATTTCAGGCACCGCGTACAATTGTCGTAGGGTTCTGAGAATCAAATTCTTCATTAATTTCTTCACACTTAGAGTGTTATTCTTCATTGATTGAAGAAAAACGTTTCTTCATTGTTGCACATCTAAGTCATCAATTTTGCATAAGTGTCAGGATGTGTGTCCTTTTCAAAGAACATTCTGTAACACCCCAAAATTTTGACCAAGTTTTAGATATTAAAATTTGGCCAGGAGTTTTAATTTTTTTTCTCTGGAATATTTTTGTTGACTTCAGAGCCTTTCTTTTATATTTAGGAGTTTTTCCCAAGTGGACCCTTCCAAGATGTTTAGGACCTATATGCTCTCTCATTGAAACAAATTGTTTAATCAGTAAATTTATCTATTATATTATTTCACCCTGAGCCTCTTCCATTATAATGGCTTATTCTAAGTTTTGGAGCCTTTTTTCAACTACAACCATTTGATGTACTTAACTAAAAATCCAACCAAAATTTGGAGATGTCTTGTGATGTCTCTAAATCAGTTTTGTGCAATTATATATTTATTTCATTGCATATTTTGAGTTTTACACCAGTTTTTCTTCTCTGGTCCAGTGGACAATTTTGCACTACAACCCATTTAAATAATTCCCTAGAGCCTCCACCAAAATTATGGGATGATAGTAGCAGCATATGATTCCACTTATGCAAAAACCCAGTGATGTTATTTGAAAATTTTGAGTGAATCAACCTCTTTTTCATTCTAGACCAGACCTGTGCTTTCCACTGCAACTCTATTCTTTCTTGCTCAAGTGACCTTGTGTTTTCTCATGCTTGTAGTCAACCCTGCAAAACCCCTAAGTCCAGGAGCATGCACTCTTTGGAGCACTCTTGGCCCATGTAATGATGCCACTTACTCCCTGTCCAGAAGTAAAGTTTTGCAAAACTTGCACTAGCAAGTTTCCCCTTTTTGAAAACCAACTTCACCACCCTCTCTCACATCCATAGAGACACTGATCTGGAGAGTTTGGCCACTAGAAGAACTACCTAGGTGCTTTTGGCATTTTGTCAAACACCCTGAGTGCACAGCCAGATTTGGCATGACTTCAAGTTTACAAGGTGAACTTGAGCCCCTGACCAATCCACCATGTCCCTCAATCCCCTTGCTAACCCTAGACTAGTTCTGTTTATTACCAGCCTCAACCGCGACCTCTAGGATGCCCTGGCATTTCATCGAGCATGTCCCGGGCGTGCTCTGGGCGTGCCCAGAGCGTGCGTTTGGCACCCACGTGCGCCCGAGTCGCCGCGTCACACCCCGCACTCACTCCAGCCCGTGACCGACCGCAGCCAGCACGCAGTGTCCCCTACTGCACCCCACGAGCCCCGCAGCTGTCGCCACGTCCCCAGCAGGCCAGCAGCTAGCCGCCACCGCCGCCCGGCAGCTCCTGCGCTAGCCAACGCCGCCCAAGCCACCAGCACTTGCCACCTGCTTCCTGGAGCAGTGCGAGCTCATCCGCAGCCTCGTCCTCTAGCGCGCGTCGCCGCCACGTCACCCTAGCTACAGAACGGCGGTCGCCGGCGAGCTTATCCACGGCCGCCGCAAACCGACTCGGAGATGCTATAAAAGGAGGCCCCGAGCTCAAACCCGCACGCAGGCAGCCTCACACCATTCCACTCGTGCCCCCTTAGCCGTCAATCGAAGGGAGAGGGTCGTCTTCATCCTCCCCGACAACTCCAGCCGCCGCCACTTTCCCGGCCATTCCGACGCCACCAGGGCCTCCCCCTCTCCACTCTCTCCACCAGAAACCTTCCCTTCCTCCCGTGAGCCCATTCCCCTGCTCGATTTTGATCGGGAGCCACCGCAGCCCCAAAACCACTTTGTCCTCGAAGCCTCCTCCGTCGCGGAGCTAGCCGCCGGCAGCTCACTCCATCCCCGCGGACCCAGCGACCACCGGAGGGACCACTCCAGTCTTGCGGATCCATCCCGGCCATCTGGAGCCCGCGAGGAGCCGCCAAACGCCGGCACGATCGCCGGAATCCCCGCCTCTGTCCGGCCAGAGGAAGAAGAAGGAGGGAGACTGGTCAAACCTGACCAGTGGGGCCCCCTAGACCCACTGTCAGTGAACCGCCCCTGTCCACGTGGGTTAAGTGGAAGCGTATTTCCAAAATACGCCTTCGACGTGTACGTATTCGAAGCGTTTTTCTTTTCTGTTTTATTTTTTTTATAGCAGATTTTTGACCAAACTTTGACCGGCTATAACTAAATAAATACTATTCCAAATAAATTAATTCTTTTTCCCACCTCTCTCAAATATTGTCTAGTTTATTCTAAGATTTATTTGGAAAAATTTCAAAACAACTTTTGTGCTGTTTTTATTTTGTGTGTTAATTCATATATATTCTTTTAAATAGGATTTTTGAAGATTTCAAGATGTTTTGGAATGCACCCTGCTTTCCCATGACCTGAAGGCAAGCATTCTGAACCCCGGTGAAATTTTTGTGTGTGTTGTTTGATTCGGTGACAACACCACTCCGACACGTGCATAGGTCATTTTATGTGAGGATGTGATCCTATTCATAAGTGCATATTAATATTTTCATGCAAATGGAGATAATATGATTATGATGGAATCACCGTCATATGCCTTTCATGTATACCGGAAGGGAAGCCGGGATGGCCTCTGTCTTGGGTAGCCATGGTCTTGTCCCTAGTCCTCCGTCGAGACGGTTGTGTCTGGTATGGCATGAGGGTTATGTCGCGTGGTATTTCTGTCTGTTGATTGAAGTATATGCATTGTTATGCTAATCTTGCAGAGAATATTTGAACCTCTTGGGTCGACCGTAGATCGAGTCTTGTTCCGGTAAACCCCATACTTGTTTCGTACTGCCACTTGTCCCCGCCATAGGTAGGGTACGGTTCAGTAAGTTGTCAACCCCTTTCCTAGCACACACCGTATAGAGAGGCCATGATGGAAGATACTGGAGGCATCCGGTAGTCATGCCACCAGGTCCGGGAGCATGGGTGTTTCGGTTGTAGCCGAAGGGGGTATCTCCCCAGTTTGCACGCGGTATAAATTTTTGTGATCCCATGTTACGTCGAGGTTGTGGCCTCCCCACTTAGAGTTTGACTTGACAGGTGTCGTGGGTGATTCCAGACACATGTGAGTTAAGCTGGTGTGTGCAAGTTAGGTGTGTTTCCAACTAAAAGACCGTGGACGGAATTAGTCTTTATGGACTAAAGAAATCCGTTACTCGTGGGTAAAGAGTGCACCCTCTGCAGAGATTAAACCTATTCGAATAGCCGTGTCCATGGTTAAGGACTACAGTCTGGGATGGGTCAAGTGTCGGTCTTAGTGTCGGTCTTCGGAGGTAAAGCTGTTAAACCAGAAGTGGATTCATGATTTGTGATTTGTAATAATTATGATTATTATTTTGTTGTGGACTAACCCGTGATATTATTGGTATTATCAAATATCCCTGGGATGGTTCTACCTCCGGGATATTTACTATGTTTGTTTCTTTTAAAGCCCTTTATGTGGTGTCAATCAGACGCCCGACTGTGGCATTTCTTTTAAAGCCCTTTATGTGGTGTCGCTCAGACGCCCGACTGTGGCATTTCTTTTAAAGCCCTTTATGTGCTGTCGCTCAGACGCCCGACTGTGGCATTTCTTTTAAAGCCCTTTATGTGGTGTCGCTCAGACGCCCGACTGTGGCATTTCTTTTAAAGCCCTTTATGTGGTGTCGCTCAGACGCCCGACTGTGGCATTTCTTTTAAAGCCCTTTATGTGGTGTCGCTCAGATGCCCGACTGTGGCATTTATTTTAAAGCCCTTTATGTGGTGTCGCTCAAACGCCCGACTGTGGCATTTCTTTTAAAGCCCTTTATGTGGTGTCGCTCAGACGCCCGACTGTGGCATTTCTTTTAAAGCCCTTTATGTGGTGTCGCTCAGACGCCCGACTGTGGCATTCTTTGTTATTCATTTCTTTATTTTAATACTACCACGTTGTTGCCTATTCATCAAAAACATGCTTGCATGCATTAGAGTTTTATTCATTGTTTGTGACTGACATCATGAGCATAAATAATTTCAGCACATCATGGTTACATTATACCTGTGTTCATAATGTTTGCGAGTACATTCAAAGTACTCACTGGCTTGTCCCTGGCTATTGTCTTGGCCAGATTCTCTTGCGCGGAGAGGAGCGAACATGCCGACAGTCCCGGAATCTAAGCAACGATGATAGCAGCCTCGCGAAGATAGGAGTTAACCTGGTCAGCTGTTCCTGTGGAAAAATGGTGTTCCATAGACACTGATGATCCACAAACCGCTTCCGCCATCAACTACTAGAAACCATTTGCTGTACTCACAGGCCAGAATGGTCTTGTACTTCATACTTTGTTTTGTTCTTGGAATTCCTGTATCAAGTTGGTGCCTCATCAGCTAACAGTTATCCTGGGGCTGGTGAGCACAAGGGCCATTTTCTGGAAATTAATATCCGGAGAATCGGTCCACACACATTTGAAGATTCTAAGATATTGAGCTCACACCACAACTTGCTAAATCTCTTTTCATCCAAGGGCTTTGTAAAGATATCGGCTAGCTGTTCTTCAGTCTTCACGTGCTCGATGGAGATGTCGCCCTTCAACACATGATCACGAAGAAAATGATGAAGAATCTGAATGTGCTTTGTCTTTAAGTGCTGAACTAGGTTGTGAGCAATCTTGATGGCACTCTCATTGTCATAGAGGAGAGGCACATTCTTTATGTTGACGCCATAGTCCTTGAGGGTTTGCTTCATCCATAGAAATTGAACACAACAAGAACCAGTAGCAATGTATTCAGCTTCAGCAGTAGACAGAGATACGCAGTTCAGTTTCTTCGAGGACCAACAGACCAAAGATCGTCCGAGGAAATGACAAGTACCAGATGTTGACTTGCGGTCCACACGATCACCAGCATAGTCAGAGTCAGAATATCCAATGAGATCAAAAGTTGAGCCCTTGGGGTACCATAATCCTAGTGTTGGTGTGTGAGCTAGATATCAAGGAATATGCTTCACAGCCTTATGGTGTGATTCCTTCGGTGTAGCTTGAAATCGAGCACACATGCAAACACTAAGCATTATATCTGGCCTAGATGCACATAAGTACAATAAAGAGCCAATCATGGAGCGGTATACCTTGTGATCGAAGTCAATACCATTTTCATCAGGTCATAGATGGCAATTCGTGGGCATAGGAATTTTGACGCCTTTGCAATCTTGCATGCCGAATTTCCTCAGATCGTCCTTGAGGTATTTCTCCTGAGATATGAATATGCCATTGTGTTGTTGACGGATTTGAAGACCTAAGAAGAATTTCAACTCTCCCATCATGGACATTTGATATTCTTCACTCATCATATAGGCAAATTCATCACTATAACGTTGGTCAGTACAGCCAAAGATAATATCATCTACGTATATTTGGCACACAAACAGTTCACCATCATAAGATTTAGTAAAGAGAGTAGGGTCGAGTGAACCGGGTGTGAAGCCATTCTTCACGAAGAATTCCTTCAGAGTATCATACCACGCTTGAGGGGCCTGCTTGAGGCCATAGAGGGCCTTGTTGAGTCTGAAGACTTTGTCAGGATTCTTTGGATCTTCAAAACATGGGGGTTGAGCAACATATACTTCTTCCTCAAGCTTACCATTCAGGAATGCACTTTTCACATCCATTTTATATAAAGTGATATTATGATGGTTAGCATAAGCAAGTAATATGCGAATAGACTCAAGTCTAGCAACAGGTGCAAAAGTTTCATCGAAATCAATTCCTTCAACCTGTGTGTAGCCTTGAGCTACAAGTCGTGCCTTATTCCTCACCACAAGGCCATTTTCATCTTGCTTGTTGCGGTAGATCCACTTTGTGCCGATGATATTATGCTTGCGAGGATCTGGACGTTTGACCAGTTCCCAGACATTGTTGAGCTCGAACTGATGTAATTCTTCTTGCATGGTCCGAATCCACTTAGGCTCCAGAAATGCTTCATCTACCTTAGTGGGCTTTGTAATAGATACAAAAGCATAGTGCCCACAAAAGTTAGATAAATGTGAAGCTTTTGAGCGTGTGAGAGGACCTGGCGCTTGAATGTCATCGATGATCTTTTCCACTTGCACTTCTTTTGCAATGCGAGGATGAGCTGGTTGTCATTGAGGAATTTGATCAGCATTTTCTTCAGCACCATTTTCTTCAGCATTTTCATCAGGTGCACCAGCTCGATTTTCTTCACGTTCTGGAATGAATTCTTCGGTAGATTCTTCGGTAGAAATAACATCCTCAGTAGCCTTGAGCTTGATAGAATCCTCAGGTGCTGGCTCATCTATTACAGAAGGTAGGTGCTCTCTTTGCGAGCCATTAGTTTCATCGAACCGCACATCTACAGTTTCAACAACCTTGTGAAGAACGTTGTTGAAGACTCTGTAGGTGTGCGAGTCCTTTCCGTAACCAAGCATAAAACCTTCATGTGCTTTTGGTCCAAATTTAGCATTGTGATGAGGATCTCTAATCCAACATTTAGCACCAAAACTTTGAAATAACTCACATTGGGTTTCTTGTCAGTGAGGAGTTCATAGGTAGTCTTCTTGAAGAATTTGTGAAGATATACCCGATTGATGATGTGGCACGCAGTATCAATTGCATCAATCCAAAAACGACGAGGCGTTTTGTATTCATCAAGCATAGTGCGAGCCATTTCAGTGAGGGTTCTGTTCTTGTGCTCCACGACGCCATTCTGCTGAGGAGTATAAGGACCGGATAACTCATGAGTAATACCAAGTTCATCAAGATAGCCATCAAGACCGGAATTCTTGAACTCGGTCCCATTGTCAGTTCTGATGTGCTTGATCTTCACACCAAAGTTGGTTGAAGCCCTCGAGGAAAATCGTTTGAAGATCTCCTGCACTTCATGTTTGTAAGTGACAATGTGTACCCATGTGTAACGAGAATAGTCATCAACAATAACAAAGCCATATAGAGATGCATCATTTGAAATAGCAGAATAATGATTAGGACCAAAGAGATCCATGTGAAGCAATTCAAATGGACGAGTAGTGGTCATGAGAGTCTTTGCTGGATGCTTGGCCTTTGTCATCTTTCCAGCTTCACAAGCTCCGCATAAGTGATACTTGAGGAATTTGACATTCTCAATGCCAATGACATGCTTCTTCTTCGCAAGCGTGTTCAGATTCCTCATGCCAGCATGACCAAGTCGTCGATGCCCTAGCCAGCCTTCTGAAGCTTTTGCAAGTAAGCACACGGCTGTTTGTGGGCCTGTAGAGAAGTCAACAATATACAGATCTCCTCTCCTAAAGCCTTCGAAGACTTTGGAATGGTCAGCTTCCATGATCAATACACAACGATACTTGCCAAAGACAACAACCATATCAAGATCACAAAGCATTGAGACAGACATGAGGTTGTATCCTAAGGACTCGACAAGCATGACTTTGTCCATGTGTCGATCCTTGGAGATTGCAACCTTGCCTAGACCCAATACCTGACTTTTGCCTTTGTCAGCGAAGATGATATGCTTCAGATGTGACGGTGATAAAGGAGCATCCATCAATAGATTCTTGTCACCCGTCATGTGATTTGTACATCCACTATCGAGGACCCACTCACTTGCTTTGGGCTGATCACCCTGCAGATGAATTAGTGCAGCTTACGATCTCATATACTTCACCAGTGAAGAATATGATATCAAGTTCATCAGATGAATTTCATCAAGCAGTAAAACAGATATAGCAGTATGAGGACGTGTGAAATGAAAGTTCATTTCATCAGGATTCGCCTGCGTCCTTTCAGGCATTTTTGTCAGGCCCCCAGCAAATTCTTCAGACGTTAGAGCACGTCTTGAGACCTGACCCTACAGAAGAAATTAGTTCTTTTTCTTCACCACCCACATCTGAAGGGGTGGCAAAGAGTTCATTACTCTGCGAGCACCATATGAGAAAGGTGGCATAGAAGCTAGCCCACTTCGTTTCTCATAAGAGGTGTTAGGGTAAGCATAAGAATAAGTAGAGAAGTTCTTCGAGGACTTATGAACATAATGAGTTGAAGAATAATGTGCATATTCATAGCCCTTAGCTCTACCCTGCAAAACAGAGTTGTTAGCACGATGATAATCATATGAGGACTTTGATCCATTTGAGGAATTTGATCCACATGAGGAATTTTGTCCGTATGAAGACTTGGATCTATATGAAGAATTAGGTCCATATGAAGAGTTTGATATGGGATTCCTATTCTTCACAGGTGGTGTCATGAGGACATTCACCTGAAGACTTTCAACATAACTTTTGGGAACCCAGATTTTCTTCATAGGGGAACCGTTCCTGCAGTTAGTCCCAACATATCTAGCAAATACTTCACCATTCTGACTTTTGAACAGTTTATAGTTGGAATCAAATGACTCATCAGAAGAATGAGGAGATTCACATGTAAAGCCAGATAAGTTGGATCGATCAACTGGAGGTCCCTTTGTAGCAACCCATGATGTTTTGGGGTACTGCTCAGGCTTCCAATATGTTCCATCAGCATTGAGTTTCCTCTCAAAGGCAATACACTCTTTCCTAGGGTTTCTGTTGAGGATCTGCTTTTTGAGCACATCACAAGGAATCGGATGCCCTTTGAGGCTTTTGTACATGCCTGTCGTGTACAATTCCTTCAGCCCTGCATCGTCAGTGATACTAGCAATGTCCTCCGATGAGGAATTAGTGATAGCAGTGGCAGGTGAAAAATTTGTAACAGTTGAAGCATTTGAACATTCAGGTGATGAATTAGCAGATTCACGTACAATGCACTTTAAGCATGGAGGTACAAATTCTTCCGGAGAAGCGCTGATTTGTTGAGCAAGCAATGAATCGAGCTCCTTCTGAAGATCTTCATAACTCACCCTTAGCTTCTAAAGATCTTGCTTTCTTTGAAGAAATTCATAGGAAAGCTTCTCGTAATCAGATAAGAGAGTTTTATGATGACTTAGACTGAAGTTTCTGAAGATTTTCAGTTAAGTCTTTAGTGCGGTCCATTTCATCACCCAACATATCATCACTTTTGTCTAGCATGTTTTGAATTTTTTGAATAGCCTTTTATTGTTTCACAGCAATCTTAGCAAGTTTATAGTAACTAGGCTTAAGATTTTCATCAGATTCATCGTCACTAGATTCAGAGGAGGTGTATTTTGTTACCTTGGCACCCTTTGCCATGAAGCAATAGGTGGGAGCGTAGTCATCATTGTCTTCGTCGGCCTTGTTGGTGCGGTCAATTTCTTCAGAGTTGAAGATAGACTTGCTGACGAAAGCAGTACCGAGAGCCAGACTCGCCACACCAGACTCAGACTCCCCAGATGCCTTCTCTTCGTCATGTTCCTCAGATTTAGCTTCAGAGTCCATTTCCTTGCCAATGAATGCCCGAGCCTTCTTGGAGCTGCTCTTCGTGTGAGATGAAGACTTCGAGGATTTTGATGATGAAGATTTTGCGATTTCTTCTTCTTCTTAGCATCATCAGAAATGTAATCCTTGTATTTCTTCTTCTTCAATTCCTTTTCCCATTGAGGACAATCCTAAATATAGTGACCAGGTTTCTTGCATTTGTGGCAAAGTATTCTCTTATAGTCACTTGATGAGGAATCACTGCTTCTTGAGGATTTTCCAAAGCGACCACGTCTTGAGAACTTCTGGCACTTCTTCACGAGCAGTACTAGCACCTGGCTCAATTCTTCAGGATCACGAAGGCTACAACCAGAATCTTCACATTCAGATACAGACACAGCGTTAGCATTCAGGGCACGTGTTTTGCTATAGCTTGAACCATATAGATCTCTCTTTTCTGCAAGCTGGAACTCATGAGTATTTAGCCTCTCGAGGATATCAGCGGGATCTAGTGACTTGTAATCAGCACGTTCTTGTATCATCAGTGCCAGAGTATCAAATGAAGAATCTAGCGATCTCAGCAATTTCTTCACCACCTCATGGTCGGTGATGTCAGTGGCGCCAAGCGCTTGAAGCTCATTTGAGATGTCAGTGAGGCGATCAAAGGTTTGCTGAACATTTTCATTGTTGAGTCTTTTGAAGCGGTTGAAGAGATTGCGAAGAACGTCAACACGAGAGTCACGTTGAGTTGAGACTCCTTCGTTTACTTTGGAGAGCCTATCCTTCGTTGAGTTTCCAAAGCACTCACTCTTCCATACTGTCCTTTGCTCAGATGACCACAAATGATATTCTTCGCTTGAGAATCAAGTTGCTTGAATCTCTTCACATCAGCAGCATTCAGAGAAGGTGTGACTGAGGGAACACCATTTTCCACAACGTACCAGATATCGTTGTCAATTGCTTCAAGATGCATTCTCATCTTATTCTTCCAGTAGGGTTAGTCCGTGCCATCGAAGGTAGGACACCCAGCGGAGGCCTTGATCATACCTGCAGTCGACATAACTAAAACTCCAGGTGGTTAAACCAAAATCACACAGAACAAGGGAGTACCTTGCTCTGATACCAATTGAAAGTGCGTTATATCGACTAGAGGGGGGGTGAATGGGCGATTTTTATGAATTCTTCACTGACGAATTTGCTGGTGAGGAAATTCCTTAGCGAAGAACTACTAGCAGTGGAATAAGTACTCAGAAGTAAGCATAACAGGATACAGACATAGTCATCACGATGAAATGAAGACAAGCACAGAGTACAGGAAGCGTAAACACAGGATAACACAAGATGAAGACAAACAGACTGAAGAAATTAAACTGAGGAAATTGAGAAAGTCTTCAGTCAAAGTCTTCAAACACAGATATGAACAATCACTCAACACGGTAATGAGGAAATGAAAGAGTTGAGGGAATAGAACCAGTAAGGTTGGTGTAGAAAATGATTTGGTAAACCAGTTCCAACTGTTGTCTCAGTTGTATGTCTTGTTGGAGCGGCTGAGTATTTAAACTCGAGGACACACAGTCCCGGACACCCTGTCACTGAGCACGCACCTCAGGACACCAAGT
The DNA here is from genome assembly GCF_002162155.2 of Triticum dicoccoides. Taxonomy (NCBI): domain Eukaryota; kingdom Viridiplantae; phylum Streptophyta; class Magnoliopsida; order Poales; family Poaceae; genus Triticum; species Triticum dicoccoides. The sequence goes on along the minus strand of NC_041381.1, from coordinate 26,808,882 downwards.
CCTCACCGTATTCTCCTTGAACTAAGGTCACACAAACCTCGTCCAATCACTCGTGGTAAGTCTTCAGGCGACTTCCAAACCTTCACAGACTCGGTCACTCGGCGATCCACAATTCCTCTTGGATGCTCTAGACCATGAAGCCTAACCGTCTGGAAGAAGCATAGTCTTCAAAGGTAACAAGCGTAGGATCCACGCAGGATCAATCTCTTCAGTGATGCTCAATCACTTTGGGTTCATAGGTGTTTGGGTTTGGGTTTTTCCTCACTCGATGATTTTCGCTCAATGTCCTCGGAGGATGGGTTGCTCTCACATGACAGGTGTCAGTTTCTCTCGGAGCAGCCAACCAGCTAGTGGTTGTAGGGGGCGGCTATTTATAGCCTAGGGAGCAGCCCGACATGATAAGACATAAATGCCCTTGTGTGATATGACCGTTAGGTGGATAAGATATTTTGGGACAGCTGGCGCGCAACACAGCAACGGTCGGAAATTTTATTCTCAAATTCCTTAGGGCTATCATGTTCCTCATTGTGTAGGCAATCCGCACTGGCGAATTCCTAACTCCTTAGTCAGAACAAATTCCTCAGCGACCAGAAGAAATTCGTCTCTGTCACTGAAGAAATTGACTGAACTGTATGAGATTTCCAAAGGCTTCACTCGAAGGGTTTTGTAGGTGTAGGATTTTGAGTTGATCATCACTTGGAATTTTTTCCTTAGTATTTCCTTGACCTCCTTTAACAGTACGGTGTTTCCTATGGCTCAAGAAAGAGAAAAACAAAACAATGAAAATGAAAGTCTTCAAGCTTCATATTCCTCGCATGAATATAAAGTCTTCACGGACACACCAATTTCTTCACTTTCAAAGTCTTCATGAAAGTCTTCATGAAAGTCTTCAGGAATACCAAAATCTTTAGTCGAAGATATTCATTTTTAGGGGTCGACTTTCTCTGTAAATATCAAACTCCTCATAGACTTATAGACCTGTGTACACTCACAAACGCATTAGTCCCTTAACCTATAAGTCTTCAATACACCAAAATCACTAAGGGGCACTAGATGTACTTACATGTTCCCTCCAACTTCATCATGAAGTACTTTGCACAAGCCGCTTCATCAACGTCCAGCATCTCCATCGCCATCTCATAACTTTCCACCCACGCCTCAGGTGGCTGTCAGTGGTGTAATTCGGCACTTTACGTGGGCCCTTGAAGTCCTGAGGCAATAGCACATTCCAGAAAGCCAGAATAAGACACGACACTCCCCACGAACTGAAAGCAACTCTGATGCCTCGGTCCACTGATGCTGCTGGCTGAACTGGGGCGGGTTGGTATCGACCCGTATGCTGTGCTGCTAAAGCGGCCTCCCTTCGTGCTCTGCCATTATCCACCACGTCCTGAGCGTTCACCTCACCACGCGCCGGATTAGGCCCTTGAGGGACAATGCTGCACCGCGCACTGCTGGACACTTCCGGTTCATCTATATGCCTGCTATAGCTTTTGCTTGGTCGTGGAGTTGTGTGAACCCTGTCTCGGCTATACGAGTAGGCTTGCTGCTGTGTCAGAGCTGTCTGAAGAAGATCCCTGGCCTGCCGTGTCTCGACCGCCGTCGGCGATTCACCCTCTATCGAAATAGCTGCCAACCGCGATGCTGCTGCTATCATATTGTCCAATGGGGTAGAGAAGTGACCCGCTGGTGGTGTGGTATACCGCGGTGGGTTGTCCGTACGCTGAGGTCGACCCATCACCTGAGGTTGATCCGGTGCTCCGGTCCTAGGTATCATGGTCCGGTTCACTGCCGCTGGGTTGCTAGTCCCTGCTCCTGGCGTATCAAAGAGATTCATCGCATTGTAATTCGGTGGCAAGCGAGATTGATGTCTCCTCCGGAATACTTGATTCGAAGTGTTCTGATCCATCAAAAGTTGATAATTCTTGGCTTGAATCCTCTGTACCTGAGCATCTAAAGCGGCCCGTTCCTCCGCTATCCTGGTTTCCTCGGCTGCCAAGTCCGCCTTGGCTTGCGTTATCTGATCCTTTAGACTTGCAATGTCTGCATTGTGCTGATCCTGCGTCGCTGGTGTAAATGCCGTGGTCAACAAGGTCGCCCAGGCATCCGTCAAACCGGAGAGAACTTGAGCCGGCTGGCGCGCGGAGCCTCCTGCCCCTGCTACCTGTCCAGATGCCGCCGCTGTAGAGTTTTGCAAGGTTGGCTGTGTTCCGGCCATGAAGATACCAACGTGGTTCGGCGGTTCAAGAAATTCCGGAATACTGGTGCCATCAGAATACCCTTCAAACACGCCACCCTAAACTTGGTACAGGGATTCGGTTTCACCAGCAGATGATTCGCCATCAGAATAAGCGACCGTCTCACCCTCAGATTCCGGTTCAGATCCGATCCCGTGGACACATCCCACGAACGCACGCTTCATGGTAGGCTGAATCCGGGCGGGACTTGCATGTTGAGCCATTTCGACGAGGTCGGTGCAGGTGTCCGGCTAAGGGCCCGGTTCGCCGATCTTGCCAATGAAGACATGAATTCCGCCGAAGGGGACCTGGTACCCGTACTCGATTGAGCCAGCCTCGGGGCCCCAGCCTGCATCGTCGATGTAGAGCTTGCCACGACGACTCTTAGTCATCCGGCCAACCATGTACCCCTTAAGTCCTTCAGAGCTGCCCTTCAAGAACTCAAAACCATCGTGCGATAGCCCAACGGTGGGCGCCAACTATCGTGGAAATATCACGTCAGATGTCCTCATGTAAGGACTTAGTCGTGGAGCCATCGCGACGGGTTAGCTTAAAGGGGTTAAACCGGACAAAGGACACGAGGGATTTTATACTAGTTCGGCCCCTTCGATGAAGGTAAAGGCCTATGTCTAGTTGTGATGGGATTATTGGGGTCTCGCTAACTAGGGAGCTCAATAAGCTATGCCTGGCTATCGAGTTGTGTTTCTTGTACCTGAACCGCCGCCGGGTCGTCCCCTTATATACACGGGTTGGTACCCGGCCGGTTTACAGAGTCCCGAGGCCGACTCATAGAAGTGTTCGGCTCGGTCTCTCCCTTCCTGGGCGGTTTACACTCAGTAGTTATATCCCCAACATGGCCGGAAGCCAGATCTGGCCCGCTAATTGTTCGCCGAATATTCGGGCCCAACTACAGCCCAGTGACTTTCGGCCTGTTAGAGGCCTGATGTAGACATGGGCCCATTTCAGCCCGGTGTGACTTTCGGTCTGGGAATGGCCCGTGCTGCCCATGGGCCATATATGGTCCGACGGGACATCGGGCCCACTAACGGCCCGTGCTAAAGGTGGCAACAGTTAAGCCCAACTTGACTTTGGGCCTGTTAAAGGCCTGTCCCGTAATTCGGCCCATTGATGCCTGTACTAAGCTTTCGGCCTCTTAAAGGCCCATGATATCAGTGGGCCAACTAAGGCCCGAGATATGCTTCGGCCTGGTAACGGCCCGTGAGCTAACTGGGCCCATAACGGCCCGGTCTACATTTCTGCCTGCTGAAGGCCCGTCGACGACTAGTGAAAATTGAGGCCCAACATGCATTTTGGCCTGCTAAAGGCCCGTGGTTTCATCTCGACCGTAACAGGCCAGTACAATATTCAGCCTGTTAATGGTCCAACGCTACCTAGGCCGAACTAAGCACTGGGTCGACAAAAGGCCCAACTAAAATATAGGCCGGTGTAAGTTTGGGCCTGGCGCAATGTGTGAAGGCCCCAATCATTCGGGCCCAAGAAAGACGCAGGCCGGCCCAGTTGTGTCCCGCTAAAAACCTGGCCCGTTATAGAATGTTTCGGCCCGATCGACTACATCTGATTTTTTTCAGATAGCGAATGATGGCAGTAACTAGTAGGAATTAAGAACAAACCTACTCTACACAATAAAGAAATTACGGCATAGTAACTAAGAATAAACCTACACTATATAATAAAGGATTTAAGGTATATTACATCCACTGGGCATCGAAGTTCGCCACCAGTAATCATAAAGCGCAATGAAGAAGCAGATTACAAAAACTGGGCACCATTGCAGCGTAACAAAATAATACTGAACCGAGACCACTTCCAAGACAATTCAAGAAAGGTTAGCCTTGCGGGGAAACTGCTGCGCAAGCTGCTGAGCAAGGCTGTGAGACCGGCTAAGCATGTCGGTCATAGCTTCCAGGTGTAGCTTTTTAGCGATGATGTTCTCATTGGTGTTCTCCGCAATCTTTCTTAGAGATAGGACTTCAAGTTGAAGTTGAGTTGCAGAATGCCTTTCTGCTAGAACTTGGGACTGAAGAAGTCGAACTGATTCAGACAACGAATTATGTGAGCTTGTCTGACTGTTAGTCTCAAGTAACTTAAACATTGCATCAAGACAAGACTTTGGGGTTGTATCACTATCTTCAAGATGTTTTGCCTTCTCTGCTGCAATATATGTTGGGTTTGTCTCACAGCCTTCAGCAGACTTGTGCATGCCATCAGGCATATCACCCTGAAACAAAGCTGTCACACCCTAGCTAGTTCATGCATTAGAGTGTTGCATCATGTCTTTTCTTTCATCAGAAACTTGAAATGGGGATGACAGAACCCCCAGCCCCTCTGAAACAACTAGGGTTTACTAAAAATAATTTCAATGAACCTGAAATGCCCTTCTAAAATGTCCATCATTTTTGTCTTGGTTCAGAACCTCTGCCAAAAGTGATGCACAGTTTTCTAGGTCATCCTCAGGTCTTTGAGTTAATTCATAAGTATTTGAATTTGGGCATTTTAAATTTATAAAATATTTCAAATGCTCAAATATCTCCAACTAAAATGTTTCTTGTTGGAAACAATCCAACTATGGACCAGGAGCAGTTTGGTGATTTTAGGAGTTGTCTAAGTATTTTTAATAATTCAACAAACTTACAGAATAAATAAAAAATAGAAGAACAGGGGAAAACTTACCTGGCGCCTACTAACCGGCCCACCTGCCGGCCCAGCCCAGCTGCCGCGCCAGCGAGCTGCTTGGCTCTGCTAGGCAGGCAGGCAGGTGCTCGACGGCGAGCACCGCATGGGTGCCACGCACCTGCTCGCCGCCTCGCCGCTTCCCTCGACCAGCTAACGACGTGGATCGATCCCCCTCGCTCTCGCGAACCCCCCAGACATCTCCACTCAGCCCCAGCTCCTCTCCCTCGCTCTCCCATGCCGTGACCGGTGCCACCGCCGCCGTGCCTACGTCGTAGACGCGCTCTCCGTCAACCCCACGCCGCGCCACCGTGTCCACGAGCGCCGCCACCCTCCTCTCCTTCGAGCGAGCTGAGCCCCGTGTGCTTGTGCGGCCCGAGTCCACCGCACCGACCTCGCCCGAGTCCGCCGTCGCCGGAGATCCCCTTCAACGCCGTCGCCGCATCAGCTCGTCCCCGACCCCGCCGGTGGCCTCTACGAGTGCTCTGTGAGCCTAGCTACCCCTCCTACCCTTCCTCTCTCGCCCCCAAGCCGTGTAGCCACCGCACGAAGATCACCCGCATGCACCGCCGCGGATCTCGTCGCCGACGTGCTCCCGGCCATCCTCCGGCCACCTCTCGGTGTCCATCGCACTCACCATGCTGCGTTGGGCCCAACCATGCACTCCCCGCACCTCACTGCACCCCCCTAGCTCGAGTTCGTCTCCACCCGAACTCCGGCGGCCGCCTAGGTCGTCGCCGGCGCCAACTCCGGCCACCCCGACCTCAACTCGCTCCACCAAGAGCTGCGGTTCGTCCCCAGCTCCACGTAGATGCCTTCCGCGCCCCATTTGGTGGCTGGAATGGCCAAAACCACTTCCGCCGCCGCGTCGGGCTCGCCGGCGGCTAAACGCCGGTGTAGCCGTTTTGACTTTGACCATGAGTGGGCCCTGGTTGACCCTGTTGAGTCGATGACAGGTGGGGCCCCCTTCTGCTAATTACCCAGATTAGTTTAAACTAAATTAAATTAGTTTAATTATCCACTGACATGCGGGACCCACTGGTCAGTTTGACCTGGACCGGCTGTTGACTTGCTGAGGTCAACATGACCTCATGCTGACGCAGTAAACCTTTTTTTGGAATTTAAATAAATCCAAATGATTTATAAATTCCATAAAATAACCCAAACTTCAAAAAATCATAGAAAATAATCTGTAACTCCAAATGCAAAGTTTTATATATGAAAAATGATCAGAAAAATCCAATTTATCCATCTGTACTAGTTTCATGAATGTTTAAGCAAGATAACTTGATGTTTAGTGCAGAACAAGATAAAACACTTTAAAGGGCCATGTATGAGTTTGAAATTTGAATCTTTCGTTCAAATTGGTTCAAACCCTTCTGGTCTTAGTTGCATTAGCCCAACACACTCATATTGCCATGTTTCATGCATGCATCATATTGTCGCACATTGTTTGGTGATGGCAGTGTATCGGTGTTATTTGCGGCAGGTTCTGCCTCCAAGGAGTACCGTGATTACCCTAGCGAAGAACCATATCAGTGCATCGACCCATCAGGCAAGCAACCAACCATTTGATCATATAGATACAATCCGATGTTCTCGCTCCTGCTTTCTTTTACTGCATTAAGACAACGCGTTTCAAACTGCTGTGTGCTATGGTAGTTGAACCCATTTCCTCTGCATGACCTGTCATTGCCACAGTAACTAGATGAAACCCACTAGCATGTGTAGGAATTGATTGAGCCATATGTATGTGTTGTTCCTACCTTGCTATGCCTGCTATGCGTAGAGTCGTGTTAGGTCTGGTTCATCTGGATGATGGGCTAGAGTGAAATGATCATGTCGGTAATGAGAGTGATGTGGTGAACACGATTTGGTAAAGGTATCAATGAGAGGCCCTGTAGGAGTACAGGGTGGGTTGTTTCATTGAAGCCGACCTTAAGCACTGAGATCTGTATGCATGATTTAAGATTCAGCTACTACCATGCATTGGGCCCTGAAATATGACCCCGCTCGACTTCTTATTCACCCTAGTCCTCTGTCCAGGAGTTGCAAATAGTTTCTGGTGTTTGTAGCTTACTGGAGGCCGTGGACAGCGCTGACCCACGGGGTGGGCTGTGATGCGGTAGGTACGTGGCACGGTGTATATAATACCCGTTAGGTATCTCGGGAACCCTGTACACATCGATCGGGGCCGTATGGGAAACCTCGGCCGGACTCCCTGCGGTTGGAACCTGGATAGGCGATAAACCTGGACTAGAGACTTAGGTGTTTAGGTAGGTCGTGGTCTACACCCACGTCGGCTTTCGCTTGAAGTCTGCCGAGCACATGTCGTGTGCAGACGCTAAGTGGTGGAAACATGTATGAATAAGTACACCCCTGCAGGGTTAACATGATCTATTCGAATAGCCGCGTCCGCGGTAAAGGACTACTTGGTTGCCTATATAGTTCATAGACAAGTAAATGGATACTGCTAAAACTCTCAAGATAAGCGTCAGTGCCGAGGATGGCTCTTCCGTAGGATGGCGGAGGTGGATCCTCGGCGGTGTATTGAAGTGGTGAGTAGTGTACTCGTGTGCGCAAAACCATTTCAAGTTGGTGTCTCGTAAGATAGCTTAGCCAAGAGTCAAAGCTGGCTTGCTGCAATAACCCCACCAACCCTTCTTGATACTATGCATGTATATAGGATCTGATGTAAGTCTTGCTGGGTACCTTTGTACTCATGTTGCTATAATTTACATTTTTCAGAAGACGCTGCAACCCCTTCTGATGGGTTCTTCGTAGACGTTGACATCGATGAGTAGACTGAGGCCCAGGTGGTAATCCTGAGCTTGTGAAGGACCACGTAGTATAGCTAGGCTTTCCAAGCCTCTTCTATTTTACTAGTTGTCTGTACTCAGACAAGTTACTTCCGCTGCTGGCTTGAATGACTGTATGACTTGAATGCTGGGTCATGTGACCCGTACTTATGTTTATGTTATGTATGGCTCTCTGAGCCTTAAATAAAGTACTGGTGTTGTAGAGTCATGTTGTGATGCCTTGTTGTATTTGCACATATCGAGCATATTGTGTGTATGATTGAAATGCTTGATATGTGTGGGATCTGACTATCTAGTTGTTTATTCATAGTAGCCTCTCTTACCGGGAAATGTCTCCTAGTGTCTCCACTGAGCCTTGCTAGCTTGCTACTACTCCAGAACAATTAGGCTGGCCGGCATGTGTCCTTCTTCGTTCATGTGTCTGTCCCTTCGGGGAAATGTCACGCGGTGGGTACCGGAGTCCTGTTAGCCCGCTACAGCCCGATTTACCGGAGTCCTGCTAGCCCAGTGCTACAGCCCGGATTCACTTGCTGATGGCCGACACGTTCGATGCTGGGTCATGGATGCCTGTCCCTGTAAGTGTCTGCCACTTTGGGTTTACGACTAGCCATGTCAGCCCGGGCTCCTTATCATATGGATGCTAGTGACACTATCATATACGTGTGCCAAAGGGCGCAAACGGTCCCGGGCAAAGGTAAGACAACACCCGTGCGGATACCGTGCGTGAGGCCGCAAAGGGATATGAGGTGTTACATGCTAGATCTATGTGGCATCGAGTCGGGGTCCTGAGAGCGTTGGCATCAGAGCCGGACTGCCTGTAGGTTCTCCAAGCCAAACTGGTCGATGTTGAGTCTAGAAATGCTTTAGTTATATGTAGGGGAATTGTTTGTGGGATGGAACGTAAGGCTCTTTTTACTTCTTTATCTTATGACATTCCGATCTGAGTCAGTCTATTCTTCCACCGGGGGTTAAGGAATTAGGATCTCTTCTCTCTATCAGGTTCACGTGTTACCAGTCAGTAGTACCTTATAGGTTTGATGGATACAAGCCTAGTTCAGTTCTAGTACCACATCATGTTGCCAAGATGGACCCAGAATTTTGATATGATGTTGTTGAGTGTGTATGAAATCCTTTGTCAAATGCCTCAAAATCCTTTTTGAGCATTTACAGCCGTTATGCTGTCCAATTTCTGCTAGGAATCTTAATGTCTTGTGTTATCTTGTTCCAGATGGCGACCCGTCCTTAGAATCAAGTGGTTCATTTGACTCGATGCCTAGATGTACCCGGCCATACTGCCATGTTGGTCAGGGTAATGACTGAGGCAGGATACCGTTGGTATCCTGAGTACACGGTTGAAGAGCAATTCCGAGACTTTAATCAAAGTCAATATCTTTGCACTGTCAGGATATTTCCATCTTATCCTGGATCCACCGAGCCCCTTCACTACTCCTATGGACTCGGGGTTACTATTGAGATGGCTGTGCAGGATGCTGCCTACTCTATGATGACCATCATGCGAGTCAGGACTGGCCTATTTCGGGACTCTGACTTCCGGTATATGCCAGCATCACTTCCGGGAGCACAAGGGTATCTCCAGGCTATCTATGCTGACTCCACTCAGGAGGATTCGCTGATCCACACCACTGCACAGATGCTTGAAGACAAGGACCGTGAAAATCGGGCCTTGAGGCTAGAGCTTTCCAATACCCGTGCTGATCATTGGGCCACTTTGACTCGGTTTGCACCGGCTGTCCAAGCTGGGTATTCGGATATGCGAGATCTCTATCCTGTGAGATCTTCTTTGCCAGACGTGATGGACTGGCGTGATGTAGGAGGCATCACCCCACCTCGTGGTCCCCGCAGGCCACGGTTTGTTGGTCTAAGACCTCATCCTAGCCCCTATGGTCCACAAGCTTCGCGGGATCATCTGTTTCCGGATGATCATGTTGAGCTTCCAGGCTATGGAGGTGACTTCTATGAGGACTACTACGGATCGGTCTGAGTTAGTAGTAGTATCACTAGTTTCGTACTAGTTGTATCGTCCACCGTCCTGCGTGACTCGTGGGATATGACTTAGCTTGTACCGCCTTCCGGAGGTGTAGAAAAATAATGTATAGGAGCTCGGAGTGCCTCCGATGAGATGTAATCTTCCTTTCACCGTAATAGTACCTTGTTTGGTCTTGTACTAAACCTTGTATGGTGTGTATGACGATGGAATAAAAGAAGCAGTTTCTGTATCTACCATGTCATACGGATGATCATCTTGCATTCCGAGTTATTCCTTACATTCTGTATTCAATGTCGGAATCTTATCATTCTGGACTAAATCATTGTCTTGTTTTCCTAGGATGGTTAACACGTGCAATAACCCTGCTCCCCAAGAGCAGGCCGAAGGCAGTGAAGTCAGGAATGCAAATCTGCCTCAACCTCCCTCACTGGCCGAAGTTATGCTAGAGGCTGAGTGAAACAAGCGGGAGACCAACCGTTTGTTGGAGCGCATCGAGCAAAACACAGCACACCATCAGAGAAATAACTTGGTATCACTCAGTGATTTCATCAAGTTACATCCACCCACTTTCCACCACTCCGTCGAGCCTCTCGACACTGATGACTGGCTTCGCAGTATTTCTCACAAACTGCATTCTGCGCTAGTAGCTGAGGCTGACAAGGTCACCTTTGCTGCATATCATCTTGAAGGCCCCGCCAGTCTATGGTGGGAGAATTATGGAGCTATGCGCCCAGCGGGCCATGTCACTACTTGGGCTGAATTCAGTGAGGCTTTCCGTGAACAGCACATTCCGGAGGGTCTCATGGATCGTAAACGTGAGGAATTCTGCAGTTTCACTCAAGGCCGACTCTCTGTGGATGCTTACAGCAGGGAGTTTGGTAACCTTGCATGATATGCAACTGAGGAAGTTTGTACTGATGCCAAGAAGCAAGCAAGGTTCCGTAAGGGACTTAGTCTTGAGCTTCGCCGCGACCTCCGTCTGCATGAGTGCACATCTTTTCAGAAGCTTGTTAACAAGGCCATCAGTGCTGAGACTGGTCAGACTGATTATGAAGCAACACGCAAGCATGGCCGTGACATGGGTTCCTCATCCGGTGCTGGTCCTCAGAAGCGCCGCGTGTGGTGCCTAACACTGCCCTGCCACCCAGGTTCACACCGAGGCCATCCTTCCAGGTGCCTCGCCCCGCTCAACAGTTTGCACCAGCCAAGCCCTATGGTGGTCCAACCAACAATGCTCCTCCACGTACCAGTTCCGTGACTTGTTTCAAGTGTGGGGAATCGGGCCACTATCTGCGCGAGTGTCCCCAGACCAACCCCAACCAATCTGCGAAAGCTGTTGGCCGTGGCAAGCCGACAGGAAAAGTGTTCTACGCCAAGCCGGCCACCGCTGCACGTGGCCATGTCAACTGTATCTCTGCCGAAGAAGCTCAAGAGGATCCCAACGTCGTTCTCGGTACGCTCCTTGTTAATTGCCACCCGGCATCTGTTCTTTTCGATACAGGAGCATCTCATTCATTTATATCCGAGAGCTATGCTCGTCTGCATAACACCACATTCTATGAGATGCCCACCTCTATGGTAATTCAAACCCCGGGATCCAAATGGCAAACTTCTAGAGTAAGCCATGGAAATGAAATTCAAGTCGACAGACTTGTTTTTCTCGCGTCTTTGATAGCCCTCAAATCTTCGGATATTAATATCATCTTGGGTATGGACTGGATGTCAGCCCATCATGCCAAAATTGATTGCTTCTCTAGGACTGTTCAACTCACCCATCCGTCCGGGAAGATAGTCAATGTCTTGACCCGAATAGCCAAGCGACAGCTATATTCTCTTAACGCCAGCCCTTTGCCAGACCTTGAGGACGTTCCGATAGTCCATGACTTCCCGGATGTCTTCCCAGAGGAATTGCTAGGTGTCCCACCTGACAGAGATGTTGAGTTCGTAATAGATCTCATTCCAGGAACTGTCCCAATTTCTAGAAGACCCTATAAGATGGCACCTTTTGAACTAGCCGAGCTTAAGAAACAACTCGATGAGTCCTTGAAAAAGGGTTTCATCCGACCTAGTTCATCTCCGTGGGCTTGCCCCGTCCTCTTCGTCAAAAAGAAGGATGGTACGGATCGTATGGTTGTAGATTATCGACCTGTCCATTTGGTCACAATCAAGAACAAGTATCCGCTTCCCAGGATCAACAACCTGTATGATCAGCTCGCTGGATCCTCAATCTTCTCTAAAATGGATTTGAGATTGGGCTACCATCAAATCAAAATCAGAAACGGGGACATTCCTAAAACGGCCTTTGTTACTCGTTATGGCCAATACGAGTACACCGTCATGTCCTTCGGTTTAACCAACGCCCCAGCCACCTTTTCTCGGTTAATGAACTCAATCTTCATGGAGTATTTGGATAAATTCGTCGTGGTTTACCTCGATGATATACTCATTTACTCCAAGAACGAGGAAGAACATGCCGAACATCTAAGGCTAGTGTTGATGAAACTTCGAGAGCATCGTCTTTATGCCAAGTTCTCAAAATGTGAATTTTGGTTGCCAGAAGTGACCTATCTAGGCCATGTAATCTCTGGGAAAGGTATTGCTGTCAATCCCGAGCGAGTTCAAGCCGTCCTTAATTGGACTCCACCTGAATCGGTCAAGCAAGTTCGGAGTTTCCTTGGCCTACCGAGCTATTGTCGCCGCTTTGTCGAGAACTTATCCAAAGTTGCCAAACCTCTAACTAAACTCCTCAAGAAACATAAAAAGTTCGAGTGGACTCCACAATGTGAGCATAGCTTTCAGGAACTGAAAAGACGCCTGACATCTGCTCCCGTATTGGTACCACCAGATTTCTCTAAGGACTTTGTTATCTATTGCGACGCCTCGCGACAAGGACTAGGTTGCATTCTTATGCAAGATCGTCACGTAATTGCTTATGCTTCACGGCAATTGCACCCACATGAGGAGAATTATCCTACTCATGATCTAGATCTTGCAGCCGTAGTCTATGCACTTAAAACATGGCGACATTACCTCCTCGGAAATCGTTGCGAAATCTTCACCGATCACCAAAGTCTGAAGTACATCTTCACCCAACTGGATTTCAATCTCAGGCAAAGACGTTGGGTCGAGTTGATCACAGATTTCGACTTAGGAATAACTTAGACCCCAGGAAAAGCCAACGTCATGGCTGATGCACTAAGTCGTAAATCTTATTGTAACAATCTGATGTTACAACAAAGTCAACCGCTTCTCCACGAGGAATTTCGGAAGCTTAATCTTCACATTGTTCCTCAAGGATTTCTTTCCACCTTGGTGGCGAAACCTACTCTTACGGATCAAATCATCGCTGCCCAAAAGCGAGATAAGGGAATATCTAGGATCAAGGAGAACATTGCTAGCGGAGGTGCTAGATGTTTCTCCACAAATGATCATGGTGTTGTGTACTTTGAGAACCGTTTAGTGGTTCCCAAGAACCAACATCCACGGCAGTTGATCCTTAAGGAGGCTCATGAATCTCCTCTCACCATTCATCCCGGTAGTACTAAGATGTATCAGGACCTACGCCAGAGGTTCTGGTGGACTAGAATGAAGAGAGATATTGCTCAGTTTGTTGCTAGTTGCAACGTCTGTCGTCGTGTAAAAGCAGAGCATCAACGGCCTGCTGGCACCCTTCAACCCCTAGCTATTCCCGAATGGAAATGGGATAAAATTGGTATGGACTTCATCACCGGGTTTCCCAGGACCAAGAGAGGGAATAATGCTATCTTCGTCGTTGTCGATCGTCTTTCCAAAGTAGCCCATTTCCTACCTGTTCGCGAGAGTATAACCTCTAGTCAATTGGCAGACTTATACATCTCCTGAATAGTGTCTCTCCATGGTGTTCCTTTGGAAATTAACTCGGATCAAGGAAGTCTCTTCACCTCTCAATTTTGGAAAAGTTTCCAAAATGCTATGGGAACCCGCCTTTCCTTTAGCACTGCCTTTCACCCTCAATCAAGTGGTCAAGTAGAACGTGTCAACCAGATTCTAGAAGACATGCTTCGAGCTTCTGTTATCTCATTCGGAATGGAGTAGGAGAAATGCCTTCCATTTGCTGAGTTTGCTTATAACAACAGCTATCAATCTAGCTTGGGCAAAGCCCCTTTGGAAGTTCTCTATGGAAGAAGGTGTAGAACGCCTCTTAACTGGTCAAAGACCGGGGAAAGGCAATTCTTTGGCCCGGACATGATGCAGGAAGCAGAAGAGCAAGTTCGCATTGTTTGTGAAAAGTTGAAAACAGCCCAATCTCGTCAAAAGAGTCAATACGACCGAAAACATAAGGCTATGACTTTTGAGGTTGACGAGAAGGCTTACCTTCGGGTTACTCCTCTGAAGGGAACCCATCGCTTCGGTATCAAGGGCAAATTGGCTCCTCGTTACATTGGAACCTTTCGCATTCTCGCTAAACGAGGAGAAGTTGCCTACTAATTGGAACTACCTCCGCATCTCTCCAGAGTCCACGACGTATTCCACGTTTCTCAACTCAGGCGTTGCTTCTCGGATCCTATCCGCGGAGTGGACCACGAAACGCTTGATCTTCAAGATAACCTCACGTATCGAGAGTACCCCGTTTGTATCCTCGATCAAGCCGAGCGTACCACTCAACGTCATAATATCAAGTTTCTCAAGGTTCAATGGTCGCACCATTCTGAGAAGGAAGCAACTTGGGAAAGGGAGGATCGTCTTCGACTCGATTACCCCGCCTTCTTTCCGGAGGAACCTCAATCTCGGGACGAGATTCTTTTGAGTGGGGGTGAGTTGTCACACCCTAGCTAGTTCATGCATTAGAGTGTTGCATCATGTCTTTTCTTTCATCAGAAACTTGAAATGGGGATGACAGAACCCCCAGCCCCTTTGAAACAACTAGGGTTTACTAAAAATAATTTCAATGAACCTGAAATGCCCTTCTAAAATGTCCATCATTTTTGTCTTGGTTCAGAACCTCTGCCAAAAGTGATGCACAATTTTCTAGGTCATCCTCAGGTCTTTGAGTTAATTCATAAGTATTTGAATTTGGGCATTTTAACTTTATAAAATATTTCAAATGCTCAAATATCTCCAAACTAAAATGTTTCTTGTTGGAAATAATCCAACTATGGACCAGGAGTAGTTTGGTGATTTTAGGAGCTGTCTAAGTATTTTTAATAATTCAACAAACTTACAGAATAAATAAAAAACAGAAGAACAGGGGAAAACTTACCTGGCGCCTACTAACCGGCCCACCTGCCGGCCCAGCCCAGCTGCCGCACCAGCGAGCTGCTTGGCTCGGCCAGGCAGGCAGGCAGGTGCTCGACGGCGAGCACCGCATGGGTGCCACGCACCTGCTCGCCGCCTTGCCGCTTCCCTCGACCAGCTAACGACGTGGATCGATCCCCCTCGCTCTCCCGAACCCCCCAAACATCTCCACTTAGCCCCAGCTCCTCTCCCTCGCTCTCCCACGCCGTGACCGACGCCACTGCCGCCGTGCCTTCACCGTAGACGCGCTCTACGTCAACCCCACGCCGCGCCACCGTGTCCACGAGCTCCGCCACCCTCCTCTCCTTCGAGCAAGCTGAGCCCCGTGTGCTCATGCGGCCCGAGTCCACCACACCGACCTCGCCCGAGTCCGCCGTCGCCGGAGATCCCCTTCAACGCCGTCGCCGCATCAGCTCGTCCCCGACCCCGCCGGTGGCCTCTACGAGTGCTCTGTGAGCCTAGCTACCCCTCCTACCCTTCCTCTCTCGCCCCCAAGCCGTGTAGCCACCGCACGAAGATCCCCCGCACGCACCACCGCGGATCTCATTGCCGACGTGCTCCCGGCCATCCTCCGACCACCTCTCGGTGTCCATCGCACTCACCACGCTGCGTTCGGCCCAACCGTGCACTCCCCGCACCACACTGCACCCCCCTAGCTCGAGTTCGTCTCCACCTGAACTCCGGCGGCCGCCTAGGTCGTCGTCGGCGCAAACTCCGGCCACCTCGACCTCAACTCGCTCCACCAAGAGCTGCGGTTCGTCCCCAGCTCCACGTAGATGCCTTCCGCGCCCCATTTGGTGGCCGGAATGGCCAAAACCACTTCGGCCGCCGCGTCGGGCTCACCGGTGGCTAAACACCGGTGCAGCCATTTTGACTTTGACCACGAGTGGGCCCTGGTTGACCCTGTTGAGTCGATGACAGGTGGGGCCCCCTTCTGCTAATTACCCAGATTAGTTTAAACTAAATTAAATTAGTTTAATTATCCACTGACATGCGGGACCCACTGGTCAGTTTGACCTGGACCGGCTGTTGACTTGCTGAGGTCAGCATGACCTCATGCTGACGCAGTAAACCTTTTTTTGGAATTTAAATAAAACCAAATGATTTATAAATTCCAGAAAATAACCCAAACTTCAAAAAATCATAGAAAATAATCTGTAACTCCAAATGCAAAGTTTTATATATGAAAAATGATCAGAAAAATCCAATTTATCCATCTGTACTAGTTTCATGCATGTTTAAGCAAGCTAACTTGATGTTTAGTGTAGAACAAGATAAAACACTTTAAAGGGCCATGTATGAGTTTGAAATTTGAATCTTTGGTTCAAATTGGTTCAAACCCTTCTGGTCTTAGTTGCATTAGCCCAACACACTCATATTGCCATGTTTCATGCATGCATCATATTGTCGCACATTGTTTGGTGATGGCTGTGTATCGGTGTTATTTGCGGCAGGTTCTGCCTCCGAGGAGTACCGTGATTACCCTAGCGAAGAACCATATCAGTGCATCGACCCATCAGGCAAGCAACCAACCATTTGATCATATCGATACAATCCCATGTTCTCGCTCCTGCTCTCTTTTACTGCATTAAGACAACGCGTTTCAAACTGCTGTGTGCTACGGTAGTTGAACCCATTTCCTCTGCATGACCTGTCATTGCCACAGTAACTAGATGAAACCCACTAGCATGTGTAGGAATTGATTGAGCCATATGTATGTGTTGTTCCTACCTTGCTATGCCTGCTATGCTTAGAGTCGTGTCAGGTCTAGTTCATCTGGATGATGGGCTAGAGTGAAATGATCATGTAGGTAATGAGAGTGATGTGGTGAACACGATTTGGTAAAGGTATCGATGAGAGGCCATGTAGGAGTACATGGTGGGTTGTTTCATTGAAGCCGACCTTAAGCACTGAGATCTGTATGCATGATTTAAGATCCAGCTACTACCATGCATTGGGCCCTGAAATATGACCCCGCTCGACTTCTTATTCACCCTAGTCCTCTGTCCAGGAGTTGCAAGTAGTTTCTGGTGTTTGTAGCTTACTGGAGGCCGTGGACAGCGCTGACCCGCGGGGTGGGCTGTGATGCGGTAGGTACGTGGCACGGTGTACCGAATACCCGTTAGGTATCTCGGGAACCCTATACACATCGTTCGGGGACGTATGGGAAACCTCGGCCGGACTCCCTACGGATGGAACCTGGATAGGCGATAAACCTGGACTAGAGACTTAGGTGTTTAGGTAGGTCGTGGTCTACACCCACGTCGGCTTTCGCTTGAAGTCTGCCGAGCACATGTCGTGTGCAGAGGCTAAGTGGTGGAAACATGTATGAAGAAGTACACCCCTGCAGGGTTAACATGATCTATTCGAATAGCCGCGTCCGCGGTAAAGGACTACTTGGTTGCCTATACAGTTCATAGACAAGTAAATGGATACTGCTAAAACTCTCAAGATAAGCGTGAGTGCCGAGGATGGCTCTTCCGTAGGATGGCGGAGGTGGATCCTCAGTGGTGTATTGAAGTGGTGAGTAGTGTACTCGTGTGCGCAAAACAATTTCAAGTTGGTGTCTCATAAGATAGCTTAGCCAAGAGTCAAAGCTGGCTTGCTGCAATAACCCCACCAACCCTTCTTGATAATATGCATGTATATAGGATCTGATGTAAGTCTTGCTGGGTACCTTTGTACTCATGTTGCTATAATTTACATTTTTTAGAAGACGCTGCAACCCCCTCTGATGGGTTCTTCGTAGACATTGACATCGATGAGTAGACTGAGGCCCAGGTGGTAATCCTGAGCTTGTGAAGGATCACGTAGTATAGCTACGCTTTCCAAGCCTCCTTTATTTTACTAGTTGTCTGTACTCAAACAAGTTACTTCCACTGCTGGCTTGAATGACTGTATGACTTGAATGCTGGGTCGTGTGACCCGTACTTATGTGTATGTTATGTATGGCTCTCTGAGCCTTAAATAAAGTACTGGTGTTGTAGAGTCATGTTGTGATGCCTTGTTGTATTTGCACATATCGAGCATATTGAGTGTATGATTGAAATGCTTGATATGTGTGGGATCTGACTATCTAGTTGTTTATTCATAGTAGCCTCTCTTACCGGGAAATGTATCCTAGTGTCTCCACTAAGCCTTGGTAGCTTGCTACTACTCCGGAACACTTAGGCTAGCCGGCATGTGTCCTTCTTCGTTCCTGTGTCTGTCCCTTCGGGGAAATGTCACGCGGTGGGTACCGGAGTCCTGTTAGCCCGCTACAGCCCGGTTTACCGGAGTCCTGCTAGCCCAGTGCTACAGCCCGGATTCACTTGCTGATGGCCGACACGTTCGATGCTGGGTCATGGATGCTTGTCCCTGTAAGTCTGTGCCACTTTGGGTTTACGACTAGCCATGTCAGCCCGGGCTCCTTATCATATGGATGCTAGCGACACTATCATATACGTGTGCCAAAAGGCGCAAACGGTCCCGGGCAAAGGTAAGACAACACCCGTGGGTGTACCGTGCGTGAGGCCGCAAAGGGATATGAGGTGTTACATGCTAGATCTATGTGGCATCGAGTCGGGGTCCTGACAAAAGTAGAGAGATGACAGGTTTTGCACGTGTATAAACAAAGATGATAACTGTTCAGTCAATTCTATCCAATTTCAAATTAGAAAATAAAGAGTAAGTTCAAAATATCAATAGCATAATTTGGCATTGTTCATAATGCGGGGAGCTTCACCACACTACTGGATTACCATGTCAATATAACAAGCATAGATGAAGGGCAAAGAAAATCATTGTATCTCTTTTGGATAATGTGCATGGCATGTTGTTCATATCATCAGCCACATCAGTAAGATAAAACAGGAGATGACAAGGTGCAAACGTGGGCTACTTCACCACACACTGGATTATAGATCCACAAAACCAAGCATACATATAGGGAGTATTAAGTAATGTGCATGGTATGAATAAGAAATTTGGTTTTACAAGTAAAACTAAGAACTTACGGTTCTTACGAACATGCATTTTGGTATAAACAGCAAACTAAACAACAGTAAACGATAGGGACTATGAGCAAATTAAACAGCAGTTGAGGATAAAGGCTTTAGAAGGACTGACTTACATTAACAGTTAACACCGGCTTTATAATGCCCCTCTCCATGTCAAGGGAAGGATAACTCAAGAATTTCAGCACAGAATCTACTTCATAAGCATTGCCTGTACTCTACATTTTGTAGAGAGTAATTATAGATATGATAATACTGGAAGGGATAGAGGATAATGAAGATAAGATGCAGATTGATGCTACATAATCAACTACCAATCCCTGGAAGTACAAGCGTTACAGGACAAAATGTACTGACAAGAGCAATGGGCTACACTTCTGCACTGGCATTGTCTGTGTATTCTACTTGTTGGTAAGATTAAATATAGATCTGATCTTTTTTATTAAATGGTGGGCGGGAGAGATAAGATGCAGAATGCTACAAAATGAACCAATCCCTCTTCCCATAATACAGGAGTGTTTTGAACACTGGTGTACTGTACAAAACGTTCTTATATTATGGGACGGAGGGAGTAGCTGTTAATGTAAGTACAGTGATAGACCACGTTCAGTCCTTACAAGAGGACTGCAGAGCTAAACCTCTTCAAAAGCATTGGGTTGATCCTAAATTTGTGTAAGCGTCCATACGGATCTTATAATGCCCACCAAATGGGCGATTATGAGGCTAACATGTGCAGTGATGCTACATAATCAAACAGCTATGAAAGTAAGTATGGTCATACAGGGCAAGAGGTACTCATGAGAGCAATGCAGTGTGCAGTATAGTTGCGAGATTCTGTGGTCCCTTGAGAATGAATGTTCTTCTGCTAACAGTTTTCGTACAAGTGAGACATTAAGGCAAATGCAGAAATGTAGTTCAAATTGTGATGTGATATCATAGACAGTACCTTACGCTTCAGCCGAGACCAATGTGTAACAAGATTATTCCAGTCACAGTCGGATAAATGTAGCACCGGAGACTTTACAGAAATTTCGTTCAGAGGCTTGCCATTGAAGTGCGCTTGCCTCAGGTAGGAACGATACTTCATCAACGAGTGCTTGAAAAGCGCAACCAACTCTTCCTCATCATCACAATCCAGTTTGCTCCTTGCCTATTTAAAAGAATGAAATCTTGTGTCTTCTGTCAGCAGAAACATATGTAGTAATGACCGTGAATAACATTAGTATATTACTTACACGTAAGTTGCGGAGGAAGACTGGATATTGTTCTGTGTCTGCGGTATAATCTTTCCATGAAGGAAAGATGCGCACAAAGTTCCTGACAAAAACATAAGCTTCGTCTTCTAAACTGGGAAGAAATGGAACAGGGGTCCTATTTGCTGCAATTGGGGCTCTCTCTGGTTCGAAAAGGGATTTGGCAACTGGATTTGGTGTACTCTTTGCTGGAATGGCGGTTTTGCGTCGTACAGTTGGTGCTATGTCAACTGGCATAATCATACTGTTTGCTGCAGTTGGGGTCTGCTGAGTTGGGGCATCAGAAATGACCAGTGTAGTAGGGCTAGAGTCTGCTAGAGTTGGGGTATTTTGTGGGTCAGGTGATATTGCAACTACACCTAATGTGCTATTTGATTTATCAGGTGCCACTACCTTTTCCAAATACTTTGCTTGTGCTCCTCCACGATCAGCAATCGCCCTCTTCCTTTTGAACGTCTGATACACAAGAACAACATTTGAATGGATAAATATGGTATGATGACAGATGGAATATGTACTGAAAATGGATAGGTAGGGCGTATTCACATACACGATGTGTAAACTAAGCTAATGGCAGTTCAACAAAGTAGAAGCAATGCAAAGCATCAGTTGCAAGATATGGGCGAGCAATGTAACCTTGGAAAGTTAGAGCAAGTACCTTGATGGGTGAATAAGATAGGGCATCTTCCTGTGACTCCTCCACTAGGGAGCTACATTGACTTAGGTCTCCCTCTAGCTCAGAATCACTGTTAGGATCATATTCTCAGCATGAATCTGCAGGTGGAGAGCGTTTGCATTGCATTGCATCCAGACTTGATTTCAGTCCCTTAATGCCAAGTTTGACAGCCATGGCATTGTTCTGCTTTATTCTTTTCATGTGCACAAGCTCATAATCATTATGATGCTGTTCAGAATCTGAGATTCATGAAAACTTAAAAAGTAGTCAGATTATCTATGGAATCAATTGCGGATTCAACTCGGAGAGTGTCTCCCTATAAACCCTGGCATATGCAAAGTTCACCGTGCTGACCAGACCACACACAGAAATACAAACCCCTTATGTCTCTATAACAGGCAGACACACATTCCAAAACTGAAGTAGGAACATTAGAATCATATGAAATTCGTATTTGAACAAATAAACTAAGCAATTATGAGTGGCGTAATGTTTAGCTTCAAGGGTGGAGTGTTGGTAGTGCGACACAAAGCAAGTAGGCAGATTGTATTACATGTAAAAGATCTAAACCTATGTAAAAGCTGGAAATGACACTTTCTTTCTATACAATGCAGGTGTTCGTTACCCACACATGATGGAAGAGATCACATAGAGAAATACTATTCACTCAGGTCTATGGTTCCAGTATTTAGAAATAGGGTGGTCCACCCTAAAAGAATATTGACAACAAATATGACAAGGCAAGCATAGATGTAGTGAATCAATCATTTACTTGTGAGCTTATTAGGACAAGTATGCAGAATTGTAACTGCAGTAAGAGATCGTCCAAAATCTGAATGGAGAAGTTTGTCTAGAACTTATTGTTTGCAACTAATCGACGTGAATAATTGGATATTATATCGAATGAGTAAGAAAGACAAGTAAAATTGTCAACAAACCTGGCTTGCAGTAGTAATCTGGGTCAATTTCACTACGACCAACAATCCAAAATGACTAGTTTCTGTTCCGAGGGCCGGAATTTTGAAAACCCTGTGAACTTTAGAGGTACTAAAGATTACCGAAATACATCTGAACCATTAAGTGTAGTTAGCACTGAGCACACAACAAACCCTAATGACAGTCCTGCCTAATGAGTAATGAATCAATTAGAAAATGGGTGATGAGGAGTGGCTGCTGACTGTTGAGGACGTATCTCAGGATAAATCGGGTTGGCTTGGTGGGTGCTGCATGCCTGAGCCCTGAACGGACTGGGAAGGTAGGCAAGGCGGCGCGCCCGGGAAACGGTGACGCTGTTGGGCGAGCGGCTCCTGGCCTTCTATTAGTCTGGCGTCTCCTCCTAGAGTCATGTCGTCCGGGGACGGCAAGTCGCCGGCAAGGCAGGCGGCTGGGGGCGAGTAGAGATCGGAAGCGCGCAGCTGAACAGAGGGGAATCGGGGCCTGGGATGACCCAAAATCCCAGGGTGGGCCGGCCCACCATGGGCACCCTGTAGAGATACACACTCGAGCGGCGAATCTGCATTTTCGAAACTAATTTAGGAACATTTAGCTGACCAATTAAACAACCATATTTTAATAATATCAGATTCGTATTTGAACATCTATGCTTGTTTAGCTTGATGCGTGGAGCAGTGTTATTATGACACGAAGCACGTATTCTAATCGTATAGTGATCTTAAAAGGGGGAAACTCTAAGCATATTTTTTTTAGCAAAAGAGGGTTTTCCCTCCGATTTCGATTAAAGAAACCACCATGGAACCAACATGATCAATTAAACCCTAAGCATGATCAATTAAACCATATTATGGCTATGCCATGGCAGATTTGAAGCTGCAAACCGGAGAAATGATATTTAGCATCCATTGTTTGCTTCGAACTAAGAACTAAATTCTAAGAGCTGAAAAGAAAGTAGAGTAACCAAGTTAAGATCTATTTTCTGGTTGAGATCAAAAAGTTGAGGAGATATGAAGTACCACCTCTCTTGCGGCGCCGTGTAGGCATCGGGGGTCCGATGGCTGTCGGTGGCGTTGAAGTAGATCTAAAACGGTAGACGGGTGCATCGGGGGATAAGTCCCGTTGCAGTGGAAGAGAAGGTCGTGTGAGCGGCCCCAGCAAAGAGGACAACGGCACCGATGAAGCGAGAGGACGCGATGCAAGGCTATTGGTCCGTCGCCATGGATGAGAAACGTCCATCTCTAGCAGTGGACAACGCGGTCTTGGTAGGCGCTCCGGCATGGTGGAGGACGGTGGCGATGGATGTGGTGGAGGACGGCGGCGATGGATGGGTTGGCGGACGGAGGCTGGTGTGGGGATGGGGTGTTCTAGCATGGGTGGTGTATGAATGGGAAAATGGAGGGAAAGGTATGGGGAACCATGTTTTTGGGACGTGCCTGTCTGAAATATGGGAAAGTTACGAACTTAGCACCTGTTTAAAATTTGGACGTCTCGTCGGTTGGGGATAGGACGGTAATCTCGCATCTCGCCAATAATTGCCCAGAGCGATTTTGGGCGAGGAGAGGGTGGTTGGCGCCCATGGTTGGCGCCCGCGGTGTATGAACGGGGCTGACAGGCAGGGCGGTTGTGTCACGTCTGAGTGAAGTTACAAACCTGCCCCTATTGAAAATATTTGCCTACATCGATTTCGGCCGAGTCGAGTTTGTTTTGCCGCCCACCGTGTATGAATGGGGAATGGAGGGAGAAACATAGGTCTTTTGGACGAGCTTGAATCAAATGTGTTTTGCCGCCCATGTTTGACGTCCACCAAGTCGGAATAGGCTCAGAGGCGGTCGTGTCACGTCTAATTGAAGTTACTAACCTACCCCTATTTAGAGCAGTGGAAATTGGGCCGATGGATTGTCCGTGTAATGGGTAGACAGTAATTTCCATCTCCCAAACACTTGGCTTCGGGCAGCCGACGTGGGAGTGGACATTTTGCAGCTTCTTTCAAATTTTGGGACAATAAGAATCCACGTTTACCCTGGCAACTAAATTCGAATCCATTTTGTACTCCTATATGAATCTTTATAAATCGTTCTATGTGTTTTTATATATTTTCAAAAGGACGACCAAGATGTATTCTACTGTCATATATGAATATGGTTTACAAATGCCGATACTCAAATTCAGAAACTAGTATCTAGTTCAAGGTGAATTCGAATAATTGGAACACTTCATGTCCAACTCAAATGTCACACGCATCATAATGTGTACTCCCATTTAGATATGTACACAAGCAATGTATCAAGATTCAAATACCGACTCAATCAACCAAGAATGTACAGAACTAACAGACATATAAACACTTATAGAGTATATGGATCAATAATATCAACTAACATACAAAAGCCAGGCCGCTGTACTTTTTTTTGGCTACAACAGCATCTTTTTTTAGCCAGCATCTTGGCCCTTTCCGATGCGTGCCACTTATGGTCCATCTATACTACTACTATTGTTCAATGCACATTCAGCCCGATTGGCATATTTGTAGGTCTGGCACAGGAATCCAAATGAAATGTCTCCGAGTCTTATCAATTAATACAGACTTGTGCTCAAATAAAATTACAAACCAAAAAACAAAAAAATAGTACATGATCTCTAAAACAAATGGTTTGATTGATTACATGAACAGACAACACAAAGGTTATTGAACTATGGAAATAACATTTCACCTATGATTTACCAAGTAGGAATTTAATTTCCTTTTTTCCTTCAGGACCTTAACAATCTGGTCAGTCTCAGCTTGCTTCATTTTGAAATCCACCAAATATTTAATGGTTGTCTTGAGTACTGCTTGTCATTGTGCTATTTGCTTCTTCAACATGTCAACTTCATCTCTAAGTGCAAAAGCAAAATCTCTTTCTACCACTAGTTTAGCCTCTAGAGCATAAGCAGTTGGCAATTCATAATGCACGATTGGGCCGGTGCCACTGCTGTGGGATGATGCAACGTCCATGGGGACCTCGCTCTTTGATCTTGGGCTAACCTGTTTTGCCATTAAAGTTCCGATTGGATTCAGAAAAGTTGAAGTTAGCAAAACATCTTAACTAGGAGTTATAACAGCAAACCAGTTAAACAAACAAGGAATTAAAGAGTTTCAATTGGATTCCGAAAAGTTCTCCCTCCGTCCCATAATGTAAGATCTTTTTTAACACTATGCTAGTGTCAAAAAATGTCCTATATTATGGGATGGCGGGAGTAGTTATTAACATCATTGTAACCCGCTATTGCAGCAGCAAAGCAGTTAAACAAATAAGTAGATATTTAAGTTAAGGCAAACAGGTAATTCTTAACAGTAAGTATCAAACACATAGATAGGCGCAGTCTACAATATGATTAACAGGCTGTGCCATTATGTAATCAGTAGGAAACTAAATTAAGCCAAGCAACATAATTGAACAATTTTGCAATAAGTGGCTAACTAAAATTCCGAGAAGCAGGTAACTGAAATTACGCTAGTTCTTTGTACAGGCACACTGCAACTTCTTTTTTGCTTACAAGGTTGTACAAAGGAGTCCATGGCATCAATTGCTTGGATACGCAGTCCCAATACTTCTTTCTTCCCACACTGCATGGGTAAGTCGAATGGTTAATCCGGTAAGATGGCGCGTCCTTGATATGTTATATGAGGACGTGTAGTCAGACTAGTTGTAGCCAAACACATCACACTGGCTTTTACTGTATATTTCATGCGATTACTTTTGGCATATCGAGATCTAAGCAATCTACAATAGGATGAAAAGACTGGCATCCTTCACATTATTGGCGAACTCAGTTCATAGAAACAAGCAATTCAACCATTCCGTGGGTAAATCAAAAGCGCCACTGGAATATTTTTCACTATCCAATCATACACGCAAAAAGGGGCGATGCCACCATAGGGGCTGGTATGGGCGGCCCGCCTCAGGTGGCTGGAAAGTGTGCACCTAGATTGAGTCGTCTAGGTTGGCCCACTCTAGTTTTGTTCGTCCCAGCGCACGAGCGGGCAATGTAAAAAATGAAGAAAAATGTTTCAATTTGGATGGGCCAATAACATAAGTGCAAGGCAGGCCCTATAGCAGGCTCGCGGCCCAAACGACCGCCTCCCATATCGATCGACAGCAGGAAAAATCCCAATTCATTCGCTCCAGCCTCCAGTCTGGTTCCCTCCTAACCTAGCCGCCGCTGGATAGACCGACACAGCACTTCCTCGCGCCCTCATTGGAGGGCGGTCGCCGGGCTTCAAGCGAATAGAAGGACAAGAAGCAGCGGCGGCAGCACGAGCATGGTATCGAGCTTGCGCAAACGGACAGTCGCAGCTGGCAAGAGTAGCCTGCGCAACGAGCAGGTACATCACATCCCTGATTATATCTAATTCAACTCTTCAATTTCTGGCCAATAGTTTAACCTGCCGGTGTTGTAAAACTGCTTGTATGTAGGGAATCTATGAGAAAACGAAACCAATTTCTACTTATTTTATAACTCCCCCAATCAATACTGAACTGACTGAATCTGATGTATCTAATCAAGTTTCCGGTGCAAACATACAAGCTCATGTTGTTCTTCAGCCTGAAGTGTCTAATGAACAGACTACTGATGAAGGATTTGATGCAAACATTTTACATGCTCCTGGTGATGAACATATAGTGTCTAATGAGGGATCTAATGCAAGCATTTTGCAAGCTCATTGAAGGATTGAGTGTCTAATGATGATCTACTATGTTGAGAGAGACAGAGATTTGCAGGCATTGATGACAAGCAAATTATAGTGCATTTTCATAGCTTGAGGAAACGTCGAGGCCATCTACCAGAAAGTCCCCGTATCATGACAACATAGCATAAATACTTTTCTAATCTGTTGTTTGAAACTATTGGCATACTTGTGCAGGATAGCTATATTGATATGCAGTTTGCGCACTAATTATACGTGCGATTACACTTTGATATTTTCAGCCAGAGAACGAATAATTCAGACAGGTACAGACCATGTTTGTAGTCCTTGTACACCATGTTGCATTTTGTGTTTTTTGGTGCTTGCATCATTTAGTGTTTATAATCTGAACTACTTTGGATCATTAGCTGGTTTTCAAAGTGCATGTAGCTTCACATTTCTCAAGTTATGTTGATTTCTGGAGTGCAAGTGCCTTCGCCCCTGGTAACTTGAATTCATGGATCAGCCATTGCACACAAATCATACACGAATGCCAGTACGAATTAAATGAAATGCAGGGACTTACGCTAGCTCATTGTACAGGCTCGCTGCAGCTCTGCTTGCGCAAGGGATGTTCCATGTACAAGTCCATGTTACCACTTGCTTGGATGTGCAGGCCTTGTGCTCCTTGCATCCCCCTCTGCATTTTTGACACGGCGAATGGTTGATCAAATAAGAGGAATCGACCTTGATGTTGAACCAGAGGACACATACTTACAAGGTTATACGGGTGTGCAGGATGTGAACCAGATCCCGTAGCCCCGTCATGCGTCGCTAAAAATGGATTTGCTTGTTTCAGATGATATCTCCAGAAGAAATAAGAGTTAAAGTCAGTTTCATAGGCATGTAAGCTAAGAGAGCAGTGAAAGTATATCCAAACATCGTCGGAACAGTGCACAAGGGAGTGATGTGTGGATACCTAGTTCGAGCCGGCGTTTGGGCATGCTCGCCTAGCTAGAGTGCGGTTCACTTCAGAGCCGTTGAGGGTGATGCGCTGGCATTGGCTGGCCGTGCACGGATGCAGATCTTGAGTGGCAGCGGAGCGCTATGATGCGGTGGACGAGACCGTTGGTGAAGCCCCAACGACCTCGGGGGGCGGAGGTGCGACGATGTGCTCGGTGAAGTAGCCCCGATGAGCTGGGAGACGGCGTCGGTGAAGCGCACCTGATGCGGTGGAACTCGGTGTTTGTGAGGCACGTCGGTTGCGGCGGCCGACGTTGTCGGTGGACCACCCGGTGCGGTGGACGAGGGCGTAGATGAGGTAGCTCTAGTGCGGTGGTGAAGCGCGACCGTCGTCTTCGTCGTCTCGTCCAGCACAGAGGTGGGGAACGGTGGGGAAAGAGACGAGACGAGGGGCGATTCGAGGGATGGCAGCGAATTAGGGATTTGAGCAATCTGGGCGTGGAAGGGGACGGTGGAGAAGAGAGATTTCGCAGGGCTGGAATTGGGGCCGCCAGATATTTCAATCTGAAACATGGAGGCGCGAACTTATATTGTCGTCGTCCTTTTTTTGGGGGGAGGGGGGTGGGTGGCTGGGTGCTACCCGTCCGTCCGACACACGCGACCACCCCGACATGACTACGCTTCGGTGCCTTAAGGCACCTGCCTTTGTGTCCATGACATGTGGGCCCAACAGGTGGCTGGACCAGATTTCAGTCACCCAAGGGCTGTTGCCTTTAAGTCACCGAAGCAGCATCCACCCCGACACGACCCTGGTCTGCCTGGTGCGCCTACATTTGAGAATGCAAACGAATCTTCTTTCATTTGCAAACGATTATGTATGTATTACAATGCTCGTGTTTTCCTTGCAATAATTAGTCATTCGAAACGAGATACTCCATCCGTTCACTTTTGTAAGTCGTTTCAGACAACCTAAAATGAACTATTTTGCACATTGTCTGAAATGTCTTCAAGGTCTTATAAAAGTGAACACAGGGAGTACTATAAATTAATTAATGAGGAGTTATTTGAAAAAAATCAAAATGATACCCACGCTAACGTGGATTAGAGTGTGTCACATAATTAGTTATTTGAATTAGAGTGTGTGTGTCACGTAGTTAGTTATTTGAATTAGAGTGTGTGTCACGTAGTTAGTTATTTGAATTAGAGTGTGTGTGTCACATAATTAGTTATCTCCAATTCTAACGTGGATTTCGCATGTCACTGTATCCACGCTACTTTTTAATACAAATTCATATGTATATGATGAACACCATGGTAGTGAGAAAACTTTTGGATGGATTCAAACATATGACCTACAAAATAGCACAACAAATTGAGCCAATGTCAACTTTTCGAAACTTAGTATGGCACGAATTCGAAATAATTACCCGTATGCCTGGTCCTCGGTTCAAATCTTACAATGTACACCGAATTGAAACATCGATATTAAGTCTCGTACTATGTACATTCAAATGTTGTTTTTAGTCCCCCCCACGCACAAACGCTACATACTTCCTGTATCGGTCAATCTTCCTCTGCTAACCACCTTAGCAAGCTATCGGTTTCCAACACACGTTCATTCTTTCTCTCCATGTTTCGATCTCTAAGTCTCTCAACTACACAACCCCTTTTTCCACTCCTGTTACCAAATGTATTTACCTCACACACCCGCCATTGCACCCCATGCCGATCTCTCTCTCTCCCCCATCTCCCTCTCACCCTCTCGTGCTAAATACATGCATTGCCTATCTAGCCCCCCCCCCAACCTCTCGTGCGCACGAACGCACGTTGTATATCTAGGTCACTCCCTTGAGACTGCCTCACTCTTTCTTCCGCACGGCGGGCCACACTCTCTCAATCTCACTCTCTTTATCTGCGTCTCATTTAACCTCGTTTTCTTTCACACACAAATGATATATCTCCCTGTTCGGGCCTCGATCAACACAGTCTATACTCTCTCACGCAGATTTTCTATCTAGGTCAGTCCATCCAAGCCGCCGCCACTCTTTCGACCTCATGGTGGGCCACGCTCACTCAATCTCTCTCTCTCTCTCTCTCTCTCTCTGTGTGTGTGTGTGTGTGTGTGTGTGTGTGTATGTCTCGATTTACCTCGCTCTTTCTCGGAAAAAACGATATATCACCAGTTTGAGCCCAATTCGACCTATTCACATTGTATACTCTCTCACGCACATCGTCTATCTAGGTCACTCTCTCCAACCCGTCTCACTCTTTCGATCGCACGGCGACCCTATGTGATCGGTTGACCTTGCTTCCTCCCACGCACAAATATATCTACACGTCTGTGACTGGATCATCTCTCAAGCTCTATCTTACAGCCCTCACCCTTACGAAAATCTCAATCGGACAATATCTCTCCGGAGCATATATATTTGTTCAATGAATGTCGGAAAACACTCACTTTCTCTCTCTATCTATATGTCTCTCGATTGACCTCGCTTTCTCATACCGTATCTTCCACGCGTTGAAGCTACTACCTCTCCATCCCTCGCAAAGCCGGAGCTATTTACATTGCGAGGGGCACTCCAACCTTGGATTAATTTGTGTAGGCATTTATTTCGGTCGGTTTAGATTATATTTTCGTAGCATTCGGCCCACAACTACTCCAATCGCCGTTGCAACCCACGCAACTCCCCTAGTTGATTTCCCTCTGGCTCGGTCATCACTCTCTCGCACGTCCTTTCTCACCTTCAACGTCGCACCATGGTCTTATTGAAAAAACCATGTTGTTCTCTTTAATTATTATAAATAAGCTACAAAACTACACATCGATAGTCCACTTGGAATGGAACAAATTTCGACCCACAAATTAAAGTGCTACAAAGTACACACCAAGGGGCCCACATGTCATGAAACAAATTTGGACCCATATACAAATTAAAAAATAAAGGACGAGGATCGAACATGCGATCGGGTCTTCAAGCCGCACGTCAATAGGCAACATACGTAGAATAGCAATGTTTGTTGTACCCCCTTTGTTCACATAGTGTTTTTATCTTACCACAGCCTAATTAATGGATAACATGTAATATTATTTTTAGTACTATTCGCCTTCACTTACTGCTAGGTTCCATGTGTGCAAACAGGAAGAACTCACGGGCGATGTTGTTGTTGACCATATCTGGACGCGTTCACAACTCACAAGTCACGACACCAGCTTCACGTACTAGGAGCACTAGTCAGTGTGTACGTGCAATGCACGTTAATTTGGAAGTATATTAAGTGCATGCGTATATTAACTACTAGGATATTATTTGCGTGTTGTCATGTGATTAGCACTAATTTTGGCATGAAATTAACTACACGCTAAACGTGTTGAGCGCTCGACATTGAAGCAGTCTAGGTCGTTGGATGACAAGGAATACATGTGGCTTGATGACGTTTTATATTTAATTTGATACGGCTCTAGCAGAACATTCAATCGATCAAACCATACATTTCGTTCAGTCTGACTCCAACTTTAAATTGTACGACATTCGATATAAAATAAATGGAAATGATAAACATTCGGATTTTAAGCATGGCAATCCGAATGTTTTTCATGGCAAATTTAGATTACGAGGCGGCGGCGGGGGCGTCTTGCGGTGGGAAGCGGCTCCTCGGTCGTGCTCTATGTGTCGTCGGGCCACTGACCGACGGCGACGGCGGCGTCTTGCGTTGTTGTTGGCGTACTCCTAGACGTTGGCCTAGCTTCAAGGAAGACCAAAATGTTCTGGACTTCGGAGCGAGTCAACTGGCGGGAGGAGGCGACTGGCGTTGGTGCAAGGAAGCGGTCGACGACGGCCATCCATGCCGCTGAGGGGGGCACTGGCACCCGCGCGGGGACAGGCGCTGTCAACAGCGCGGCGAAGATGTTCATGTGCATGGGCACCGGCACGGGCGCACACGTCAGTGCACGCGCAGGCGCAGGCGCTGGCAGGTGCACGGGCACCGGCACGGGCATGCGTGTCAGTGCACGCGCAGGCGCATGCGCTGGAGGTGCACGCGCACCGGCACGGGCGTGCGCGTCAGTGCATGTGCAGGCGCATGCGCCGGCAGGTGCACGGGCGCGTGAAAGTCGGCAGGGACCTCGTGGAACCCCTTGGCATCAAGCTCGGCGACAATGTGCGGCTCCCAGCCCATCAATGCCCTGGGGATGGGCGCTGGCACAGTCGGGGCGACGGGAGCCGGAACGGGAGAGAGGACAAGCGCGGCGTCTTCCCGCAAGGCCAGTTCAAGCTCGTCCCAAAGCGCATTATGTTCTTGAGACTCTGGCTGGGTGTCTTCCTCATGAAACTGGAACACTAACGGCGGACCATCGTGATGCGGCATGGCGTAAGTTTAGGTCAGGCTAGTTGGAGGTAGACGACAAGAGAATCGGGGAGGAAGAGAGAGGATTGTAGCTATACCGGGTAGTGCGGGGTTGATTTTAAACCGCGGCGCCAGCGACATTAAAAGTGGGAGCAGTTGGGACGATGGTGGGCAGCGGAGCCTGGTCAAAGGGCTCGCCTCCCGGTGAGTCTGCACAGCGGTCTGCTCGCACGCCTCCCTGACAGCCGGTGCAACGGTCTGCTCGCACGCCTCCCATCGACTCACACGCTTGCTGGGACGGCACCTGCCGATGAGAAGCGGGGACTCGTGGCGGCACGTAAACGCCCACGGTTTCAATAGTGAAAGCATTCGCCTTAACGTGACAGGTCTTTTCCCTAAAAAAACGTGACAGGTCTTTGTTCCAAAATACCTTGGCTCTTCATTTGTGCAACTTGTCATAAGCAGCTTGTCTCGAATTAAAGAAAAAACTTACGAAGTAATATTTGTGCCATATCACGTGACTATGCTCAGTTTCAAGAATTTATGCTCCCTTTTGGATTTTCTGAAATTTAAGACCCATGATTCGAAACAATATCGTAACCTGCATCATGCAATAGATTTTCAAGCCGTACATCTGTCCTGTTGTATTTCTTAAGAAAGGATTTGGTCAAACATTTTGCTTAGTTAAACCTCCTTTCCGGTTTATAGGGCTCAATTCAAAAATCTCACCAACCAAGGTAGATGGTGAGTGGTGGAACAATTGTTGTAGTTTGCAAAACCACTCAATTAATGCGCTTGTTTTCCTCAAAAATTGTGTTTACGAATGCATTAATTGCAATGCATGCATAAAGTACATGCATTGGTCAATTTTCTCTTAATACTTGCATGTAATGATTTATTGCACCTTGAAATCTGAACATGTGATGGGGAACAACCAAATTGAGACTTATAAAATGGGAAACTAAAATTTGGAGATAAGCCCTATAAACCGAAAAGGAGGGAGTAAAAGGATAATCCCTCCGTACCAGTGCAGTGCCTGATATATTAACTCAAGTACTAGGCACGAACAAAAAAAGTACTAGGCACGAACAAACGGGCTCAATTCTGTGCTCATCCTGGTGTAGTAGTAGTAGTAGTACTAGGCAATGCAGTTGACGGGTGACATTGACGAGCGGCGACCGAGGGAATTGAAACGTGCTCGGCACGGTAGCTAACGTTGTCTACTACCTCTGTCCGGGTTTATTGGTCCCCATTGTATTTCGTGCCAAATTTTGACCATAGTTACTAAAGCATCCCTCCTTTGTTCATTGGTAGTCATTATGGACCGGGGCCATGAGGGGAATTTCCTAGGGCTGGAATTCTGGCCGCCAGATATTTCAACTTGAAACGCTGAGGCTCGACTGGTTGGGGTTGCCTAATGTGCGTACCACACACGCCACCGAAGGACACGAGCCCATTTTTTTAGGATCAACACGAGCCAAGGTCTGGCTGGTATGCCGTTGGGTCCTACCATTTGAGAATACAAAAGGAACCTTTTAAATTGCCAAACGAATCTATGTGTATTACAATACCCCTATTTTCCTTGGAAATACTAATCTCAACATGGTAATTGATTTATGATGAGTCATTGAATTACAGTGAATTTGTGATATAGTGATCTCAACGTGGATTTCACATTTCATGGTATCCCTAGTAAGTTTTCCAATACAAATTCAAATTTAAAAGATGAACAATATGGAGGTGTGAAAACTTTGTATGTATCAAGCATATGACCACACACACACATAGACACAGACACACACGCACGAACACAACAGCAATCCAATAAGTATAGTGCATCTATTTTTCCAACCCATGCATGTATGACACGAGATCAAAAATACTCCTTCTATTCCTAAATATTAGTCTTTTAGAGAGTTCAACAAGTGACTACATACAGAGAAAAATGAGTGAATATAGACTCTAAAATATGTCTACATACATCCTTATGTGCCAGTCCATTTGAAGCCTCTAAAAAGACTAATATTTAGGAACGAAGGGAGTTAAATGTAAGACATCCATGGTCCTCAGTTCAATATTTAAAATGAACATGAAACTGAAACATGAATATTAAGTCTAGTACTACAGTACATGCAAATGTTGTGTTTAGGCGGAGCTATGATTGTCGGGGGTCAACCCCTCGACTTTAGATAAAACTGTGGAGCTCTATTTAGGGTTGTTTAGATTATATTTGTTCCCACCCTCCCAACCACCGATTGGTTGTGCACCCCCCACCCCTCCTCCCCGGGAGAATATCATGTGCCCCCATACCTTACATGCTATATGCCGATACGAGTTGCTTGGAGCTTGTAGATCTGAGATATAGCAGCTCACATGATGTGTCTTAATTTTTTTGCAGGAAACCTTGATGAGTTTGAGAATTGCACACAATTTGTACAAAAACTACTTAGATGCCCTTCGATCCCATATCCACCGACCTCGAAGCTCGTATCACCGTAGCATCTAAGATGAACGAGGACATCATATTCTCCTGTATGTAAGAATATCATGTGCCACCACACCTTAGATGCTTTGGTGATACAAGCTCTTCGGAGGCGTTGGATTTGTGACCCAACACCTCCTCGGTGGTTCGAATGGTTTTTTGCAGAAAAGCCCCAAAAGAGTTCGGCCACTGCTTACAAGCACAAAGACTGCTCAGATGCCATTAGATCTCAGATCAAACGACCTCCAAGCTCGTATCACCGTAGCATCCAAGCTGCGATAGCACCTTATGTTTTCTCGCACGGGAGAGTACGAGGTGCTCCCGCACCATAGATTCTATGGTGATATGAGTTCACTGAGATCTAACGGCCCACAATAGAGTTAGGGAAATGTGCAGAAAGTACAAGTACTATGCATGTGCCAGCTGATCACTCATCATACAACCTAGATGCTCATATCACCGTAGCGGGTAATTAAGCTACGGGGAGCACCTAATATTAGCACCGGGGAGCCGTTGGATCGAAGATGCAGCGGCACACCCGAGGCCTGAATGTTTTATTTGCAAAAAAAACTTTGGAGAGTTTGGAAATTGCGCATAATACAAAGACTACTCCCAAGCCATTGGATCTCACTTCCAACGGTGTAAAAACTCGTATCACCATAGTATCTAAGCTGCGGGGTGGATGTGATATTCTATGCCGCTGTCATTTTTGTTCGTAAACTTGCAAAATATGTGTAACTCGTGCCATTACTTGTCTAACCGCGCAAAGTGTTTGTTCAAAAAAACCATCCTACACTGAAATATCGGAACAACATACGGGGGTCCCACTTGTCATTAATCAAATTTGGACCTAAAACTAACAAATCTGAAAGACGAGATTCGAACTGGCAACCTGGACTACAAAGCGTAAGTCGATAGCCTGAAAAAACGAACGGTTGTTGGCTTTGTCCCATAACTTGATTTTATACAGTACTTGCGTTGAGTAGAGTAGAGGGAGTGCCTCGTCAACACGTGTATGACCGTTGTCTCACTTACCGGTGGTCCCAGGTCTGCGAACTCAATCTCTCTTATCTATATTGTCTAACCTTTGCACGGGCACACACGAAGAGCGGCGCTAGCTTGCCGTGGTGTTATTACAACTAAAAAAAGCTTGGAAAATAGAAGAATTGCCTAGAACAAGAGACGTTGCGGCTGGTCGAGACGGAGCTAACCATGCCACGTTTGCATGATGAAGCTGTGTGGCTAGTGGGGTGTTTTCGACCGACTGGCTGGGTCCAGAGGCTGAACCATAGGTACTACGTCTGATACAGTATATTTTTACACGCACATTTTTCCTCCGTGCCGAGACGTGGCACACCCTACCACGCGGTTTCGGGGTCCTCCCGGGTGGTGCACGCATATATTCTTCCTGACGTGGGACGCCCTACCGCGCGTTTTCTGGGTCCTCCTCGGTCGTAGTGCCGAAGCAAGTAAATGAGTCGTCAAATCACGAAAGACCACCTTTCCCGCTGAGTAAATCAGTGAAGCACGGTGGCTAGCTAGTTGGGATAGTTCGACCGATTAGCTAGGCCGCCGCCACATTTGTTTTTTCACCCCTTTTTTATCTACTTGCCAGCAGGTAAATTTAAATATCCACCGCGGTGTTGCTCTGGTGTTTGGGTGCGGCAGGATTTTAAATTTTTTGATTGACGGGAGCAGGCGCGGCAGGATTTTTAATTTTTTGATTGACGGGAGCAGGCGCGGTAGCCATTAGTCACGATGACTCCGCCAGTAAAAACCCACTGCTCCCTGATGTGAGAAGTCGTGGACTAGTGTTTTACCGTGGTGAGAACCAAAAGATTCCCCACTCCTCGGCTGGCTCCCTCCGCCTTCCCGTAGATTGCATTGCCTTTCAACTGTTTCGCCCCCTTTGCTTTCTCTCCCCATTGCTTCTACCTGGTGCCATGGCGGCGCAGCAGATCACGGAGTCCGAGGTGAGGCGCCTGACACAGGAGCTCCATGCCAAGGATGTGGAGCTCAGGGCCAAGGACGTGGAGCTCCGTGAGCTCAAGGAGGATAGGAGTGCCATGCTCCTCCGTTATGTGCGGGAGTTCACGGAGCTTCAAGAGCGTCAGGCGTCCACCACAAAGATGCTCGAGGCGTCGGCGGCCTTGCTGCAGAAAGCGGGAGATACGATAGGCCGTCAGGGGAGCCGGCTGGAGCGTGAGCGGGCCGATCATGACGAGGTCTGGGATCGCCTCAGCCACTTGGTGAACCAAGTTGCCATGCACGTGTTGCGGCTGCGTGATGCCTACCATCGTGCCAGCGCGACGATGCCGGCTGTCGGGCAAAACCCGTTCGACCACCCAGTGCATGAAGAGTTGCGGCTTCCTGACCTGGTCTCCTTCTTCACCTATATCTCTGAGGAGCTGGGCCGTCTCCACGCGATGGTGAGGGCTGAGCTGGACAAGGAGGGGTTGCGCGCTGCCGTCGCCGTTGCCAGGCGAATCCTTTTAGGGCTCCGTCACCGGAATCCATTCATGCCATTGGACGCCATCTTTGACGAGCTGGCTCACGTCGACCGGGAGCGGGCTCTACGGGCGGTTGCACCCTGCATCACCAACATCGTGCGCCTCGAGAAGCAGAGGGACTTCGGTGGTGTTTAGGCGCCCTCCGCATGGGCATGTCCATGTCTCGGAGCAACATGACCGTTGGATCAAACTCAGACGGTGCAGATCCGTCACTGTAGCACAAAGCGTGTGGGTGTGTTTGGTTGCATTCTCATCTCAATATAGTTGTTTCCTCTTCGTGTATTTTTGTCAACCTAGTAGTGTGGACTCATGCACCCTTCATGCACTCTGCCAAACACCCAAAAGTCGGTCGAGAACGGAACTTTTGCTCCCATCCCGTGCACCCTTCATACACCCTGTCTAACACTATAGGATGTGCTTCATATGGTTCATGTTGTGTGGAGTACTGTAGCACCGTACTCTCCGTGCGCTGTGGACTTAGTTCTGTTAACATTGATCTCACCGTTCATTCTCGACCGGACAGTCGAAAAAGCGGTACTATGTTACATATAGGAGTTGTTGACATGCGCACAACACAGCAACAAGATTGTGTAGTACTGACGTATGAACCACTGCACATGCATAGTAGTAGGAGCACTGTGTATGTTCAAGTGGCTGCCGTGTTTCGCACTCCTCCGTCGTAAGAGTGGAAACGCTTGCTGTAATCATTTTTTTCTTCAGAATGAAAAACAGTGGACACGCTCTACCGTGCGGATCCTCCTCAAGCCATGCACAAAATTACTCACTTTCACCGACGTGTGGGACAGCCAGCACTTGGGTCCACCAGCCATGCAGTAAATTACTCTGTAGTAGAGTGACGGTAAACTACCCCGATCGAACCGCCCTAGTAATGCCCAATGAGCCGTCAAATCACATAGCCCCCTCCTTTCCAGTAGTAAGTTGGACGGACTAAGCAACCATCATTTCACTCTTCTCTCTCAGCTTCCTCTCTTGAAGAAAACCCCCACTTGCTTCGCTTCTCCCTTATCTCGTTCCTCCTTTCACTCTTCTCTCTCAGCTTCCTCTCTTGGATGGACGCCGGAGCACCGGCCGACGTGATGTCTATGGCTCTGGCCAAAACCGTCGAGGCTCATGGTACAAAGAAGCGCAAGCACCCCGCCGGGACTACCGCAGACAAGCTCGAAGCCATCGCCCTATCATGGCCCCCCTCTCCGGGATCCCTCATTAAGCAAGTCCATGTAATGTCTCTTGTTAACGATCTTTTTCTCGATCTTGATCATGTTTTTTCATCTAACACGCAGTACTAGTACTGGTAGTACAACTTTCTGGGTGATCTTGCATGTGAGTTTAGTGTGCCAAATGACGGTTCTAAATTCCTCTTTTGACCAAAACATGCGAGAGGTTGACACTGATTTCTTATAGATTACTTTCAGCTACTCCCTCTGTCCCAAATTTCTTGTCTTAGATTTGTCTAGATACGGATGTATCTAATACTAAAATGTGATTTGATACATCCGTATCTAGACAAATCTAAGACAAGAATTTTGGGACAGAGGAAGTACTTTATGAACATCAATGCTACCTTTTAAGAGGGTATATTTGCCTCAGTAACTTGTGTTATGGATATTGCATGTAATCCCTCTACTCTCATGCCTTTGAAGACATGTTCTAGTGTCTTTGTTCACTCATTTCTGTGCGTATATGTAGTCATATATGGAGTATAATATCGAAAATCATCTTATATTTCTGAACGGAGGTAGTAATAAAATATGGTTTCTGTTTGAATTAGAACCAGGTCCGCGGTGGAGATGAAGTTCTCAAAGTCATGCCGTGTGAACTGGAAGACCTCATGATGAGTTCTGCTGCTGAACTATCCAGCTGATGTGTCCTTGTCCCCACGTGTCCTGAACTAGTGTTTTCCTGTAGCATTGTTGTCAGGCGTGTTCTCGAGGCTGTACTTGACCACAACAATTTCCTAGTTGTGCCTTCGATTATGAAGGGTGTGGTTCTTGTAAAGCTTCCCAACAAATCTGATGCGGCCTGTCTTCATCATCATGTTTATGAGTGGAAAGACCACTCTGTTAGGTTCTCCAAGGTTGACAAGATGGTGATGGTGCATGTACACATCTCACACGAAGTCCATGGCCTAGTCAGTTATGCGGGGTTCATCCCGTAGGTCGGTGGCAAGAAATAGTGTGCAGAGTTTAGTTAGTGCAACTTGCTTGTCTGTAGTAAGTACTATTGTTCAGTACTTGATTTGTGTTTGTGAACCCTATATTGTTTATTAGTACTGCCACTTTTGGTGTGTGGTCAGTCCTGAGAACGCTCTAAGTTAATGTCTGTCCACTCAATTCAGTTTGTACATTTTGAAGTATCCAGATCATATTTTTTGTGAGGACGGTTTATCAATTATGTTTACACTCCAATATCTGTATGCATTGCAGGGTTTATCGCTTCCCACTAGGATTTCCAGTCCCATGGATGTTCGGTCCATACGATTTGTCACGACCTTTGGACTGTCCTGCTTGTGGGAGTAGGCAGGGCCCCTGCATGCCACGCGTAGTTGGACGATCAATCTTCTGTTTAGTACTTCAACATAGTGATTTCCTGGTAAGGATTCACTCGTGTCACATCAAGTAAATCTTATTGATTTACTGTCTAAATCTTATTGATTTAATGTCATGTTTTCTTTCTTTTCCTGCAATTTTATGATGCAGGTTTTGCCATGTGACATTCCTGCAATTTTATGATGCAGGTTTTGCCATGTGACATTCATCACAGAATAAACCGTTTGGTTTGCTCTACGATGGCTATTTTTGCAGGTTTCACTTCTTATGTCGTGTCAGTAACGAAGGCACTGTCCATCACTTATATTACTGGAAAAAATTGGATCAGTCTGTTGTCTGAGTACAAGCTGAATCCCTATGATGAACTGCAGTTTGGTTTAACAAAAACGCCACAATTAGTCCTTCTCTCGTTTAAAAGAAATGAAGAAAAAAACTGGATCACGGTCACGGATCCTAGTCAAGTTAGAAAGCTGATCATAGCAGACCCGACACGATCGCCGCTGTCTCGCACAGATCGAGCACCGGCAGTTGCTCTAGCACTAACAGCGGCAGCTGCTCAGTCTGATCCAGCTGAGGATTGGGCACCGACCGCGTCAGCGGATCAGTCTGATCTACCGGAGGATCGGGCATCGACACCGGCACCAGCTCTACAAGGAGCACCATCTTCGGCAATAGCAGTGGCTTCGGCACCTGCACCAACACTTGCACTTGCATTTGGTCCGGCCCGTGCAGTTGCACCGGCAACAGACTGGGGTGCAGTTCGCACTTCATATACCAAAGTCCTTACAAAAACTGACATGTCCACCTTCTTGGTAAGCATTGGCCGCCCAAGTGGTTCGTTCTTTTTTCTTTCCATGTTGTTTCACATGATTCACTGTGTTGATCTAACTGTTTGGGTATGTCTTCTTGTTTTCAAACAGAGAATTCCTAGAGCAACGAGGGAGTCATTCAACAATCCGAGCGACCGCGGCCAAGTTTCTTTTACCATGCACAACCTTGGTGTGAATGAACCTGCTCAATATACCGTAAGTACAAAGGGTGGTCGCATGATGATTGATGCTAAAGGATGGTCAAGGTTCAAATCTAAATCATATCTTGCGGTAGGGGATGATGTCAAAATCGAACTTTCTCGGCAAGGAGAGATGGTCCAAATCAACTTTCAAATTCTTCAGTAGCAGCACGCAACTGCCAAACTGATCTATCCTCCGAGAGATTTTGATGTAATAATCTAGCATGGTGAAACAAGTGTCCAGTGTGTATAAGTGGTACGATACTATTATTTATCACATGGTATATCGTTGATAGAATTGCAACTCTGATTGCTGGTTAGGAACTGTCGTTCGATTTCATTCCAACAGCTGTCGCGCTTTATTCAATTTTGTGTATTCGCCTTGCTATAGCATCTAAAACCAGCGCAGTACCGATCGCTTGCAATATGAAAAGCGCTGAGGTAGAACACATGGGCCCCCAAACATGCAAGGTCGTCCTGCGGCCCAAAGTCCAGAACCGTGAGCCTATCTGAGTATTATATTCTCAGTTGAACCCCCATAAAAAAAGTTGAACCCCCATAATGCCCGTGCATTGCAGAGGGAGTATATTTCTCGGCAAGGTGAGCCTATGGTATAAAAGATTTGTATATTTCTTTACAGAGGGAGTATCTCTCTATCAAAAAATATATATGTGTAACTAGTTACTCCTGTATTTCTACTTCCTTTCGCTGATATGTGGGGCAACCGGCAACGGGGTCCACGTGCCATATGCACAAATTAGAGTGCACAACTTCACGGTAGACACACCCCGGTCGTAGCACCGTAGTAATGCCCAATGAGCCGTCAAATCACAACCCCCCTTTCCAACTTTAGCAGTAAGCTGGACGGACGAAGCGGC
Source organism: Triticum dicoccoides (assembly GCF_002162155.2). Classification (NCBI taxonomy): domain Eukaryota; kingdom Viridiplantae; phylum Streptophyta; class Magnoliopsida; order Poales; family Poaceae; genus Triticum; species Triticum dicoccoides. The sequence goes on along the minus strand of NC_041381.1, from coordinate 26,767,550 downwards.
AATATTTCACTGGGCCTGAATCCCCTTCTCCCTCGTCTGCTTGTTCAGAGAAAACCCCCGTTCGGCGATTGCATAGGGTTTTCTCATGGAGAACCAGGTACAAATTCTTCATCCATCCCCGATAAATCCAAGTCCCTTGGTCGCAGGAAATCCTAGGATGGCAGCCGCCGCCGTTGATGCATTTTTCTTCGTACTGAATCTAGTGTGTTTCAGTTGTAGTGCTCAAAGTGCGAGTACCCTACAGATTTCTGCGCCCACGTTGAGACGCCACACTTGTTCCTTCTCATCCTACCACAGCATTTTGAAACACGCACAGTATGTTCCTAGAATCCTCTTCTCTATCCGGGAGGGTGGGGTTTTTTGAACATGCTGTGTTCTCATATTATTTTTCCTGCAGTGTATTATTTGCTCTGCCAGAACACATGTACTCAAGATGCTCGGCCTTGCCATAACTGAATACACTTGTTTAATGGTCACAGTGAAGACAATCCATGGATATTGCTTCCGAGTTGGGTTCATGAACCAAGAAGATCGCTGCTTTTTATGGCCGAACTTGGATAAACTTTCTCAAGTGTTACGGACTGAAAGTTGGCGCACGAATGTTGATGGAAATAGCAGAACCTAGTCTCATCTTCACTGCGATCTTCCACCCCCACGTCGTTCCAATTGTTCATCCATGTTAGTTTTGTATCTGGTTCTTGCTTGTTGCCTCGATTACATCTTAATCCACGTATTCTGTCTAACTAATCACAATTTAACTTTATAAGTAGCAATGAATCTCTCACGAAGATGCTACTTCTAACTAATATTGTCTTATAATTGGTGGCACGTGTAGGTTTTTTCAGAGTTAAGCAGTCTGCTCGTTTGTTACTCTGTAATAACTCGGCTGTTACTAATGGCACTGAAGTTCACTGGATCGACATCCACATGTTCCTACACTTTATTGATCGTCTTGAGGTCATTGTGGGGCGTTTCAATGGTGGAAGGCCACATGGGATATGTGTGCCACTGCTGCACTCGTTGAACAGGTTCAACTGTGTCGAGAAACTTATGGTACGAGATGTTTTCTGTTATATATGTTGTTCATAAACTATTGCTTATACACAATTTTATAGTTGTTATCTTCTTGAAACAGGAACTGCCGAGTTCTATTGTTCCTATACAGATGCCTGACCATGGTCGGGTCAGACTTGCGCTTGGTCACAACATGATGTTTATGTCGTCCTACTCAATTCCCCTTGGAGGCAGAAAGATACTTATTCGTGGGTGGTCTCAGATAATGAAGGCCCGTCCATCTTCGAGAATAGGACAGAAGATTATGTTCATGCTTTTCCATGGCTCTAAAGCGAATATCCTTTTTATTGACCAAGTTGCGAGATGAAGCCGCTTTCAGAAGGTTGTGGATGTGCGGGGTGGCGCCTGGGCCTTGTCCTGGGGCTTGGCAGCCTCACCCTTGGTTAACTGTAGCCTGTAGGCAAAGTAGCACTGTTCGAGGCGTGCTTTGCATGGTTGAACCTGTATATGTACTCATACTGCTTTCAGCTTTGGTTGTTAAGTGCCCCTGCTGGTTTCAGTTAAGGTTGTTAAGTACTCCTGCTGCTTTTACAGTCTGTCGTGTTTCTTCAGTCCTGTCTTCCTCCAGCCGCCAAAACCAAACCAGCGCCGGCGGGGCCGCCTGCTTCTGCCTCCCACGGCTGGCTGCGCCTCAACACACGCATCGCCGCCCCACCGTCTCCTAAATCGTTAACGCCGACGTCCTCCGCGCGCTTTGGTGCGCTCGCTGCGGCGCCGCCCTCTCGCATTGTCAACATGGTCAACAAACAACTGGAATTAGCAGAAGTACGTGGAGAGGATGACAGTAGGGGCCCGCCATGTCAGCGTATGGAAAAATAAAATGCTTCCTCCTAGTGTTTTCCTGACATCTGGGACCCACGACATTGTGAGCGTATATAGTCAATAGACAAGAGAATAGCACAAGATCGGCTGACACCTGGGACGTAGCTACTCGAGCAGTATTTTTCTTAGTTTGGTATTGTTGAGACGGAGCAGGGTTTGAACTGGGCTGTGGCCCGTCTAGCCCAGGCTTATATTTTATGTTCACCATGTGACCAGCCCAGCTATTTTTTTCTTTGTGCATATGAGCCCAGTTTATTTTTTCTGAAGAATACCCAATCCAGGCCTACTTATTTTTCTACGCCTTGAAAGTAATATGAAATGGGTTGTAAATATAAAAACAGATGACAAATTGGCAACTACTTTATAATTTCGGATTTTTTTCACATTTTCATATTCGTATTTCACTGGGCATTAACCTAATTCAAATATATCTTCAAAGTACTTTAAATCTGGCTCGACATTTCGGTATTAAAAATAGTTTGGAACCCACAGAAATATGCAAAATTGGCCCTGGCCAACCAAAAAACGACTGCAATAAATTGCATAAGAAGTTGCCATGAGCTATATATAAATTATTAAAAAAAGAGGGAGTGGTCTGACTTGTGGGCCTGTTTAGTTGACGCGTATGCAAGATTTTTTTAGTTATTATATACTACGTCAACAAATGATTCTAGCAGACGTAACCGTTGATGTCAATCCAACGGCCGTCGTGTTTCTTCAATCTCTGCTCTTCTTGCTCCAGCCGCCAAAGCAGCGCCAGCGGGACCGCCTGCTCCCGCCTCCCGTGGCCGGTTGTGCTGCCGCGCAGGCCTCAGCTCCCCTACTACTCCCACCGCTGGCCAGGGCATCCCTCTACTCATCCACACCCCCTGTTATTCTGCGGTGACGGCAGCCTCACACCGCAGCAGAACCGGTGAACCCTCGTACTCCTCTCCGCGGGGCTTCCACTACCACGTCTTCCCCGGCTCCGCGTCAACCCCTTCCTAGGCGTCACCGTCGTCCACCGCTGTGGTGCTCTCGGCGCGGCATGGTCAATGTGGTCAACGACCGACTTCCATCGGAAGAGTACTGTACGTGGAGAGGCTAACAGCTAGGTCCACGGCAGCCGCAAGGAAGTGCCTCCTTATTACGCGGAAAATAATTATTCCTCCACCTGACATCTGGGACCCACTGGACGGGCCACCAGTATTTTGCAAAAAAATGTATCCCTCTGACTGCTGGGACCAACAGGTCGGGCCACCGTATTTCGCGAAAAAAATGTTCCCCCCGCTGTCAGCTCGGACCCACTGGAAGTGCCTCCTTATTACGCACAAAAAAATGAATACCCCCTGCTAGCTGGGACCAACCTTGGTGGGAGGCTGACTTGTGGGCCTACTAAGTTGACTGGGACGGAGGCCTTTGTCAACTTTAGTCAATATATGAATGATTCTAGCTCCAGTGACCGTACGATGTCCATCCAACGGTCGTAGTGCTTCTTCAACCTCTGGTCTTCTTGCTCCAGCCGCCGAAAGCAGCGTCGGTCGTGCCGCCTGCTCCTGCCGCCCGTGACCGGCTGTGATGCCTCAGAGGCCTCACCGCCCCCTACTACTCCCACCACTGCCAGGCCATCCCTCTACGCACCACACCCCCTGTTATTCTGCAGCGACGGCAGCCTCACACCGCAGCCGAACGAGTGAACCCTCATACTCCTCTACGCGTGGGCATCCACTGCCGCGTCTTCGCCGGCTCCGCGTCGTCCCCTTCCTAGGCCTCGCCGTCGTCCACCGCCCTGGTGCTCTCGGCGCGGCGTGATCAACGTGGTCAAAGGAATGGCTTCCATCGGATGTGGACTGTACGTGGAGAGGCTGACAGCTGGGTCCACGGCTGCAGCAAGGAAGTGCCTCCTTATTAAGTGCAAAATAATTATTCCTCCACCTGACAGCGGGGACCCACCGGACGGGCCACCGTATTTCGCGAAAAAAATGTTTCCCCTGTCTGCTGGGACCCACCAGCTACATCTTCGCATGCAAGGAAGTACATCCGAAAAAAACAATTCGCCCCCCTGACTGCTGGGACCCACCAGCTACATCTTCGCACGCAAGGAAGTGCATCCGGGCAAAAAAACCAAAATGATTCGCCCCCCTGACTGCTGGGTCCCACCAGCTACATCTTCGCAGGCAAGGAAGTTCCTGACAGTCGGGACCCACCTGGTCGAAGCGTACGTACCGTTGTCATTCTGGTCACGAACGTGTACGTACATACTGATCGATGTAGAGGCGCGCATGTGTCGTAGTAGAGGCGTGGACGTGTCGTAGTAGAGGCGCGCACATAGCATGTACACGTATGCACAGTGGCGAGGGTGCAAGAAAGAAAATACGGCCACGTACGTACATACGGGCATGGACTCGAATGCCTACTCGCGCATACGTACATGGCTAGGTCGGAACGGAGAAACAGCGTCGTCGTCGTGTTCATGGGGAGGCAACGGAATGCGTCGTGTTCATCGGAAGGCAACGGAACGCGTGGGAGCCAACCGGCTGGGTCGGAACGGAATGCGCGGTCGTGTTCATCGGGAGGGCTTGGACGGAATAGGCGATGGAAATGAGGCCTGGCGTACCGCACAACGGAGGAAACGGCCTTGTGTTCGACCGGCCATGTTCGAAACGGGGTCCTGTTTATCGGGAGGGGCCTGGCGTACCGCAAAACGGAGGAAACGGACCTCCTACGGTCGAAACAGGGGTCCTGTTGATCGGGAGGGGTGTTGCGTACCGCAAAACGGAGGAAACGGACCTCCTATGGTCAAAACGGGGGTCCTGCTGATCGGGAGGGGTGTGGCGTACCGCAAAACGGACGAAACGGACCTCCTACGGTCGAAACAGGGTCCTGTTCATCGGGATGGGTGTGGCGTACCGCAAAACGGGACTCCACGGGATATTGTTCATCTCCACCGTCAACCTCCTCCAGCCTCCACGGGCTCCTGTTCATCCAGCCTCCACCGCGCGCTACTCCACCGGCTACTGTTCAACCACCCCTCCACGGGCACCCCTCCACCGTCTACTGTTCATCCAGCCCTCCACACCACGGGGTCATGTTCAACCACCCCTCCACGGCCACCCCTCCACCATCTATTGTTCATCCCGCCCTCCACACCACGGGTTCCTGTTGATCCAGAGGCAACGCCACTGCTCACTGTTCATCCACCCCCCCCTACACACACACACAACGCTCACTGTTCATCCAATCGATCGGCTTCAGTTAGCCGCAGTAGCGAAGGAATCGCTCCATCGTGTTCAGTTAACAGCCATCGATCGATCGCTCGGGTTCAGTAACGCATAGCCTGCAGTGCAATCGCTCGGGTTTAGTTAGAGCCCAATGCCTCGCTCGGGTTCAGTTAGAGCCAACGCCTCGCACACACGCACGTACGTACGAGAGAAACGCGCATCGCTCCGCCCCCGACCTCCCACCATAACCGGCAACTCCCCGAAATTTTCCTCCCCCTCGCTTCTACCACGGTTTTTTCGTCATGGACAGCCCAAAGAATGTCATGCAGCTGCGTCTCCGGCCCGCCCAAGACGAAAAGCCCATTTTCTGTCATGATTTTTTGTCATAGAAGTCGGAGCCCACCACATCTGTGAAGATACCGGGTTTTGTCACAATTATCGTCATAGAAGTGTCATATGTATGACAGAAAAAAAATTCGTTCGGCCCAAAATGTCACGGATGTGTCTTTTTTTGTAGTGATTATGGAGGTGATAAAAGAGTTCGTCGTAAAGAGTTACATTGATGCAAGCTTTTACACTAATCCAGATGACTCCAAGTCTCAATCTGGATACATATTGAAAGTGCACTACTGGAATCAGAGGATTTGCAATCAGCCCCTTCTTTGCCGTCTGCTAGCGGACGACAAAGGAGGTCTTTGCTGTCTGTTTCCAAAACACAGACGGCAAAGAACAGGCTGATGGCAAAGATCGTATTTGCCATCAGCCAGTTCTTTGCCGTCTGCTAGCGGACGGCAAAGAATCTTTGCCGTCGGCTAGCGGATGGCAAAGAGGGAGGGGGCCCCACTGACGAGCTGCTTAAAAAAAACTTAACGGCCCCCCTCTTCGCTGTTTGCTAGCAGACGGCGAAGAGCAAAAAAGCGGACGGCAAAGGGGGGCGGACCGCAAAGATTTAACTTATCTAACGGCGGCTGCGCCACACCCCGCCCCTCTCTCTCTGTTTCTCTCCCTCTTCACACGCGCGCCGCCGCCCCCACCACTCGCCGCCGCCCCGTCGTCCCACCACCCCGCCGCCCCACCGGCCCCCCGCCCCGGTGCCACCGCGGCCCCGTCGCCCCCG
>NC_041381.1:26728807-26759986 GCF_002162155.2 Triticum dicoccoides | reverse complement strand
CCGACACGGCACCCCGACACCGACACGACACCCCGACCCCCGACACCTCCCGAAAAGGTGTTCTTTGGCCTTCCAGAGGCCGACGGGGTCATATATTTTTCGATTTTTTTATGAAAAACATCATATATAATTGTGTTGATCGGGTAGTTTTAAATGTGCAGTTGTTTCATCGCTACGAGGTTTGGTGTTCGACAACCTCACCGTGCGTTTGACGAGTTGTGCCCCTTCGTTTGTGGGTGAGCAGAAATGACATGTCCTCCTCCCCCATTAATTATTTGATCTATTCTGATGAAACTTGATAGCTAGCTATATATGTTTCTTGAATCATCAGTATGCGTAACCAATATGTGTCTCCCGTTCGAAAGCGTCATAGTTATAAATACGCATGCATTTGCATATTTATAACCTTGATTCTTTCGAATTGTCCAACGCTATCCATGGATAGCCCGAGTATGTGTAGATTGGGTTCGTTCTCCCATATGCTTTGCTCCGGATCCGACGCATAAATTTGGTCAGTGCCTCCCCTGTTGTTCTCCGGGTACACATCCTCTCTGTTTATTGCAGAGACGTGTATCAGGAGAACAGCGGGGAGGTGCTGCTTAAATTTTGCATCGGATCCGGAGCATAGCATGGGAAAATGAACCCAATCTACACATACTCGGGTGGGATTTGGACCTATCATTACCTATTAGAGTGTAGGTTGCATGGACGTAATAAAATTGACAAAGTAGATGAACTGATGAATATACACATGGTGAATTATATATATAATTGTTGTGTGTCCAGTAGCTCTGAAAGTCAAGATGAGTGATCGTGCGTGGATGTATACCGGTCACACTGGTCAGAACAAATGGAGCGCTGAATGGTTCACAAAAACCAAGGGGTTTGTGCAAGCCGCATTTGCAAATGGCCAGAGGGAAACCTGGTGCCCCTGTTTCCGATGCGGTAATTGGGAAAAGAGGACAGAGGCTGAAATGCGTAAACACCTGCAGAAGAATGGTTTTACGCCCGATTATACGGTGTGCACATTTCATGGTGAGTCTTCCCAACGTGACCGAGCTGAGGTGGATTGTCGTCGCACCAACGAGCATCGTACCGGGATGGAAAACATGGTGCAAGACTATGATGGCTCCATGAGCACACTGAGCTTTGTCAGTTGGATGCCATCTCACAAGTAATGGCTCTGAAGGCTCAGTTCAACTTGGGCGGAGAATGCTACGACGCAATTATGACAGTATTTGGACGCTTTCTACCCAAAGGCCCTGTAATGCCTGCAAACTTGTACCAGTCGGACAAAATCCTCCGTGCACTGAAGATGCCCTATGAGAAGATACATGCCTGTGAGAAAGGATGTGCCTTATTTAGGCTTGACTATGCGGACTTGAATTATTGTCCCATTTGCAAGTCTTCCAGGTATATTGTGGTAGACAATGGTATGGGTGAGAAGACACAGACCAAAATCCCCGTTAGTGTTCTTCGGTATATGCCAATCGTACCAAGACTTCAACGTCTTTTCATGGTCGAAGAGACGGCCAGACAGAAGACATGGCACAAAACAGGCAAAAGAACCGAACTAGGTATGCAGATGGGAATCTAATGATGGTACACACATCGGATGGTGTTGCGTGGAAAAAGTTTGATGAATTACATGCTGACAAAGCGGCAGATCCGAGGCATCCTCAAGTCGGCATCAGCACAGATGGGTTCAGTGTGTTCGGTATGACGGCAGCCCAATATAGTTGTTGGCCCGTATTTGTCTTTCCACTCAATCTCCCCCCCGGATAGATTATGCAAAGAAAGAACATTTTCCTGAAGTTGATAATTCCAGGGCCCAACAATTCAGGGAAAAATATGAATGTGTACATGCAGCCTCTTAAGGACGAATTGCAAGAAGCCTGGGATAATGGGTTCAAAACATACGACACCTATAGCAAACGAAACTTCATAATGCGTGTCTGGTACATGTACTCGACGCATGACTTGCCAGCGTATGCGCTATTCGTTGGCTGGTGTGTTCATGGAAAGTTCCCGTGCCCCACATGCAAGGGAGCTCTTGAGTTTCGTTGGCTTCAGGCCGGTCGCAAGTTTTCTTGCTTCAACATGCATAGACAGTTCCTGGATCCTGTGAGTGGTGTTGCAGGCTGCTATACAGAGTGAGAGAGATAGAACGGAGAAACTTCTGGCGGAGGCGGCGGAGAGGCAGCGGGAGTTGGAGGAGAGAATGACAAAGATGTTGGAGGAGGAGAGGGCACGGAATGACATGCAGGCAAGGGCCATGTACGAGCTCCTTGTGGTAAGTTTCTTCTGCAGATTACTTGCTAGTCATACATTTGAGTCTCATTACTAACTAGTATGACTCTTTTGTGAAAAACAAATGTGCAGTCTGTGTGCGAGAAGTCCAGTCAGACCGCTCCGCCGATGCCAGTGATTGCTCCTGGGAGCACGGTGAGATTAATTAGAATGGACATTACTTGCTAGTCTTAACATTTGAGTGTCATAATGCTAACGAGACATTGGAAATGATCTTTCATGCAGCTTAACTCCATAAACGCATCGCACGATCCTTCTCCAGCTACCGGCGCGAGCCAGCCCGCTCGTACACCTCCCTGATCACGGTAAGTTTATCTAGTGTTTTGCTTAACAAATGCATAAAGACCTAGACTTAGCTTTATTTCCTCCAATATGCTTACCATAATGACCTAGAGTTAGCTTCTTTTCCTCCAAAATGACTTACTAAGCTTACTGACCTCATAACCATCCATTCTACCTAAGTTAGCTCTAAAATGATATGTACTTAGCTTACTTATGTCAAAAATTGCATAATTAGCTTAGTTAGCTCATAAACGATCCATTTTACCTAAGTTAGCTCTAAAATGACTCATTTTACCTTAGTTAGCTTACAAGTGATCCAATTTATCCAAGTTAGCTCTAAAATGACCCATTTTACGTAGATTAGCTCCTAAATGATCCATTTTACCTACGTTAGCTTTAAAATGACCCATTTCACCTAGGTTAGCTCCAAAATGACCCATTTCAGTTAGGTTAGCTCCAAAATGACCCATTTCACCTAGATTTGCTCCTAAATGACCCATTTCACCTAAGTTAGCTAAAAACGATCCATTTCACCTAAATTAGCTCTTAAATGATCGATTTCACCTAAGTTAGCTCAAAAACGATCCATTTTACCTTAGTTAGCTCAAAAACGTGGCATTTGACCTTAGTTAGCTCATAAACGACCCATTTCAACTAAGTTAGCTCATAAAAGCTCATAAATGATCCATTTGACGTAAGTTAGCTCAAAAAGGATCCATTTCAACTTAGTTAGCTCAAAAACGTGGCATTTCACCTTAGTTAGCTCATAAACGACCCATTTCAACTAAGTTAGCTCACAAAAGCTCATAAATGATCCATTTCACCTAAGTTAGCTAAAAAACGATCCATTTCACCTTACTTAGCTCAAAAATGATGCCCTTCACCTTAGTTAGCTCATAAACGACCCATTTCAACTAAGTTAGCTCATAAATGATCCATTTCAACTAAGTTAGCTCATAAACAACCCATTTCAACTTAGTTAGCTCATATATGATCCATTTCACCTAAGTTAGCTCATAAATGACATATACTTCTTGTTCTAGTCTTCTTCTATTTTACTCACCTATTTCTAACTTTCTTATTGACCATTTTGCAGATTTCATTCACTTCATGGAAGCTAGCTTGCTATGATGGAGTGCTTGCTTTTCCTTTGATGAAACTTTGCATTGTATCTAGCTTGCTATGATGGAACTTGCTATCTTGATGAAACTTTGCATTGTAATATGTATATGGATGGAACAATGTGTATGGATGGAACTTGCTTTCGTATGAACAATGTGTATGGATGAAACTGATGTGATATGTGATATGTGATATGAAACTTATGTGCTGGATATGTGATATGGAAATATATCTATATATGTCATATATATTTGCTGTGAAAATTGTTGGATTAAAAAAACAGAAAAAAAAGAGACAATATGCAGGCTCTTTGCCGTCTGCCACTGACGGCAAAGGGCTCTTTGCCATCAGCAACGGATGGCAAAGAGGCCACGTGGCAGGCAACTGTGCTTCCTGGGAGGCTGAACAATTTGGTCAGTTTGCCTACAGTGGCTGATGGCAAAGGCTTTGCCGTCCGCAGCGGACGGCAAAGAGAAAAAAACTTTGCCTACAGCGGCGGACGGCAAAGGCCTGCCATGTAGTGACGTCGGCTGACATCATTCGGCGGACGGCAAAGGCCTTCCGAAGTTTTCCGTCAGCGACGGACGGCAAAGGCCTGCCGTTAACCACCTAACGGAGTTACACCGCATTTATTGCCGTCTGCATTCTTTGTCGTCCACTGCTGATGGCAAAGGCCCCTTTTCCGTCATCCGCCCGAAGCAGACGGCAACGTAGCTCTTTGCCATCCCCTACTTTGCCGTCCCCTTTTGCCGTCCGTGGCGGACGGCAAAGACCTTTGCCGTCTGCCATCCATGCCTTTGCCGTCCGCTGTGGCAGATGGCAAAGTAGCTGATTCCTGTAGTAGTGGGAGCAATTAGCTAGAGTAGCTCCATGTAGAGCATTGTAGACATAGAATATTTGCAAAGTACATACGACATTGAATGTGACAGACCCGTTGACTAAACTTCTATCACAAGCAAAACATGATCATACCTTAGTACTCTTTGGGTGTAAATCACATGGCGATGTGAACTAGATTATTGACTCTAGTAAACCCTTTGGGTGTTGGTCACATGACGATGTGAACTATGGGTGTTAATCACATACAGATGTGAATATTGGTGGTAAATCACATGATGAGTTGAACTAGATTATTTACTCTAGTGCAAGTGGGAGACTGAAGGAAATATGCCCTAGAGGCAATAATAAAGTTATTATTTATTTCCTTATTTCATGATAAATGTTTATTATTCATGCTAGAATTGTATTAACCGGAAACATGATACATGTGTGAATACATAGACAAATATAGTGTCACTAGTATGCCTCTACTTGACTAGCTCGTTGAATCAAAGATGGTTAAGTTTCCTAGCCATAGACATGAGTTGTCATTTGATTAATGGGATCACATCGTTAGAGAATGATGTGATTGACTTGACCCATCCCGTTAGCTTAGCACTTGATCATTTAGTATGTTGCTATTGCTTTCTTCATGACTTATACATATTCCTATGATTATGAGATTATGCAACTCCCGTTTACCAGAGGAACACTTTGTGTGCTACCAAACGTCACAACGTAACTGGGTGATTATAAAGGTGCTCTACAGGTGTCTCCGAAGGTACTTGTTGAGTTGGCGTATTTCGAGATTAGGATTTCTCACTCCGATTATCGGAGAGGTATCTCTGGGCCCTCTCGGTAATGCACATTACTATAAGCCTTGCAAGCAATGTAGCTAATGAGTTAGTTACGAGATGATGCATTACGTAAACAAGTAAAGAGACTTGCCGGTAACGAGATTGAACTAGGTATTGAGATACCGACTTAGGGAGTCCTGGATTAGGGGGTGTCAGGATAGCCGAACCATCATCATCGGCCGGACTCCAAGACTATGAAGATGCAAGATTGAAGACGTCGTCCCGTGTCCGGATGGGACTTTCCTTGTCGTGCAGGGCAAGCTTGGCGATACGGATATGTAGATCTCCTACCATTGTAACCGACTTTGTGTAACCCTAGCCCTCTCCGGTGTCTATATAAACCGGATGGCTTTAGTACATAGGACGAATAACAATCATACCATAGGCTAGCTTCTAGGGTTTAGCCTCCTTGATCTAGTGGTAGATCAACTCTTGTAACACACATCTTCAATATTAATCAAGCAGGACGTAGGGTTTTACCTCCATCAAGAGGGCCCGAACCTGCGTAAAAACATCGTGTCCCTCATCTCCTGTTACCATCCGCCTAGATGCACAGTTCGGGACCCCCTACCCGAGATCCGCCGGTTTTGACACCGACATTGGTGCTTTCATTGAGAGTTCCTCTGTGCCGTCGCGATCAGGAAGGATGCCTTTTCCCGTCTTTAAAGACAGCTCCGTCGTCAAGGGAGCTCTGGCCTTCGGCCAAACTATCCGGCTAGGTGGTTTTCTCATGACCGCCTGTTCGGCCGCCGCTCTGACAATGACCTCTCAAGTCATCAAAAGCAATCTTCACGTCAGCTCGGAATTTGCCGAGCAGCTAGATCCGATGGAGCTCTCATCCGTAAACGAGCTCTTGGATCGCATCGCCGCCCTGGGAGTCGCTACAGACTACGACCAGATCGGGCTTAAAACCGATCTGAGAGAAATTAACTCTCCCTAGGCTACCCACCACGTTGTTGTGGTACAAGAACAATGCGGCGACTCTTCTCCTATGTTAAAAACCCGTTATGTCCAGATTCCCGATCCCTCCATGCCGGATTCCCGCGGAGGGGCGGACGTCAATCAAGTACTGAACTTAAAGTCAGACGTCGGACCAGATTCGTCGGAAAACATCCGACAATCCAAGCTTCCAAATCCTGAAACTTCTCGGCCTTCGAGCCTCAGACCGGGCGGGGTTCCGAATTTAGTTCTGCCCACCCACCCTAACATAAGGGATCTATCTCAAATACGGCAAGAGCCCAATGAAACAGTACATCATTACTAGGCCAGATTCCTCCTGATTATGAACAGGATAAAGGACTGCCGTGAAGAAAGCGCAATCTCAATTTTCTGCAACAATTGCACGGACAAGGGAATAATGAACGCCATAAGTCGCTGCAAAGTTTCACGCTTCGCCGACCTAGCAACCATTGTACAAAAATACTATGCGATGGAGAGTGCCAGGAAAATCAAAACTAGGTTTTGGGACAATCCGGCCCTGAATACAACCCTAGTCCGAAACAAAAGGGTACGCCATACTCAGGCACCTGGGTTAAAAACCAAAAAGCAAAAATCCCCTAAAGGGCATGGGACCGTACTGGAGGGATGGCTCAACGGACCCTGTAAAATCCACAGTACAGAGGACGCCACTCCAACACATAGCCTTCGAGCATGTTGGATACTACGGCAGGTGGCGAAAAGTGGCAAAGGCTTTCTAGCCCCGGGCAGCAAGCCCAACAGTACCAGTACGGTATTATCAGTCTTCGAGACTTTCGCATCAAATAACATGCGAAAACGAACAATCCGCAGCCTCGCCGAAGTCTTCCAAGTAGCAACAACAAATCCATGGAGCGACACGGCTATTACCTTCAATGCCAGTGACGAACCTAAATTCCGAACAGCGCGAGCACCAGCCGCATTGGTTCTCAGTCCGATAGTGGACGGCTTTCGTCTTACCAAGGTACTCATGGATGGCGGCAGCGGATTAAACCTCATCTACGAGGAAACCCTTCAAAAAATGGAAATTGACTGGAGCCGCATTGAGCGGAGCAGCACAACCTTCAGAGGGATAATCCCTAGTCGAGAAGTGCGCTGCACAGGAAAAATCACACTCGACGTAGTGTTCGGCTCGCCGGACAATTACAGGTCCGAAGAGGTCACGTTCCAAGTGGCCCCATTCAGCAGCGGATATCACGCCTTGCTAGGCCGAGAGGCATTCACAATCTTCCGAGCTATACCCCATTACGGGTACATGAAGCTTAAAATGCCCGGCCCCAATGGAATCATCACCCTGGTCAGTGATCCAGATATAGCACTCCGCGCTGAAAATAAGACAGCCGCACTAGCCCTAGAGGCACTATCCGAAGCCTTAGCGACAGAGGAACTTACCACACTACCCTCCACGGTGAACAGGGACGATGTGATACTCGATAAGAGATCTAAGTCCACCTCTTTTAAACCAGCGGACGAAATAGTCAAATTCCAGGTCCACCCAACGGACCCCACAAAGACGGCCTCCATTGGGACACAATTAAACCCTGAGGTGGATGCTGCACAACGAGAATTCCTTCGAGAAAATTGGGATATTTTCGCCCGGCACCCTTCAGATATGCCAGGAATCCCACGCAGGCTGGCAGAGCACAGCCTAAACATCCTAAAAGCATTCAAGCCAGTCAAATAGGCTCTTCGACGATTTTCCGAACCCAAAAGACAGGCAATGGGAGAGGAGCTAGCCAAACTCCTAGAAGTCGGATTCATCAGAGATATAGAGCATCCGGACTGGCTAGCCAACCTGGTAATGGTACCAAAGAAGGACAAATCCTGGCGCCTTTGTGTCGATTTCAAGGACCTTAATAAGGCTTGTCCAAAGGACCCTTTCCCTCTCCCCCGCATCGACCAAATCATCAACGCCACCGCGGGGCACGATTCATTGTGCTTCCTCGACGCATACTCCGGATACCATCAAATAAAGATGGCGGAAAAAGACCAGGCCGCAACGGCATTCATTACTCCGTACGGACCATTCTGCTTCAACAAAATGCCCTTCGGACTTAAAAACGCCGGCGCAACATACCAGCGCATGATCCAGACGTGCCTGGCTACCCAGATAGGGAAAACAGTGGAGGCATACGTAGACGATGTGGTCGTGAAGACCAAACATGTCGAAACTCTAGTAGATGATCTGAGGCTTACATTCGACAATCTCCGAGCATATGACATCAAGCTCAACCCGGAAAAATGTGTTTTCAGTGTACCATCCAGAAATCTCTTGGGCTTCATTGTATCCGATAGAGGAATTGAAGCAAACCCAGCCAAGATCCGGGCTCTGTCACAATTGGATATCCCAAAAGACCTCAAGCAAATACAAAAATTGACTGGATGCGTGGCAGCTCTAAGCCGCTTCATCTCCCATTTGGGAGAAAAGGCGCTGCCCCTCTATCGCCTTCTCCGGCGCACCGAACACTTTGAATGGACGGATGCTGCCACGGCCGGACTCGAAGAAATTAAAGCCACATTGGCAACAAATCCGGTCCTGGCCGCGCCCAATCTGGGCGAACCTATGTTATTATACATCGCGGCAGCACATCAAGTCGTCAGCACCGTACTCGTCGTCAAACGAGAAGCAGAAGGACACAAATTCCCTCTTCAAAAACCAGTGTACTACGTATCCACTATCTTAACTCCATGCAAGTCCCGGTACCCACATTATCAAAAGATAGCGTATGTGGTGTTCATGGGATCCCGGAAGCTACGACACTACTTTCAAGAGTGTTCCATAACGGTGGCCTTCGAAGTACCTCTCAACGATATTATAAACAATCGCGACGCGACGGGCCAGATTGCAAAGTGGGCCATTGAGCTCTTACCATTCGACATAACCTACAAACCACGGCGAGCTATAAAATCGCAAGTTTTGGCTGACTTCGTCGCTGAATGGACTAAAGCCGAACTCCCTAAAGAGTACGACGCATACTCCAATTGGATCATGCATTTCGACGGCTCCAAAATGTTGGTTGGCCTGGGGGCTGGCGTCGTCTTGACGTCCCCCACCGGAGACACAGTCCAATGCGTACTTCAAATAATGTACACGGACTCCAACAATGCAGCCGAATACGAGGCCCTTCTACATGGCCTCCGGATGGCAATCTCCATGGGCATTCAACGCCTAGAGGTGCGCGAGGACTCAAACCTCGCAATATCCCAAGTAAATGGAGATTTTGATGCCAAAGATCCAAAAATGGCAGCCGATCGTAACGCCGTCCTAAAAATGTCAGCTCGGTTCGAAGGACTCGAATTCCACCATGTAGCCCGGGATAATAACCAGGCAGCAGACATGTTGGCACGCATCGGCGCAAGACGCGACGCCGTCCCTCCAAACATCTTCCTGGAGCGGCTCTTCAAGCCATCCGTATTATGGGAAGAGGAGTCCGGATATAACAATCCGGAACCAACTGCATCGCCCAACACAATGCATTCTGACATAATCGGAGGCTCGACCGATGAAATAACACCTTTAGCCCACGAAATAATGGCAGTAATTGCCCCGTGGACAGAACCATTCCTAGCCTACTTAATCAGGCAGGAACTTCTCGAAGACCAAAATGAGGCCCGTTGCATAGTTCGGCGATCTAAAGCCTACAAGGTCCATGAGGGAGAACTTTACAAGAAAAGCACAACCGGAGTCCTTCAAAGGTGTATCTCCGAAGAGGAAGGGCGAAATCTCCTGGCTGAAATTCACGCCGGACTCGGCGGGCACCACGCCGCTGCTCGGGCCCTTGTAGGCAAGGCCTTCCGTACAGGATTTTATTGGCCAACAGCCCGGGCAGATGCTCAGGACTTAGTCCAACGATGCGTCGGTTGCCAGCTCTTTGCTAATCAGAGCCACATGCCACCCACCGCCCTCAAAACTATACCCATCACTTGGCCGTTCGCGGTCTGGGGGCTTGACATGGTTGGACCCCTTAAAGGGGGAACCCACAAGCACAAATACTTATTGGTCATGGTGGATAAATTCACCAAATGGATAGAGGCCAAGCCGGTTAAAAAAGCCGAATCTGGACCTGTGATAGACTTCTTATCCGGGGTAGTACACCGTTTTGGCGTCCCGCACAGCATTATCACCAATAACGGCACGAATTTCACGGCCGACGAAGTTAAGCTCTGGTGCAAAAACATGGGCATCAAGCTCGATTATGCTTCAGTCTACCACCCTCAAACTAACGGTCAAGTGGAACGAGCAAATGGTCTAATCATGAGCGGCATTAAACCCAGATTAGTGCGATCCCTCAAGGAATCTGACACGCACTGGGTAGAGGAGCTCGACTCCGTACTCTGGGGGCTGCGGACCACGCCAAACCGCACTACTGGATTTACGCCATTCTTTATGGTATACGGCGCTGAGGCAGTTTTGCCCTGCGATATAATTCATGACTCACCTCGCGTGCGCATGTACGAAGAAAGAGAAGCCGAGTTGGATCGGCAGGACAGTTTGGACGCCTTGGAGGAGGAGTGCGACGTGGCAAAATCCCGTTCCGCATTCTATCAACAGCAGGCTCGAAGATATCAAAGCAGAGAAGTACGGGCGAAAACTTACAATGTTGGCGAGCTAGTTCTACGCCTGCCAGACAAGAAAAAGGACAAACTCAAGCCCAAGTGGGAAGGTCCCTTCATCATCGACCAAGTCCTCACCAGCGGGGCGTACCGTCTGCGCAATGCATCTGACAACCGACTCGAGCCAAACCCATGGAACGCAGCCCGTCTCTGAAGATTCTACGCCTAGCGCCAGACTCAGGGTTCGTCCCCTCCCCTCGTCCACCATTCATATTTTTTTTGCTGTCTTGGTTTTTCCTCCTTTTTCCTCCCACTTTTTTCAATACAAGCCTCTTGAGGGCTAATCTGCGCTTTGTTCGCACTTACTCAATGTGCTACTCGCACTCGTTATACCTGGGGGCTTCTTTAATAGAAGCTTATTTATACGGGCTTCATGCCCTATACATGCGTTATACTTCCGCATGTACCTTTTACTCACCATTATATGCATCGATATGACTTAAGTTTTGGCCAAGCCGGGTTGCCTGGCTCTTGTGATTACCCCTACGTTCCCGATTGTTCGGCTAGGAGGTAAAGGGAGCACCTCTATGATTGTTACTGCCGGATGTGTACCTCAGACTGGGTGAAGCCGAAGGCTAGCGTTCTTAAGTTAATATTCGGTCGGTGACATGAAAGATGATTTATTACTTATTTATTTCCCTGCCCCCAGATGCTTTTTCTGCTCTTTTCGCAGTCCGGCAATGCACTTTAGGGCATGCCTCCCAGGGAAAGGAACCCCTAACGGAACTATTCTCCCTGGAAGATGTTTCTTACTAACCATGTAATATAACATAGCTAGTTGGGCACTTGTGTGATAAAGCACTTATGACCCCTACGCCTTGTCTCCATGCATGCCCCGGTTCTTTTATAACCGTAAGGGTATTCGGACACACTCCGGACTGTTGGGTCCCGAGGTTGAAGCAAAAAGGTCCGCAAAGACAAACGATCTACAATCCGGCTAGAAGGCATTCTACATGTCAAATTTAAAAAATTACATCGTCAAACTGACTGATTGTACTCCTCTTCAATCCCATCTAACAGGCTATCTAATTTACAGTCCTGTTGGGAATATTTGGCGGCCAGCTCTACCTGGCCATACACTAGGCTCACAGGGATCTCCTTCCCATCGCTCCCCACAGGTCCGACCTCGGCCATGTGGTTTGGATTAGTCTTCGGGTACCGCGTCTTCACCATGGACCAGGCCTCCCTGGCGCCTTGACGGCAGGCCGATATCTTCCACAGACGGAGACGCTGCCGCACTCCCTGAAGCTTCTCAGCAAGCCCTCCAAGACCTTCGGGTAGGGAGACGGAAGGCCATAAAGCCTGAACGATGCCGCTCATCGCCTGCCGAACACGTTCGTGCAGTTGCAGCAGCTCGGGAAGAGGATCTCCCATGGAATCAGGCATCTCCTCCACCGGACGACCCATGGGCAGACCTACAGACATATCTCTGTCAATCGACTTCCTCGCCGAACTCTTCTTTTCAAAAGAGTTTGCTCAAGCACTTACTACAAATGCCGCGACGAAGCCGCCGATTCTCCTTTACGGATCTAGACAGCTGGACCCGAACAACTTTTAGCTCTTCGCCCAGCTGGGTGTTGGCATCTTGGAGTTTATTCCTCTCCTGCTGCACCCTCATAAGCACCTTCTCGCCGGCCTTCAGCTGGCGCCGCAGATGTTGCTTGTCCGCAGATGCTGCACCCTCATAAGCACCTTCTCGCCGGCATTCAATGATCAAGTTGGGCCTTGCATTCTTGAAGCTCCTGGGACAGGTGGGTATTCTTCTCTGTAAGATCCTGCATAACAGATGATCCTTAAATCAGTTAGTTTAACTATTTTATGTCTCAGGGGCTACTGGCATATATAACTATCAAAAATTCCTCACCCTTATGTCTTTTACATACTGCTCTGTGGCTCTGGTTAAACCATCTTGAGCAGCACGGAGGTGCGCGTCTCCCGCATTAAAGGCACTCAGCGCCTCCGGGGAGAAACACGCGTCACGAAGAACTGTCCGACGGCGCCGGTGGTTCATGGCGCTCTCCACCTCAGACTTGGTGGCGGACAGCCTGTCGGCATCCTCCGTTGGAGGAGCATCCGGCTCGCGCCTCGCGCTCGCCTCCCCTTCCGGACCAGGCGTTGGAGCCTGGCTGGCGGAGGCATGGTTGGCACCCTCTCCAAACTCAGTCCGGCGAGTGCTCTTTCTCCTGGAAGAATCATGAGCATTAATATGCCTCCCAGGGGTCCTCCCCCTAAAGGACGACGGTGCGCCATACCTTTGCGGCGACGTTTCAATCCGCGCCGCACTCCTTTTTCGCCTGCTGGGCCGCATCGACCTTGGTTGGTTAGTCGCCACGGGCTCGGCTTCCCGCTGTAAAGGCACCTCCTACGAAGCACCGTTGGTATATGGTCAGATATAAGCGTCAGGAACGTAATGGTGTTGTGACTTCGGTCGTACTCACCTGGGAAGCCGGAGATAAACCGGGGTAGTCAGTCGTAATGGCGACTAGAGCGTTGTCTATGCTGAGCTGGTGGAACACCCCGTCAATCAGTTCCACCGCTAAATCCGGGTCCTCTCCGGAGGCCCGATCAAGGGACCTTTCCGGATCCTCGGGTTGCGGAGCCGGGCTTTTTATGCCCTCCACATCCCGGCGCAGTTCCTGCGTCAAGATCATGAAATAAGACACTTGCCTTCGAAGGCACGGATCAGATATACAAACATCCGCTTACCCAGCTCCGAGGGTTATTCATGGAGAATCCGTTCAACGGATTCGTACGGAGGAAGTCCTCCTTCTCCCCCTTGTACAAGCCGGACAGGATCTTCGCCAGATCTTCGGCCGAGCCTGGCCCCTTACGGCCGTGACGGGTGGCGTCATTCTCCCCGTTGAAATCCCACATGTGGTGGCCCCTATATTGGAGCGGCTGAACCCCTCGCGTAATGCATGTGGCCATGACTCCGATCATGGTTAATCCGGAATTGGCTAGTAGCCGTATCTGGCCCATCAAGTAATGGATGCTCCTATCGTCTTCCCGTTGAGGGCTCCGTGGGCGCCAACTCAGGCGCTTCTTCAGAGGAGCATTGCTGAACTCCGGGAGGCCAATCCGAACTGGATCCGGCAGCGGGGCGTCTTCCATGTAAAACCACTCTGAAGGCCAGTCTTTGGACGCCTTCTTTGGGGTTCTGGACAGGTATCCGGTCCCGGCGATGCGCCATATTTCGGCTCCGCCCACTTGATATATCGACCCCTCATGAGAGCAGGGGACGAGGCAAAACAGTCTCTTCCACAGCGCAAAATGGGGCTCGATGCCCAAAAACAGCTCGCAAAGAGCTACGAGCCCGCGATGTGTAGGATGGAGGCAGGTGTGAGGTGATGAAGCTGGAGCCCATAGAACTCCAGGAGCCCTCGGAGAAACGGATGTATAGGAAATCCGAGTCCCCTTATTAAGTAAGGGACGAAGCATACCCGCTCTCCTTTGGAGGGATTGGGGACGCTCTCCGCCTGTTTCCCGCCCTTGTAGGTGGCCAGTCCGGCTCGAACCGGAACCATGAAGGCGGGGGGAAGGTATCCCTCTGCTTGGAGCGTCACTAATTCGCTATGCGGGACTGAGCATCTCCTCCAATCTCCTGGCTGAGGACTGGGAGAGCGAGAAGAGGAGCCGCGTCGACTGTCCATGTTGGAATGGATTTTCGCTAGAGGCGCTTCGATGAGTACTCGCGGAAGGAGAATGGTGTGGTTTGGATCTGGATCTCCGCCTCTCTTATAGGCGGCTTATTCTCACAGCTAAGGGGTAAAACGTAAAGATACCCTGGCTTTTCACATTCATGCAACACGTGGAAGAGGACCATTATTGGACGCAGAAGCCAAGTAGCACAGCATTTATGAAGCAGCCGGACACTATTCGGCAAATACCGGGAACGTGAAGGAGAACCCGCCTTGCAAACGCAGAAGACAGCGCGCGCGCCGGGCACGTCGTAATTGAAGCCTGGTTCGTGGGCTACTGAGGGAGTCCTGGATTAGGGGGTGTCCGGATAGCCGAACTATCATCATCGGCCGGACTCCAAGACTATGAAGATGCAAGATTGAAGACGTCGTCCCGTGTCCGGATGGGACTTTCCTTGGCGTGGAGGGCAAGCTTGGTGATACGGATATGTAGATCTCCTACCATTGTAACCGACTCTGTGTAACCCTAGCCCTCTCCGGTGTCTATATAAACCGGATGGCTTTAGTCCATAGGACGAATAACAATCATACCATAGGCTAGCTTCTAGGGTTTAGCCTCCTTGATCTCGTGGTAGATCTACTCTTGTAACACACATCTTCAATATTATTCAAGCAGGACGTAGGGTTTTACCTCCATCAAGAGGGCCCGAACCTGGGTAAAAACATCGTGTCCCTCGTCTCCTGTTACCATCCGCCTAGACGCACAGTTCGGGACCCCCTACCCGAGATCCGCCGGTTTTGACACCGACACCGACGATCGAATCTCGCGCAAGTAACATACCGATGACAAAGGGAACAACATATGTTGTTATGCGGTTTGACCGATAAAGATCTTCGTAGAATATGTAGGAGCCAATATGAGCATCCAGGTTCCTCTATTGGTTATTGACCGGAGACGTGTCTCAGTCATGTCTACATAGTTCTCGAACCCGTAGGGTTCGCACGCTTAAAGTAAGATGACGGTTATATTATGAGTTTATGTGTTTTCATGTACTGAAGGTTGTTCGGAGTCCCGGATGTGATCAAGGACATGACGAGGAGTCTCGAAATGGTCGAGACATAAACATCGCTATATTGGACGACTATATTCGGACTTCGGAAAGGTTCCGAGTGATTCGGGTATTTTTCGGAGTACCGGAAAGTTACGGGAATTCGCCGGGGAGTATATGGGCCTTATTGGGCCATACGGGAATAGACACTACAAAAAAAAATACACTTCTGTGATGATACGTGTTTGTCACAGTAGGTCGTGTTTTTTGTCATGCATGTACATCCATGACAAATTTATGACAGAATCAAGATAGTCATACCTGTGCTGTCGTAGAAGTGTTCCATGACATTACCAAAATTATCATCACGGAAGTGTCTACTTCCATGATGATAAATCGCGCGTCACAGAACTTCTTTCGTCAAGGGTGACCGACACGTGGCATCCACCGTAACGGAACACCGTTAAGCTATCGGGCCGGGTTTTGGATTCGATAACCCGTTAACAGCCCCGACCAATGGGGATTTTCCACATGTAAAATCATCATTGGCTGGAGGAAACAATTGTCGGCTCACCGTTGGGACAGATTGTTGGGGAACGTAGTAATTTCAAAAAAATTCCTACGCACACGCAAGATCATGGTGATGATATAGCAACGAGGGGAGAGTGTCGTCTACGTACCCTCGTAGACCGAAGCGGAAGCGTTGACGCAACATAGAGGAAGTAGTCGTACGTCCTCCGGTTCAACCGATCCAAGTACCGTTACTCCGGCACCTCCGAGTTCTTGACACGCGTACAGCTCGATGACGCACCCTCGATCTCCGATCCAGCAGAGGCGCCGAGGGGGAGTTCCGTCAGCACGACGGCGTGGTGACGATCTTGATGTTCTCCTGTTGTAGGGCTTCGCCTAAGCACCGCTACAATATGACCAAGGTGTAATATCGTGGAGGGGGGCACCGCACACGGCTAAGGAACGATCAATGATCAACTTGTGTCTTCTAGGGTGCCCCCCTACCCCCGTATATAAAGGAGGGAGGGAGGAGGTGGCCGGCCCTAGGGGGGGCACGCCATGAGGAGGGGGAAACCTACTCCAAGTAGGTTTCCCTCTCTTTTCCTTATCTTATTTGGAGGGGGAAGGAAAGAGTACTAGTATTAGGAAGTAGTACTAGTAGTAGTAATAGGAAGAGGGGGAAGGAGAAAGGAAAGGGGGGCCGGCCCCCCTCCCCAATTCGGATTGGGCTTGGGGGGGCGCGCCCCCTTCCCTTGCTCCTTCTCTCTTCCTCCTACATGGGCCCAATAAGGCCCATATACCTCCCGGGGTTTTCCGGTAACCTCCCGGGGCTCCAAACTTCTCCGGAACCTTTCCGGTGTCCAAATATATCCGTCCAATATATCAATCTTTATGTCTCGACCATTTCGAGACTCCTCGTCATGTCCGTAATCATATCCGGGACTCCGAACAACCTTCGGTACATCAAAATACATAAACTCATAATATAACTGTCGTCGAAACCTTAAGCTGCGGACCCTACGGTTCGAGAACGATGTAGACATGACTGAGACACATCTCTGGTCAATAACCAATAGCGGGACCTGGATGCCCATATTGGTTCCTACATATTCTACGAAGATCTTTATCGGTCAAACCGCATAACAACATACGTTGTTCCCTTTGTCATCGGTATGTTACTTGTCCGAGATTCGATCGTCAGTATCCAATACTTAGTTCAATCTCGTTATCGACAAGTCTCTTTACTCGTTCTGTAATACTTCATCTTATAACTAACTCATTAGTTACATGCTTGCAAGGCTTAGGTGATGAGCATTGCCGAGAGGGCCCAGAGATACCTCTCCGACAATCGGAGTGACAAAACCTAATCTCGAATTATGCTAACTCAACATGTACCTTCGGAGACACCTGTAGTACTCCTTTATAATCACCCAGTTACGTTGTGACGTTTGGTAGTACCCAAAGTGTTCCTCTGGTAAACGGGAGTTACACAATTCTCATAGTTACAGGAACATGTATAAGTCATGAAGGAAGCAATAGCAGAATACTAAACGATCAAGTGCTAAGCTAACGGGATGGGTCATGTCAATCACCTCATTCTCCTAATGATGTGATCCCATTAATCAAATGACAACACATGTCAATGGTTAGGAAACATAACCATCTTTGATTAATGAGCTAGTCAAGTAGAGGCATACTAGTGACTATATGTTTGTCTATGTATTCACACATGTATCATGTTTCCGGTTAATACAACTCTAGCATGAATAATAAACATTTATCACGATATGAGGAAATAAATAATAACTTTATTATTGCCTCTAGGGCATATTTCCTTCAGTCTCCCACTTGCACTAGAGTCAATAATCTAGATTACATAGTAATGATTCTAACACCCATGGACTCTTGGTGCTGATCATGTTTTGCTCGTGAGAGAGGCTTAGTCAACAGGTCTGCAACATTCAGATCCGCATGTATCTTGCAAATCTCTATGTCTCCCACTTGGACTTGGTCCCGAATGGAATTGAAGCGTCTCTTGATGTGCTTGGTCCTCTTGTGAAATCTGGATTCCTTTGCCAAGGCAATTGCACTAGTATTGTCACAGAAGATCTTCATTGGTCCCGATGCACTAGGTATGACACCTAGATCGGAAATGAACTCCTTCATCCAGACTCCTTCATTTGCTGCTTCAGAAGCAGCTGTGTACTCCGCTTCACATGTAGATCCCGCCACGACGCTTTGTTTAGAACTGCACTAACTTACAGCTCCACCGTTTAATAAAAAACACGTATCCGGTCTGCGATTTAGAATCGTCCGGATCAGTGTCAAAGCTTGCATCGACGTAACCATTTACGACTAGCTCTTTGTCACCTCCGTATACGAGAAACATATCCTTAGTCCTTTTCAGGTATTTCAGGATGTTCTTGATCGCTGTCCAGTGATCCACTCCTGGATTACTTTGGTACCTACCTGCCAAGCTTATTGCTAAGCATACGTCAGGTCTGGTACACAGCATTGCATACATGATAGAGCCTATGGCTGAAGCATAGGGAACATCTTTCATTTTCTCTTTATCTTCTGCTGTGGTCGGGCATTGAGTTTGACTCAACTTCACACCTTGTAGCACAGGCAAGAATCCTTTCTTTGCCTGATCCATTTTGAACTTTTTCAAAATTTTGTCAAGGTATGTACTTTGTGAAAGTCCTATTAAGCGTCTTGATCTATCTCTATAGATCTTGATGCCCAATATGTAAGCAGCTTCACCGAGGTCTTTCATAGAAAAACTTTTAGTCAAGTATCCCTTTATGCTATCCAGAAATTCTATATCATTTCCAATTAATAATATGTCATCAACATATAAAACTAGAAATGCTACAGAGCTCCCACTCGCTTTCTTGTAAATACAGGCTTCTCCAAAAGTCTGTATAAAACCATATGCTTTGATCACACTATCAAAATGTTTATTCCAACTCCGAGATGCTTGCACCAGTCCATAAATGGAACGTTGGAGCTTGCACACTTTGTCAGCACCTTTTGGATCAACAAAACCTTCAGGTTGCATCATATACAACTCTTCTTCTAGAAATCCATTCAAGAATGCAGTTTTGAATCCATTTGCCAAATTTCATAATCATGAAATGCAGCAATAGCCAACATGATTCGGACAGACTTAAGCATCGCTACGGGTGAGAAAGTCTCATCGTAGTCAACCCCTTGAACTTGTCGAAAACCTTTTGCAACAAGTCGAGCTTTGTAGACAGTAACATTACCATCAGCGTCAGTCTTCTTCTTAAAGATCCATTTATTCTCAATGGCTTGCCGATCATCGGGCAAGTCAACCAAAGTCCATACTTTGTTTTCATACATGGATCCTATCTCAGATTTCATGGCCTCTAGCCATTTTGCGGAATCTGGGCTCATCATCGCTTCCTCATAGTTCGTAGGTTCATCATGGTCTAGTAACATGACTTCCAGAATAGGATTTCCGTACCACTCTGGTGCGGATCTTACTCTGGTAGACCTACGAGGTTCAGTAGAAACTTGATCTGAAGTTTCATGATCAATATCATTAGCTTCCTCACTAATTGGTGTAGTTGTCGCAGGAACCGGTTCTTGTGATGAACTACTTTCCAATAAGGGAGTAGATACAGTTATCTCATCAAGTTCTACTTTCCTCCCACTCACTTCTTTCGAGAGAAACTCCTTCTCTAGAAAGGATCCGATTTTAGCAACGAAAATCTTGCCTTTAGATCTGTGATAGAAGGTGTACCGAATTGTCTCCTTTGGGTATCCTATGAAGACACATTTCTCCGATTTGGGTTCGAGCTTATCTGGTTGAAGTTTCTTCACATAAGCATCGCAGCCCCAAACTTTGAGAAACGACAACTTTGGTTTCTTGCCAAACCACAGTTCATAAGGTGTCGTCTCAACGGATTTTGATGGTGCCCTATTTAACGTGAATGCGGCCGTCTCTAAAGCATAACCCCAAAACGATAGCGGTAAATCGGTAAGAGACATCATAGATCGCACCATATCAAGTAAAGTACGATTACGACGTTCGGACACACCATTTCGCTGTGGTGTTCCAGGTGGCGTGAGTTGCGAAACTATTCCACATTGTTTCAAATGTAAACCAAACTCGTAACTCAAATATTCTCCTCCACGATCAGATCGTAGAAACTTTATTTTCTTGTTACGATGATTTTCTACTTCACTCTGAAATTCTTTGAACTTTTCAAATGTTTCAGACTTGTGCTTCATCAAGTAGATATACCCATATCTGCTCAAATCATCTGTGAAGGTGAGGAAATAACGATATCCGCCACGAGCCTCAACATTCATCGGACCACATACATCTGTATGTATGATTTCCAACAAATCTGTTGCTGTCTCCATAGATCCGGAGAACGGTGTTTTGGTCATCTTGCCCATGAGGCACGGTTCGCAAGTACCAAGTGATTCATAATCAAGTGATTCCATAAGTCCATCAGTATGGAGTTTCTTCATGCGTTTTACACCGATATGACCTAAACGGCAGTGCCACAAATATGTTGCACTATCATTATCAACTCTGCATCTTTTGGCTTCAACATTATGAATATGTGTATCACTACTATCGAGATTTAATAAAAATAGACCACTCTTCAAGGGTGCATGACCATAAAAAATATTACTCATATAAATAGAACAACGATTATTCTCTGATTTAAATGAATAACCGTCTCGCATTAAACAAGATCCAGCTATAATGTTCATGCTCAACGCAGGCACCAAATAACAATTATTCAGGTCTAAAACTAATCCCGATGGTAGATGTAGAGGTAGCGTGCCGACTGCGATCACATCGACTTTGGAACCATTTCCCACGCGCATCGTCACCTCGTCCTTAACTAATCTTCGCTTAATCCGTAGTCCCTGTTTCGAGTTGCAAATGTTAGCAACAGAACCAGTATCAAATACCCAGGTGCTACTGCGAGCATTATTAAGGTACACATCAATAACATGTATATCACATATACCTTTGTTCACTTTGCCATCCTTCTTATCCGCCAAATATTTGGGGCAGTTCCGCTTCCAGTGTCCAGTCTGCTTGCAGTAGAAGCACTCAGTTTCAGGCTTAGGTCCAGACTTGGGTTTCTTCACTTGAGCAGCAACTTGTTTGCCGTTCCTTTTGAAGTTCCCCTTCTTCTTCCCTTTGCCCCTTTTCTTGAAACCAGTGGTCTTGTTGACCATCAACACTTGATTCTCCTTTTTGATTTCTACCTCCGCGGCTTTCAGCATCGCGAAGAGCTCACGAATAGTCTTGTTCATCCCTTGCATATTATAGTTCATCACAAAGCTCTTGTAGCTTGGTGGCAGTGATTGGAGAATTCTGTCAATGATGCTATCATCCGGAAGATTAACTCCCAGTTGAATCAAGTGATTATTATACCCAGACATTTTGAGTATATGCTCACTGACAGAACTGTTCTCCTCCATCTTGCAGCTGTAGAACTTATTGGAAACTTCATATCTCTCAATCCGGGCATTTGCTTGAAATATTAACTTCAACTCCTGGAACATCTCATATGCCCCATGACGTTCAAAACATCGTTGAAGACCCGGTTCTAAGCCGTAAAGCATGGCACACTGAACTATAGAGTAGTCATCAGCTTTGCTCTGCCAGACGTTCTTAACGTCGTCAGTTGCATCAGCAGCAGGCCTGGCACCCAGCGGTGCTTCCAGGACGTAACTCTTCTATGCAGCAATGAGGATAATCCTCAGGTTACGGACCCAGTCCGTGTAATTGCTACCATCATCTTTCAACTTTGCTTTCTCAAGGAACGCATTAAAATTCAACGGAACAACAGCACGAGCCATCTATCTACAAACACACATAGACAAGCAAAATACTATCAGGTACTAAGTTCATGATAAATTTAAGTTCAATTAATCATATTACTAAAGAACTCCCACTTAGACAGACATCTCTCTAGTCATCTAAGTGATTACGTGATCCAAATCAACTAAACCATGTCCGATCATCACGTGAGATGGAGTAGTTTCAATGGTGAACATCTCTATGTTGATCATATCTACTATATGATTCACGCTCGACCTTTCGGTCCCCGTGTTCCGAGGCCATATCTGTATATGCTAGGCTCGTCAAGTATAACTTGAGTATTCCGCGTGTGCAACTGTTTTGCACCCGTTGTATTTGAACGTAGAGCCTATCACACCCGATCATCACGTGGTGTCTCAGCACGAAGAACTTTCGCAACGGTGCATACTCAGGGAGAACACTTCTTGATAATTAGTGAGAGATCATCTTAAAATGCTACCGTCAATCAAAGCAAGATAAGATGCATAAAGGATAAACATCACATGCAATCAATATAAGTGATATGATATGGCCATCATCATCTTCTGCTTGTGATCTCCATCTTCGAAGCACCGTCATGATCACCATCGTCACCGGCGCGACACCTTGATCTCCATCGTAGCATCGTTGTCGTTACGCCATCTATTGCTTCTACGACTATCGCTACCGCTTAGTGATAAAGTAAAGCAATTACAGGGCGTTTGCATTTCATACAATAAAGCGACAACCATATGGCTCCTGCCAGTTGCCGATAACTTCGGTTACAAAACATGATCATCTCATACAATAAAATATAGCATCATGTCTTGGCCATATCACATCACAACATGCCCTGCAAAAACAAGTTAGACGTCCTCTACTTTGTTGTTGCAAATTTTACGTGGCTGCTACGGGCTTAAGCAAGAACCAATCTCACCTACGCATCAAAACCACAACGATAGTTTGTCAAATAGACTCCATTTTAACCTTCACAAGGACCGGGCGTAGCCACACTCGGTTCAACTAAAGTGAGAGAGACAGACACCCGCCAGCCACCTTTAAGCACGAGTGCTCGTAACGGTGAAACCAGTCTCGCGTAAGCGTACGCGTAATGTCGGCCCGGGCCGCTTCATCTCACAATACCGCTGAACCAAAGTATGACATGCTGGTAGGTAGTATGACTTATATCGTCCACAACTCACTTGTGTTCTACTCGTGCATATAACATCAACGCATAAAACCTAGGCTCGGATGCCCCTGTTGGGGAACGTAGTAATTTCAAAAAAATTCCTACGCACACGCAAGATCATGGTGATGATATAGCAACGAGGGGAGAGTGTCGTCTATGTACCCTCGTAGACCGAAGCGGAAGCGTTAACGCAACGTAGAGGAAGTAGTCGTACGTCCTCCGGTTCAACCGATCCAAGTACCGTTACTCCGGCACCTCCGAGTTCTTCACACGTGTACAGCTCGATGACGCACCCTCGATCTCCGATCCAGCAGAGGCGCCGAGGGGGAGTTCCGTTAGCACGACGGCGTGGTGACGATCTTGATGTTCTCCTGTTGCAGGGCTTCGCCTAAGCACCGCTACAATATGACCGAGGTGTAATATCGTGGAGGGGGGCACCGCACACGGCTAAGGAACGGTCAATGATCAACTTGTGTCTTCTAGGGTGCCCCCCTACCCCCGTATATAAAGGAGGGAGGGAGGAGGTGGCCGGCCCTAGGGGGGCGCGCCATGAGGAGGGGGAAACCTACTCCAAGTAGGTTTCCCTCTCTTTTCCTTATCTTATTTGGAGGGGGAAGGAAAGAGTACTAGTATTAGGAAGTAGTACTAGTAGTAGTAATAGGAAGAGGGGGAAGGAGAAAGGAAAGGGGGGGCCGGCCCCCCTCCCCAATTCGGATTGGGCTTGGGGGGGCGCGCCCCCTTCCCTTGCTCCTTCTCTCTTCCTCCTACATGGGCCCAATAAGGCCCATATACCTCCCGGGGTTTTCCGGTAACCTCCCGGGGCTCCAAACTTCTCCGGAACCTTTCCGGTTGCCAAATATATCCGTCCAATATATCAATCTTTATGTCTCAACCATTTCGAGACTCCTCGTCATGTCCGTAATCATATCCGGGACTCCGAATAACCTTCGGTACGTCCAAATACATAAACTCATAATATAACTGTCATCGAAACCTTAAGCGTGCGGACCCTACGGTTCGAGAACGATGTAGACATGACTGAGACACATCTCTGGTCAATAACCAATAGCGGGACCTGGATGCCCATATTGGTTCCTACATATTCTATGAAGATCTTTATCGGTCAAACCGCATAACAACATACGTTGTTCCCTTTGTCATCGGTATGTTACTTGTCCGAGATTCGATCGTCGGTATCCAATACCTAGTTCAATCTCGTTATCGACAAGTCTCTTTACTCGTTCTGTAATACTTCATCTTATAACTAACTCATTAGTTACATGCTTGCAAGGCTTAGGTGATGAGCATTGCCGAGAGGGCCCAGAGATACCTCTCCGACAATCGGAGTGACAAAACCTAATCTCGAATTATGCTAACTCAACATGTACCTTCGGAGACACCTGTAGTACTCCTTTATAATCACCCAGTTACGTTGTGACGTTTGGTAGTACCCAAAGTGTTCCTCCGATAAACGGGAGTTACACAATTCTCATAGTTACAGGAACATGTATAAGTCATGAAGGAAGCAATAGCAGAATACTAAACGATCAAGTGCTAAGCTAACGGGATGGGTCATGTCAATCACCTCATTCTCCTAATGATGTGATCCCATTAATCAAATGACAACACATGTCAATGGTTAGGAAACATAACCATCTTTGATTAATGAGCTAGTCAAGTAGAGGCATACTAGTGACTATATGTTTGTCTATGTATTCACACATGTATCATGTTTCCGGTTAATACAATTCTAGCATGAATAATAAACATTTATCATGATATGAGGAAATAAATAATAACTTTATTATTGCCTCTAGGCCATATTTCCTTCATAGATGTCATCCACTCATTGGACCGAAGGCGCCTATGATACGTCGACGCGTGGCACGGCACAACAGAGGCCCATTACTGTGAAAAGGGTGGCCTGTTTGACTTGGTCAACAGGTGGTGGGCCGGC
This sequence comes from Triticum dicoccoides, assembly GCF_002162155.2. Taxonomy (NCBI): domain Eukaryota; kingdom Viridiplantae; phylum Streptophyta; class Magnoliopsida; order Poales; family Poaceae; genus Triticum; species Triticum dicoccoides. The sequence continues at coordinate 26,734,825 of NC_041381.1, read as the reverse complement.
CCATGGAAAGCCTGTTAACGGCTTGTTCGCATATAGCCCATTTACAGCCCGCTAACCGAGGGCCCGTTACGCCCTATCCGAATTAGGCCCAGTAGCGTCATATGGGTCGTCCAATATGATTCAGCCTGTTTTAACCTCCGGCCCATGTGTGGCCCATGACTTCTTTCGGCCCATATGAGGACCTTTGTAACTCTTGGCCCATTAACGGCCCGTTGTGAAACTGGCCCGTAATGAACAGTGTATCAATTTATACCCATTAACGGCCCGTTATTCCATTGGGACGTTTCCAGCCCAAGTTATCTTTCAGTCTTCTCAGGGCCCATTGATTCTTGGGCTCATTTGCAGCATTCGGTTACATATGGCCCGTTACTGTCATTTTCTGCTTGTGGGCTAAATTCAGCCAGTCGTTACAGTCGGCCCGTTTGCGGACCGTTAATACGTTGGGCCGTTTTCATGTCAAAAAAAAACCCGTTGGGTTGTTTTCATAGAGTTATCAAATACGGCCTATTAACGGCCCATTATGGTCCACGAATAGTTCGGCCCATGATTGGCGAAATGATGATACGCTCCGTAGAAGGCCCATGGATCCTACGGTCCGTATGAGGCCCATGGATGGTACGGCCCGTAGAAGGCCCATGGACCCTACAGCCCGTAGAAGGGCCATTGTTCCCTAAGGCCCGTATAGAAGGCTGATGGATCATACGGCCCGTATAGAAGGCCAATGGTCCTACAGCCGAACGAAGGCCCATGGATCATACGGCCTGCAAGAGGCCCATGGTTACAACAGTCTATGTGTTGGCATGATTATTTTGGCCTAGTTACCAAAAATAGGCTATTGTGGCCACTAGAAAAACACAGAAAAAGAACTGAAGTGACTACAAGCAAACAACTAAACAAGACAATAAGGAAATAAATAAGCAAGCAAGTAAGGCTAGCCTATTACCGCTATTACACATATTACATCCACTAGGCATCAAAGTTCGCCACCAGTGCAAATATAGGGAACAAAGCAGCATATTACATACACTTGGTCGTCAAAATTGGCCACCAGTGCAATAAACGCGGCAGCAAAACAAGAGCATAACTGAAACAACTTCAGAAGAGCTCAAGAAACGTTATCCTGGGTATCCACAATGCTGGCAATAAGCTTAGCAAGCTGATTAGCTTTGTCCTGTTTGGCGCTAAAATCCTCCAACGCTTGCTGTTGCACCAGAAAATATGCATCTGAATGCTCTAGGGACTTCCGCAGTCCTTTCGCTTCTTGTCGCAGCACAACTGATCGATGTGTTTCAGCTTGTAGTTGAGACTCAAGAAACCGAACTGATTCAGACAGTGAGTTTGAATAGCTTGTGCATGCGGTAGTGGCTAGTAACTCGAACACTAAACCAAGACAGGACTTTGGGGTTGTCTCGCTGTCTTCAAGATAGTCTTCCTTAGCTGTTTTATCAGCTTTGTTGGAGACCAACAAGGATGTGTCACTATCCTGAACCTTATCTGCATTACTTCCTTTATCATTGCTTAATAAGGCACTCTTCCCCAAGATTCTGTCAGCATTCTAAAAGAAGAAACAAGCAGACACATAAAAAGTTTAGCATGTACTAGTACATGAAACTCATTTCGGTGAACCAGTTCATTAGTAAGGTGGACAAGATTAACTACCAAGTCTTCTATTGCCAAGTACTAGTACACAATAAAATCATCAAACAAACATATATCTATGTCATATGGTCACTGCATTGTCTTGCCAAATCAAAATAGAGACACGGTTCAAATCATATCAGTTCAAGACAAAGCAGCAGTGAAAGAATACAAAGCGTGGGAAACTACACGGCACAACAAGATTTCAGATGGGTACCACGGGTCTACATGTACAACAACACTATTGGCTCTGTTGTGATGCTAGTAATGTGCATGATATGAAAGTCAACTGTATACACAATTGAAATTGAAATCAACAGAGCTATTAATAAGAGAAAACCTGTTAAAGAAACATGCATGAACATACCTGCTGTGCCATTGGAGTTTCGATTGGATCCTTAAATTTAAAAATAAGTTCGTATCAGTAAATACAGTGATACAAGAGCAAAGCAATCATAGTTAAAAAAGGCGCGCCTAAGCGAGCGCTTAAGCGCGCCTAGGCTCTAGGCGTTGGCAAAACGCATTGCGCATAACTACGCATAATCTGTGCATAACTGCGCATAAGCATGCCTTTTGGTCAGTAAAGCGCAAGGTGGTGGCAAAACGCACAATTAACGCCTAGCGCTTTTTTGACCAATGATAGCAATGGAATCTTAAATTAGAACAGTTGTTCTTCAGGTTTAGGCACTTGTTCTACATGAACAGAGTACAGTAAGACGCAAGAATAAAATACTTAAAAATAGAAAATGAGCTCATAGACCTTACCACATTCTTGGTTCGGGACCAGTACAGAACAAGGCGTTCCCAGTCATCGTCCAGTAAATGTGTCTCAGGAGAATGTAAGGGAATTTGATGAGTTTCTTTGCCGGTGAAGTACATTTTCTTCAGGTAATTCCGATACTGCCACCAAGCATTCTTGAAGATAGCAGAGGTATTAGCACAGGTTACCTCATCCTGAGTTTCCAAATCGGTCCTTCTCTATAGAGAAAAATGGGAAAATTTGTTGTATTATAACCATCATGGAGGTAGGATGTATGGGACGAAGCAAAGTAATTACCATGAATAACATTACTTACACCTAACTCCTGGACAAACACCTGCAACTGGCATTTTCCTTCATCTTCAGTATAATATTTCCAAGATGGGAAGATATGCACATACGATTTAACAACATCAAATGCGATAGATGCTAAACTACGACTGGCTGGTTGCGCTTCCTCCACATGAATAGGCGTGCTAACTGGTGGAGTTGGGGTTCGCCGTCATAGTACTCGCCCTTTGGGCACTGGAGCTGCCTTACTAACTACTGTTGTTTGGGAGCTCTGTGGTGGAGATGGTGCTATGTCAGCAGGAACTGGGTTACTATCGGCTGGGGTTGGGGTTAGATTGGGTGAAGCTGGTTCTCTGTCCATCGCAGTAGGGGTACAATCTGCGAGAGTTTGGGTTATGTGTGGTAGGGATGGTTCTTGTGCATGTACAACCGGGGTGCTATCTCCACCAAGAGGTAGCACTGTTTTATTTGAAGACCGTGTTTTTATTCTGCTAGATACTAGCATCACCCGCTCCAATTCAAATGGCTGATAAACAGGAAATATAGTTGAATATACAGACATTGTATGAGAGACAGATGCAGTAGATAGTGTGGAAAAAAGAGGGCATGAAATAGTTGACATGTATATTGTTTAACTAAAACGGATAGCATGACATAATTTCACATATATGATGTCTATCTAAACTGGATAGCATAGCATAACATAATTCAAAGATATGATGAATAACTAAACAGGATCGCATGACATAATTCACCTACATGTTATCTAAGTAATCAGGATCGCATCATTTAATGCACATATGTGATTTATATGCTAAATAGAGGGCATTCGATATGATGTCTGAACTAAAAACATGGTGTTGAATATTGTGTATATGATGTCTAAACTATGCAATGAAAGACATCTTATGCATGATATGAGTAGTATAACCATGCTAAGTTAGAGCATACACCTCAGTGGGGGAATAGGACTAGTCATCTGTCTCAGAATCCATCTCTGAGGAGCTATCGGGACCCAACAAGAGATCTGCTTCGACAGGTAGCACTGTCTGCTCTGAAGGCCTTGTTTTCACTCCAGATTTTTCCATCTCCCACCCAAATGGCTGATTCACAGGAAGGGTAGTTTAATGTACAAACATTGTCGACAAATGGAAATGTAATGAAGAAAAGGATGGGCAAGATATCATTCAAATATATGATGCCTGGTTAAACAGGATGACATTGCACATTTTACATATATTATGGCTGGCTAAAAGACATGAGACTGCATAATTCCCATATATGATATAGAAACTAAACAGGTGGCATTACAGAACATGTCTAAACTAAGCAGATGACATATATGATGTCAAAAGTAGGCACTACAAGGCAACATATGCATGATATGACTAACATCATCATGCCAAGGTAGAGCAAACACCTTGGAGGGTAAATAGGAGTGGTCAACGGCGTATGAATACGCCTCAGAACAGATATCTTCCGCTGGATTACAATCTGGAGAGGGGTGGGGAGGGTTTGCCATTGAACCCACCATGGAGCGATGTCTGCATGACATTGTATTGCCGCGCAAAACTCTTCTCTTTTTCTCTACATGTTCAGCATGACTGTGTACAATATCTGACATGCATACGAAAAAATATGGTGAGATTATGTAAGGAGAGCATGCAGAAATTTAGAGTGATGGTAACAACCAGTGCATGGATCCAAAAATAATGATAGCAGGCTGATGATTGCTTTAAATTAATAAAAAGACAGATAATGATTGCTTTACTATTTGTTTCCCACCCAAGATGAACAACATAGGCATACCCTAGGTGAACCGGATATTAGACAGACATACTATTCTTTGCTGCCTCGATATGTGCCCCACAACTAATTTAGAACTCAAGTTTGAACATGAATTTGGACCTGAGTTGGGAGTCCAAGAGCTGAACAAGACGATAAAGTAGCAGGTAAGTTTAAGCAATGCATAACATAAGCAGAAACAAAAGAGTGCGACCTCTCTTGTGGACCCGTGTACTCCTCAGGTTCATCTGCTGAGTCGATGATGGTGATGCCATTGGGGTGCGTGCCGGCAGCAGGGAAGGAGATCTGAGGCGGCGAAAGACGGTCAGGAGTCGTGATGTCTGGTTTGGTGGATGCTTCTATCGATGGATCAGCTCAGGTGAGGTGGACGACGTCGCGGCAGGAGCAGGACAAACCACACAAAGTTCCCTTCGACACGTACCTATAACTGAAGTAATTCTGTAAGGGCTCATTTGGCTTGCATGATTCTTAAAACGCAGGGATAGGAAAAACACCGGAATAGGATAGGAAAATGCACATGGTAAACAGAGCATTGTAAACACAGGATTTCTATCAACTTGGGTGTTTGGTTTACAGGAATTGGAAGAGCAGAGGAATGCAAAGAAACATGGCCAAAATAAAGAGAAACCATATGAAAGCATGTACAGTTAGAATGTTATTCTCGCACTAATGCACTTGGTCTTGTTTTCATGCATAGAATTTTGAAAAGTAGGTCCAGGTGGATGTTTTGCTTCATTCCTTTCAACAAAATGCATGAATAATTGCATAGTAGAGTGCCATTGGAAAATTTCCTATTGCTATGTTTTTCCGTTGAACCAAAATAGCCCTAATGGATTGACGTGAATGTATAGTAATAAGTGACGCAACAAGTGTACAACCTCTTTGCCGTAGCCGTGTCGACCTCAACATCATTGGGTTGGTCGCTGAAGAAGTTGAGGCAGAGGTGGCTGTCGGAGGTGTCGAGGAAGATCTGAGGAATCTGTAGACGGCATCCAGGGCACTGCTCTGTTGTGATGGATCGTTCTGTCGTTGGAGCAGCTCCGGTGAGCCGTAAGACGTCAAGGCTGAAGCAGCATAAGATAGACATCATCAATCTCAAGTGGGATTCTAATAGCATCTCCAATAGATGATCAAAAATGGATGTAAAATTAACATCACCAAAAACCACCTGACTACAACAGATGAGGTAAAAACTGTTGACTCTGAACTTAATTGTCGAAACTGAAATTAACTGTGGAATCTGAATGCTACTGTCGAAACTGAACGCAATGGTAGCAGAGAGACACTTGACATGCAGTTTAGGGAGGGCCTGCAGTTCATCTTCAACCTGCACACCCCTGAGCCGCCTGCCACCAACGGCCGAACCGCCGGCCCCAGCGCCGCCTCGCCGCCCTGAAACAACTCGCCACCGCCGCCCCGGCCAGCCCTCTAGCCCCCCCACCCTGAACCCTAAGATAGATATTGGGGTACATCTCCGGCGAGCCCCCATCCCAGCTGCGGGTGGTTCTTCCTTAACTCCGACG
>NC_041381.1:26722058-26728491 GCF_002162155.2 Triticum dicoccoides | reverse complement strand
GATTCAGTCCATTGAAGTGTGGCTTAATCGGAGCAGAGCAGCAGCACGAGCGAGGGGGAGAGCAGCGGCAGCAGCTGGGCGAGCGAGCGATCGAGCGAGAGCCAGAGCAGCAGAAGCAGCGCGAGCGAGCGAGCGAGAGCCGGAGCAGCAGCAGCAGCGCGAGCGAGCGAGCGAGAGCCGGAGCAGCAGCAGATTGGCTGGTATGGACGCCGCCGCCAAAGGGGCCTCGCACTGGGGGAGAGCCGCCGTGGAGATGTCGCCCGCGGCGCCGGCTTCAAGGTAGCCGCTCCATGGCGGTGCGGGATGGTGCACCGTCGGCGCCGGGAGGTCGAGTTAAGGAGAAGGTGCGATGCGATGAGTGTACAACCTCTTTGGTGGGGCCGAGTAGGCCTCGGCTTCGTCCGAGGAGTCGGTGAGGATGCTACGGTTCCGGTGGAGCAGGTTAAGGCGGCACTGTGGGGATGGAGCAGCCGCGATAGACGCGGCGATCGTCGGAGCAGCTCTTTGGAGGTGGAGGACAGGGCGGCTGAACCGGCGGGACGACGAGATGGACAACAGATCCTCATCCAGGGAGGTGAACGAGGGACGTTGAGCTGTTGCGGTGGACGACATCGTCGGCGAAGAGGCTCCGGCTAGGCAACGGTGACGTGGAGGACGGAGGAGGGTGGGGTTTCGTGGCTGGAGCGGAGAGGTCATGGCGGCATGGGATTTTGAATGGCGAAAAGGAGGCGATGGGAGGGGGTGAAGCATGACTTAGGGACACGCTTGTCCAAAATGTAGGGTGTGTTACAAAATTACCCCCCACCGATTTGAACTAGCGGCCCTTTCGGCTCAGGGTTAGAAGGGGGATTTCGCGTGTCGGGATTTGGCAGCTGAAGGGAGTTTTCGCGCGCGTTGTAATTTCGGGATAGCAAGGCGTGGGTTGTGAACGCGCCAGTTTTGGGAGCACGATATCTGAATCTATCTATCTATTATATACATAATACAGAAGCCAAATAAGCCACTGCGTTCTTCCACATACGCTAAAATAATATACACCGTTGATCTATAATATTTACGGCCGAGATTTAAAAATATGACGTAACGTACCTAAAGTATATCTGTTGGACCGACACATACGAAGTGCCTGAATAACTCTAGGACATGGTTAAAAAAAAAATCTAGGACATGTTCCATGAAAAAAGAACTCTGACGGACACATACAACTCTAGGACACGTTCCTAAAGAAACACTAATGGAACATTACACACAATTGGGAGGTGCCATTGTAGCTAACCTGTCACGTGTTGGAGATGGTAAAAAAAAAAGACGTCAATGGGCACAGATAGATAGCCAACTGGTGCAACTAAAATAAGAGGTGGCCAAATCCGATTCAACATTGAGGTGACTACGTAATTAGAAAGTCCGGGTATCATGAAAGGCAAAAAAAAAAGTTGCTCTGGCCATTGCAAATTTCTAGGATAAGTGCGTTTCTTTTTTCTTCACATATACTTCCTTTTCTTCTAAATATTATCAACTAACAGAAATCCAAGTGTATATTTGAAGCAGGAAATATAAAAAAATCGCAATTGGTTTTTTGAAAATTTTCATATTTTGCCACGGTTTTGAATGAAATACAAGTGTATACTTTACTATCTCCAAATGACAAATTAACGCATATGATGAACATCGCTAACGAGGTATATTTCTGAGGAATACATTTATATAAATATATATTATTTACTTATTTATTCTCCAAAAAAGTAGGAAAATAAAATATCTCAATTTTTTTAGAATTCAAATTCAAACTCAAATATTTATTTTTTTCAAAGAAATTGATGTACAGTGATGGAGATCAGAATATATACACTGACCCATGAGTAGACCGGTTAGAAGTCCGCAAAGCGTGATCCCGATCACACAAGCATCATGTCGAAAGATGTCATCTTCATAAAGACGAAGAACATCATCGGCATCCCGGACACGAACCCAAGAAGCTCCTGCGGGCGGCAACACCACCGGCTCTAATGGGACTGTCGGCACTACCAGCTCGATGAACAATCACTTCGAGAGCCACAACAATAGATTCCCCAAGCAGCATTGGGAAAGAGCAGCGTGAGAAGGCGAAGATCAGGATAGGAACAAGTGCGCTCGCATGAGGCCATGGGTAAGCAAGGAGGGGTCATTCACCGTGCAATTGCTGCAGAGCAAGATGACTACAGTAGTGGCCGACTCCCATGCATGGTGCGCTGGAGGAGCAGTAGGCGGCGTACGGGCACCGCGGTAACAACTGCGGTCGCTACGTCTCAAGTGGGAGCGGTTCGGGTGAGCAAGGAGTGCAAGCTGAGGTGAAAAGCATCCGCGACAGACCTCACAAGAATGATTAAGGAGCAAGAAACGGTTTATGTAGTATTGCAGCATGCACCACGTGTGGCGCATCGGCATGATTTGTTTTTGCAAGTCAGGTTACATTGCCATTTTCCTGGTACTCATTAGTGAAAACATGTTAAATGATGGACGAGCCCCCAGGTAATAATAATATACTTCTACAAGTCAAAACTGTTCAATTTTCTTCATCATGTACAGTTGCACACGTTCGTGTTTTGTGTGCTTTAAATTTCTTGATTGCGGAATTGTTTTCTAAAACACTATTAACCTTTTCAGTCATAAGAAATATTCTTTTCTAAACCAAATTACACGTGTTTGAGGATGAATATGTACGCACTTGCAAACAGTCCAATTTGCAATATCAACATATCTGTGAATTTATAGAAGCACTTTTTTCCTTCCCTTAATAGCTTCTACATGGAGATCTTAATCGGGCAAAGCTATCTATTTCGACATGTTGGATGAATTGGATGCAATGGTAGAAGAGGAACCATGCAAAAACAGGACCAAAAGATGATGATTGAGGAGGGAGGGATTTCCAACAAAAGATTGGTGATGACACATGAATACGAGTGACGTGCGATCAAGGTTCCCAAGCAACATTAATGTGGACCACCAGATATAAATACCCCAAGACGCTTGCTACAATATCAATAAATACCATCGGAGAAAATACGAGCCCAAAGATCAACGATGTTTTGAGAAACTGACAATACGAAAGCATATGGTAAGGAAGTAGTGACACACAATTATATAGCAAAAAAAACTAGAAGGGATGTTGCTTGGTATGGCCAATAAACATCATGGTTACCCTACCATGCTTACATCACCTCGCTACCAGTGTACCCAAACCATAGTCGCCGCACACCTACTTCAGTGACATGGGAGTTAGGATTTAGAGAATCAAACAAAGTAATATCGTAAAATACAGTTTGATGTACTGATTGAACACATTTTTCCGTATAAACACAAGAAAATTAAGTGACCCGAGACTACACTACAATTGTTTTATGGTGATGGTTACTGATGAGACATGCCATTCCATGAGAATATCACCCTTAATCCGGTAAAGCTACATGTTTCTAACATGCTGGTAGGAGAGGAACCACGCAAGAAATGGACAAAAAACATGAGGATTAAGTAGGGGATGATATTGACGCATAAATACCAGGAGATGCTTGATCAAATCAGAGGTTCCCAAGCAAGGTCAATGTTGGCAACCAGGCATATACGATAATCGAAGAAAAAAACCCTAGAAGACCTGCTGCTCAGTAATGTCCGATAAACATTGTAGTTACACTACCATGCTTACATCACAAATAATAATTCATCAACGGTTTTTATTAGATGAGCTCCACCTTGCTGCAAGTGTATCCAAACCATAGTCAGCGTCCACCTACTAAAATGACACGTGAGTTTGGAGTATCAAAGAAAGTAATACCATAAAATCAGGTATGTTTTGTTGAAGGCGGAAAACAAATGGGTCAGCAGAAGAAAAGCATGCGACCCAAGTCCGCAACTATAATTGTTTCATAGTGATGGTTAATGTTGAAGTCTGCCCGTTTAGGAGAATATCATCCCCCACATAATGCAATGAAATCCAATATTTAAACAATGTGTTGACGGTTACTGTTGAAATCCAAGATTGCACGCCTATTGGTTACTGTTGAAATCTGTCGGTTTTGGAGAATATCATCCCCTCCTTAATGCATATTGATGGTTTCTATGCATTGAGGGGCTACTTCGGTGTGGGTTACATTAGTTAAAAATACCAACGTAACCCACACCGAAGTAGCCCCTCAATGCATGTGCTTTTCTTTTAAAAACTTCATATATAAATTTTAAATTTGCAATTATTATAACACGGCCTAAGGCCCATAATTGTTGAGCCAACTTTTAGTGGCATGCAATTAATCAACATTTTATGGTATACTACGTTGGTTTCACCACGCGGAAAAACCAATACTCAAATGCCAACAAATGGTTGTTAAAAATCCATAAATAGTAAATAATAAAGATCTAGCCGCGCTAATGCGCGGGTACACCCGCTAGTTTTCGGGATATAACAAGACGCGGGTTGAATTTTGGGGACAAGCCTAACGTGTAGTAATATTGTACTTGTACATACCAAATCAAATTTCACTTCCTCAACCAAAAAGAAAACGAGAAAAATAAAACTATTCACACCACACAAAGAGAGAGTCTTGCCCCATTTTACTATACAAATGCTATTCAAAGCTACTCCCTCCTTCCATCTATATAGGGCCTAATGCGTTTTTCGATGCTAACTTTGACCAAATATTAGAGCAATGATATATGACATGCAACTTACACAAAGCACACCGTTAACTTCGTCTGTGAAAGCTTCTATCAATGATATAATTTTCACATTGTGCATGTCATGTACTATTAATCTTGTCAATAGTCAAAGGCGGTCTTAAAAATCTCATTACGCCCTATATAGATGGAAGGAGGGAGTATGAATCCATGTTATGTCCGATTAATTTTTTTCGCTTTGCTGTATAATGCATGTAACCTACTCATACCAACATTTTAGTGCATTCCAAATGTCTATACTACCACTGTAATTCGAACTAAATTTGAATTTGTTTCTCTATTTCAATAAGAATCTACAATCATGATTGTTGCCAACTTCAACCATCATAGTTTCCTTGCTATCCGCCAGATATAAATCGGACGGCCTATAATGCAGGATGGCAGGCACACCATCATCAACAACTCCGTTTTTTTTATAAGAGTAGAGATAAAATATATTAAATATAGTATAACATGTTCATAAACACACCATGTGTATCACCGTTATATATATTCACACATACGTCGGTTTAAAACACTATGATAAATTCTTCAAATATCCGAATTCGCTTTTTATAATGAAGTATATATGATCTCTATTCGTCTTTTACACCCACATAACCCTCTTATCTTTGTAGCTAGCGCTAACTTTCTCTTGTGCATGCACATGCCCGTATCCCTCTCACCCTCCCTCAGCATTCTCTAGCTCCATCGCGCAAATTCATCTTTTCACTTTAGGTCGTTCACCCACGGTGTGTGTAGGCCCCCCAGCTCCTTCTTTACGGCACACATCGATCGATATGCCTCTCTAGCTAGGTGTGCCTAGCACAAACATAAGCTTCCCCTCTTCTCTTGTCACCGTCCATGCCTCACTCACACCACTCTTTTCATCGTTCTCGTACTCGCACACTCATCCCCGCTCGATATAGTATGCCTCTCGTACCCCCTCCTACATGCATCCCTCTATCTCTATCCTTCTCCTCGTGCCTCGTTTGCTTCTAACACACACATGCATGTATACCGATCGATCTCCCAACATATACCTAGATCGACTTTAACTACCCCCCCCCCATCGATCGACGTACCCCACAAGTTATGTTTCTCCTTTCTCTAACAAAGGGCAATTGATCTTCCTATGTAGTTATGTCTGCTTACCACAGCCACATCATGCCCCCTCATCATTCGTGCATGCCTCCTGACCCGTCTTTCACACGCATGTGCACAAACAACAAGCAGCCATCTCCTCTCTTATTGATATTGCGGGCGTGCCCTCCGTTTGTCTAGCAAGCCTATCCCACAATTTGTTAGAAGCAACTCCACTACCACCCCCTCCAACACTCTAGCTATGTCTCTCTCCCAACCTTATTCCTCTCATGCACATATTCATGGATGCCGATCGATCTCCCTTAATACATGAGGCAGATCGATCTCCTTAATACATGAGGTAGGCCTCTCTCCTCCTCCACACATATACCAGCCATTGTACCTCTATAGTTAATTGGGCCTCCCTCTTCCCCCACCACACACCGATAGTCGAGCGCTGCAGGTAGGTATCCATGCCACAGAGACAAACTGCACATATCCCCTCTCACGTTCCAGTAGGCCAGCCACTCTATATCGTTGACGTGGGCACAAACAAATTCGATGGCACTCTTTATCGATCGCGCGCGCACACACACACATCATCCCTCTTTTCGATTCTATGGACACCTCAAGCCGGTGATACCTCCACTCTCTTATCGTGGATCGC
>NC_041381.1:26714080-26720568 GCF_002162155.2 Triticum dicoccoides | reverse complement strand
TTTTTTCCCAACATGGCTTGTTGATTTAGACAGAGCTGGGGGGACGTTGCTGCCAATGAAAGCAAGGATCAATTTAAATTTAACACCTTCTCACAACTCTGTCTTCAATTGTGATGTAATTATTAGCTCTGATCTGCTAATAATTGACATGCATTAGCAAGGAAGTTAGTTTTTTATTGTTTCCGAAAGAGCATCGATGGCAAGACACGCAAAACAGAAGCTGAAAGCTCACACCATTGTACAATTTCATGTCTCGCTGGAAAATTATTTGTATAGCACGTCAATTATGTAAAAATGATGGGAGCTTGATAGCATTGCCAGAAGCCTCTTCATCATCCGGGTCCATGTGCCATGCACAAAATTATACTCCTTCATTCCTAAATATTTATCTTTTTACAAATTTCAAACGGGCATATTTTAGAGTGTAGATTCACTCATTTTGCTTCGTATGTGTACTCCCTCCGTTCCTAAATATTCTATTCGTCTTTCTAGAGATTTCAACAAGTGACTACATACGGAGCAAAATGAGAGAATCTACACTCTAAAATATGTATATGCAACCGTATGTGCCAGTCCATTTGAAATCTCTAAAAAGACAAATATTTGAGTAGTCACTCGTTGAAATCTCTAGAAAGACAAATATACTCCGGAGTATATTTAAGAACTGAGGGGGTAGTGCACAACCTCATGGGAGACTCAGCCCGGTCGTTGCGCCGCATTAATAGTGAGTAATGAGCAGTAAAATCGTAAGCCCCACCTTTCCCACTGTAAGATGCTCTGAAGAAGCAACCATCAATATGCTCTTCTTTGAATCCGCTCATACTACTCCATCCGTCACTGTATATACAGCGCGCTTCAGAAAAAAGAAAAAAGATTTGTGGGACCAAGGCGACTAGCGATCGGCGTGAAAAATAGCATTGGTAGTTATAGCAAGGCGTCTATTACTAGTACAGGGAATAATGCGTACACACATGCATCCAGTGCTTCCACCCCAGGTACACACATGCATGCACTTACTCCATTCCGTAGTTACATGGAGAGAAAATTGTGGACTTGGTTGCGGTTACCACGCCCTAATTAATTGAGCATTAAACCACACGCGTCTAAAGTCTCTCTAGTGGTGGAAATGCATTGAGAGAAATGCATCATAACGAAGCGCGCCCTGTAAACTGTGACGGGGGGAGGAGTAGTATGAAGGTTCAAAACCAAGTACGCGTATGGCCAGTCGGTCAACACACCTCCTCTTGGCATATCACTGACATGTGGGACAGGAGTGTGAGCAAACCGATCTCAATTGACGGCAAAGAGCCAACCCACCATTCCTTGAGAGAGACGAGGAGCGAGAACACACAGACGAGTTCGCATGGAGGCCAAGATATATTCGAGCATGGTTGGTTGATCGATATCATTCATTAGATGTTGATGTTGGGCTGCCGTTTTCCAACCTTCTCCGGAATAAACGTGTACTTTATCAGAGATATAAAAAGAAATAAGAGTACAAACGCTCCACCATGCGGTTCTAGTAGTAATACTACTCGTACTACTGCGCTTGGCTCTCACTACTAGAAAAAGGGTTATAGATGGGATTGACACTAATGGCGCACCAGACAAGCGGTGCGCCATTAGTATATACTAATGGTGCACCACCTTCTGATACGCCATTAGAGTTGAAACTACTAATGGTGCACCTGGCCCAAGGTGCGCCATTAGTATCAAAAAAAATTGAACTAGTGCGCCTGTCCAAACATACTAATGGCGCATCAAGAAGTGCGCCATTACTAGTTGTAACTAGTAATGCGCACCTGTCGGAAAGTGCGCCACTAATATTGTTGTTTTTATTATATTTTTTATTCCTTTTTTTCCAAAACTACTAATGGCGCACTATTCCACCGTGCGCCATTACTAGTTTAAACTAGTAATGACGCACTATGGAATAGTGCGCCATTAGTATGTTTTTTTTGTTTTTCTTTTTGCAAAACTACTAATGGTGCACCACCAGAAGGTGCGCCATTAGTAACCTGGATTACTAATGGCGCATTCAGAGTTGGTGCGCCATTAGTAAGTGGGCAGGAACAAGATATTTTTGACAGCCTCTCCTACCCACACTCACTTTCTCCCCACTTCATTCTCTCCACCTCCTCCTTGTCTCGGGTGCCTCCTCTTTTTCACCTCATTTCCACCACAGATTCATTCAAATTAAGTGGTTAAATTACCTTGTTTTGATAGGTAAGTAAGGGGGGAAGCTATATTTATGTTGTTCTCCCTACAACAATGTGCACATGCACTTTTTATGGCCTAGCTAGATCTATGTATGTTCGTGGTGTTGCATATGTTTGTGGTGTTGCATATGTGTTTGTGCTTGGAGGTGTACCGGTATTTGAAATGCGATAGTTGCCAATATTTTGCCGGAATGTTGATTCATTTCCGTTTCGGCGAGAAATTTGGCATTAAGCATTCTTTTTGGTCCTATTTTTAGGGAAAGTCATGCCAAATTTTTTCTTGGTTCTAAAATATCGTTTTGCTCTACCCCGCAGGCGACCATGGTCCGCACGATGACCGAAGGCATCGTGAATAGGTTTTGGAGGTCCGCAAAGGCCGAGATGCTTCAAAAGAACGAGAAGGAGATAAGATGTCCGTGTCGAAGATGCAAGCTGAAGAGCCTTATTGCGGACCCGGATTCCGGGCAGGTGCGGGACCACCTGCTCTTGCGTGGTTTCATGGATGGCTATCGGTGGCAAGGTGATGAAGATGACTACGAAGTCGTCCATGGGGGCCGGGCAAGAAATGAGGAAGGGCAGCAAGACAACCACCGCGGCTCGGGCGGGCGAGAAGACGAAGAATCCCCATGAGATGATCACGACGGTGATGCTGTACACAGTCATCATGTAGAAGATGCAGGACATGATGATGAGGAAGATGCCGGAGCAGACGACGGGCATGATCATGAAGATGATGATGCCGGCGGAGCAGACGACGCTGGACCATCGATGGGCTGGGTGCAGGACCCTCATATTCAAGAGCTGCTTCTCAAGCAAACGGATAACGCAAGATTTGCCGCCCAAGAGAAAGCCAAGATGGATCAACTTGAGTTAGACGCGGTTACTCCATTGTATGAAGGATGCAGGCCCGAGGATACCCGCCTGAAAGTAACGCTCATGGCTCTGGAGATGAAGGTAAAACACAAAATGACCGACGCATGCTTCGACAAGAACATGTCATTCTGGCACGAACGTCTTCCCAAGGGGAACAAGTGCCCGACCAGTTTGGAGGAGGCGAAGAAAATCATGTGTCCTCTGGATTTACCGCACGTGAAATACCATGTGTGCATGAACAATTGCATCATTTATCGGGACGAGCACGCGGAGTCTACCATATGTCCGGTGTGCGGCGTTACTCGATACAAGAAGAGGAAGAAAGCTCCTCGAAAAGTGGTGTGGTACTTTCCGATCACTCCTCGTCTGCAGCGGTATTTCGCGGACCCTAAGGTAGCAAAGCTCCTGCGTTGGCACGCGGATAGGGAGGAGAAGAAGCGAGAAGATGACGCAAATGATCCGGAGATAGATAAAAAAGACAAGATGTTGAGTCACCCTAAGGATGCGAGCCAGTGGCAAGCGTTGAACTTCGAAGACCTAGAATTTGGGAACGATCCAAGGAACATCGTCCTGGGCGCGAGCACCGATGGAGTCAATCCGTTTGGTAGCCAGAGAAGCACACATAGCACTTGGCCTGTGTTTGTGTGGATGTACAACCTTCCCCCCTGGTTGTGCATGAAGAGGAAGTACATTCACATGAGTATGCTAATTGAAGGACCGAAACAACCAGGAAACAACATCAATCTGTATCTGGGGCTGCTGAAAGAGGAGCTTGACACGCTGTGGAAAACGCCAGCCAATACGTGGGACGCCGCAGAGAAAGAATATTTCCCTATGAGAGCCGCACTGCGCACGACGGTTCACGACTATCTCGGTTACGGATATCTCGCGGGGCAGGTAGTCCACGGATTTTCTGGATGCGTAAGGTGCATGGATGACACAACGTATCGCCAGCTAGATAGAGATCCCGGGTCTTCGAAAACCGTGTTCATGGGACATCGAATGTGGCTTCGCGACGATGACCCGTGGAGGAAACGCAAGGATCTGTTCGATGGTGAAACCGAACCCCGAAAAAGCCCGTGTACGAGGAGCGGCGAGGAAATAGACAAGCTGTTGAAAAATTGGAAAGACTGCCCACTGCCGGGAAAGAAGCAAAAGGCGCCAGAGCCGGGAAAGAAGCGAAAGGCGGCAGAGCCACTGCTGAAGGTATGGAAAACGAGGTCTGTTTTCTGGGACTTGCCGTACTAGAAGATCCACCTGTGCCTCACAGCCTTGATGTCATGCATATCACGAAGAACGTGTGCGAGAGTCTGCTTGGTACCCTGCTCAACATGCCAGAGAGGACCAAAGATGGGCCGAAAGCAAGGGCAGACTTGAAATCAATGGGCATCAGGCAGGAGCTTCACACTAATGATGATGATGATGATGATGATGATGATGATGAGGCGAAGCAGGACACAGTAAGTCGTCGCAAAGGCAAAAAGCCCAAGAAGACCGGAAATGACTACCCTCCCGCGTGCTTCACTCTAAGTCAAGAGGAGATCGAGCAGTTTTTCACCTGCCTCCTAGGAGTAAAACTTCCTTAGGGTTACGCGGGGAAGATAAGCAGATACCTAGACCCAGCAAAGCAGAAGTTCAGTGGGATGAAGTCTCACGACTGTCACGTGCTGATGACGCAGATACTTCCAGTTGCAATCCATGGGATCATGGACGCGCACGTCCGTGAAACGCTATTTGGCCTATGCTACTTTTTCGACGCCATCTCTCGGAAGTCGATTGCCGTGAAGCAACTCAGAAGGCTACAGGAAGAGATCGTGGTGATACTATGCGAGCTTGAGATGTACTTCCCGCCCGCATTCTTCGACGTTATGGTGCATCTGCTGGTACATATAGTGGAGGATATCATCCAACTCGGGCCGACGTTCCTGCACAGCATGATGCCGTTCGAAAGGATGAATGGTGTCATCAAAGGATACGTTCGCAACATGTCACGTCCAGAGGGAAGTATAGCCAGGGGCTTTCTAACCAAAGAGTGCATCTCCTACTGCACGAATTATCTAGGCATCGAGAACCCCGTTGGTCTGCCCGTCAACAGGCACCTCGGCAGGCTTGCTGGATGGGGTCACCGTGAGGGTCGCCGCGAAATGCATGTCGACTTAGAGGGTCGACTCGCCGACTTTGAAAGAGCAAACCTAGTCGCGCTACAACACATAGACGTGGTCGATCCTTGGGTGGTAGAGCACAAAACCTTTATTAAGAAGACGTACAATGACCGAGGCCAACAGAGGACGGACGGAGATATAATCAAAGAGCACAACTCATGTTTCACGCGTTGGTTCAAGCAGAAGCTTTTGTCGTACCCTTTACATGAGGATTCTTCCGCGGAAGAACAACTCATATTCGCGTTGTCACAGGGCGCCGAGCACAACCTGATGACCTATGAGGCGTACGATATCAACGGCTACACATTCTACACCGAGGCCAAGGACATGAAGAGCGATGGTTATAAGAACTCCGGGGTAACGATGGAATCCTACACCGGTAATGACAAGGATAGATACTACGGAAGGATCGAGGAGATCTGGGAGCTGAGCTACGCTGGAGAGAAGGTCCCGATGTTCCGTGTCAGATGGGCGAAGAGCGTCCTAAAAGAAGACCGGTATTTCACCACCATGGTTATACCCGAAGCCAAATCCAAGACCGCGGGCGCAAACGTCACCGCGAAAAATGAGCCATGTGTACTAGCTTCCCAAGTTGACCAATGCTTCTTCATTACCGACCCGTCAAAGCCCAGTCGTGTTGCCGTGAGGAGAGGCAAAAGGAAGATCATCGGAATGGATGGAGTAGCCAATGAGCAAGACTTCGACAAGTACGGCGACCCGAGGATCGAACATGACGACAATGATGAAGTAGCAGCATACACCACAAGAAGAAGCAGGACCACCCTACCTAAAGGACGTCCGATCCACAGAAGAACTCCATTTGTGAAAAAGAAGGGCAAGAAGATTATGAACAGATAGCTAGCTAAGATCGATTGTATTTAAATCGTAGCCTTCATTTCTCGATTGTATTTCATGGGCACTTTTTGAACTATCATGAATACTTTTAAATTTCATGGACACTCGATCTCGATCCCCCTCCGTCTCGATCGCTATCCCACCTCGCCAGATCCGGTCCCCCTCGCCGCCGAGCACCCCCCGGTCCACCGGCCGCTGCCGCCGACCCCCCGCACCCTCGATTCCCCTACTCAACCGCCGCCGCCGACCCCCCGCACCCCTCCCCTACTCAACCGCCGCCGCCGATCCCCCGCACCCCCCGCACCCTCCCCTGCTCCACCGGCATTACTATTTGATGATTTAAAAAATTATTACTGTCTTATAAAAAAAATATTACTGT
>NC_041381.1:26698392-26713064 GCF_002162155.2 Triticum dicoccoides | reverse complement strand
TCTCTCGCCAAAACAGGTAACCTCTCCGCAGCAGAGGAGGATACATCCTCAACCCCTATATCTTTGTGCACCTTAAGCACCTGGAAGCCAATACGACGGGCCACTTAGATCTTCTCCTCCCGTTGGTGACGTACGAGTAGCACGGTGATTCATATTGTTGATGTCCAATATTCATTCTTCTTGATATGCAAATTCAGTGTATGTGCTGTCCAAATTTCAGTGTTTTGTGGTCCAAAAATTTCAGTGTATGTGTTGTCCAAATTTCAGTGTTCTGTTGTCCAAATATTCAGTTTTGGTGTTATCCAAATTTCAGTGCATATGCAGTAACATGATAATACTGTCATTGAATAAAAGAATAACGAATTAGACCTTCACATAAGAAGTACCAACATCGAAAAATATAGGCAAAACCATGTCAAGCCTGTATAAAAAATAATGGCAAGCCTGTGATTCGTATTGCATGTGTCAAATATCAGCTTAGCACACAAGAGTGGTCGTTACATAAGAAGTGGTTTCACCATTAGAGAGAGTGTAGCTGAACTTAGGGGAACACACACTCGGTCCCGGCGGTTACAGAGTGGCGGAGCCTATATGGGACAAGGAGGAGGCGGACCGTGCCGAGCAAGGCCTACCGCCCCTCTTCGATAAATACGGTGACAAGCAGACCAGGAACTTTGTCAAGGCCCGGTACAAGAAGGACCCGAAAACAAAGGAGCTTACCACGGATCCGAAGACCAGGGCGCTTGAGCTTGTTCTGGTAAGGAATACACCCCCGCGTAATTAGCTCCATATGGTTGCATTCTAATTAATGAAGCCAAATTTCTAAATGGTTCACATTCCTTCCGCAGGCGACTGAAAGCAGTAGCGCGGGGTCGACTAAGAGCAACCCTTGGGACACCACTCTAAATAGGTCGTTGAATGTAATGAAGAACAAGGATAAGCTCAGTAAGCCGATGTCAGCTGGTCGTGTGGCTGGCAAAGGCTTGACGACAAAATGGTCATCATACTATAACAATGGTGGGCGAAAGGAGAAAAAGACGAGCTCGGAAAGCCAGGAGCGCGAGGTTCAAGAACTCAAGGCACAGGTGGCGCGGATTCCGGAGATTGTCCAAGAGCAAGTGCAACAACAACTCAGAGCGACGATCACCGCCATTGTGCCTACCTTGATCTAGGGGTTGAGTGCGTGGATTGCGGGCGGCCAACAGGGGCCGCCCCCGATTCCTAGCTTCACGGCCAGCAACTCGCAGAATGCGATGGCGGGGCCATTGGTTTCTCCGGCAGAGGCGGCATTGGTGTCTCCGACGCCGGCACGGGAGCTTAATGCACCCGGGTGTACGCCGGCCGACACCTCTGCAGCAAGCGGCCCCTCCGTCAACTGCACGCCCGCCGTTGGCGGTGCCTCGACATTAGCCGAGCTCGATGCCATCATCACGGTAACTAATTAAGCCTCTCTCGGCCGAGGACTTCATCTCCTTGCCTTTGAATGGGCATCCCTGACGCCCTACATGTTTTCGCAGGGCGCCGCCGACGTTTCGTGCACTCTCCTGCACTTCGTGAACAATGAGTTGGTCGATGTCGCCAAGGGAAAAATCGTTCAACCGGGCAACCCCTTCTTCCACGGTACCCAGATGCCACCCAACTTGTTTAGGGTTCAACTGGTTCGGGTGCTGCCAGGCTGCGACGAGTTGTTACCTCTGATTCGACTCGTCGGGGCCGACGATGATGACGTGATGACCCTCAGCGCCTGCCTGAGCTGGCCCCTGCTTTGGCCGAAGAGCCAGATTCGTTTGGGGGCGGGGGACACCACCCCAAAGACAACACCGCCAGTCGTGCCGGCGCCAAGTCGGCCCCATGGCAAGACCGCCGCAATGGTGCCGGACATCCCTATGCCACTGGATCCAAACATGCATATGGCACAGGATCAGAATGACGACGACGACGATACATTTGGCAACGTCGATCAGTACTTTGCCGATCATGGGTACGATGGCGACTTCATGGGGCCTCCTTCTCAAGAACCCAACCCAACAAAAGACGTGCGCGATCTAGCTGGTACCGCGGAGAAGCCAAGTTGCAACAGGCGTCGTCTGCCGTTCAGCTCTCAGGAGATGCCTCCAGCTGCCGACTTCACCGAGCCTCAGATAGGCGAGGTGCGAAATATTATCAGCCCCAACACACTCAAGAAGGCGGTCTGTGAGCAGAACTCGGTCCCATTACAGGAGAAGAAGAACGCACGCAAAAGAAAGAATAACAAGGGTGCGAGCCAGCCGGCACCGAGTACGATCCATGCTCAGGACGGGCCACCTTCACCTAAGGATATCTCGAGGAGGGTGCATGTGGCGGGTAGGGCGATGCTACCGACAAATATGCTCAATTCTGCAACCGGTGCTATGCGGAGTCTGCGTGACAGTGTTCTTTCTTTGGAGAAGCGGCGTCTTAGAGATAAGGATGTGGCATACCCGGTTTTCGCGGCCAAGGTGCCAGAGGGCAAGGGCTTTGTGGATAACTCCATCGGGCGTACGATCGTCCTGCGGTTTGATGACATCCACGCTATGTTGAACCTTCATCCGCTGCACTACACCTTTGTTCAGCTATTTTCGCTGAGTATGGAGATGCGGATCATTCGCGACAAGACCCCGGACATCGTGATAGTCGACCCCTTCTACATGCGTGCCAAGATCTTGGGCAGCGCTGGGGACCGGCAAGTCATGAGTTCTTACCTCGAAGGCGTCATTCTGGCAAACCAAGATAAGGATAACTTCATCGTGCCTTACTTTCCCGAGTAAATCCTCCCCTCAACCGGCCCGTAACATATGAATTCTTAGATTTCGATCGTTTTTCTTTTAACATTCCGTGTTTTCTGCAGTGACACACATTGCACGCTCATCCTCCTAAGCCCCAAATATTCCATGGCCACGTATTTCGACCCGGACCGTCAGTCGAACGTAGACTACACAAATGTCAAGAAGGTTCTTGATGATGTTCTCCCTGGCTACGCCAAATCTGGAGGCACCTTCACCAGGCCTATTCGTAAGTACGGCAAGCACGTGTTCTCCCACAATACGACGTTCTGCTGCGTCAAGCAGCCGCCTGGCGGTCAGAAGGGTGCCTACTACGCCATCCATCACATGCGGGCGATCATACGGAACCATCATCAACTTCTGCTATCGAGTAAACTCAAAGATTGGGCCGCGAGCGTGTCGGCAATCCAGGACGCAGACATCAGACAAGAATTCTTTCGCATCCAGTCGGAGTTTGCGGAAATCATCCATCAAGATGTCCTTCGTACCTCGGGGCAGTTCTACCTCAGAAATCAATCGTCCAACAGTGACATCGACACAATGCTACAAATGCAGGCTGACAACGCCCGTTATTTCATGACTCCCACGATAGACAGCGGCTTCATCCACGCTCCGGTCCCTTGAGTCGAGTCGAAAGCAGTGATGCTGTGTCTAGTTCTGAAACATCGATTGGTTCATGTTGTAATTAAACTTTAATGAACTTGTAGTATGTCTCTTTGGTTTCGAGAGTCGTTCAACTTAGATGTAATCGATGCTATTAATGTCTTGCTTTTCTTTTCCGATCGTTCTGTTGCATACTTATATATTGCTTATGTATTGTCTGTGAATTGGTACTAACGTTTCGTTTGGCTAGTGCATAGCGATGCCGTCGTATGTCGTGTACAAGGGTAAGGTTCCCGGAGTCTACGACAACTGGGAGGAGTGTCGGAGACAGGTTCACCGATTCAACGGTAACAGTTACAAAGGGTACACCACTAGGGCCGAGGCCGAATCTAGATACGCCCGCTATCTAGCGGGAGAGGGGAGGGAGCGTTGGAGGAACCGGATGAAGACGAGTTTCATCGTGATGATGCTCATCGTGATGACCGCAGCTCTCTTCTATGTGATGGTAGTTTAGATGATCGATATCGACTTGTAATGTCAAGACAAACTCGCTACTCGCGGTCTCGAGACTTGTAATATAATGTTCTATCTTTGTTCGGTCTTTTCAATTCGGAGACTTGATGAATTGTATTCAGAGACTAATATGATGAATTGTATTCAGAGACTAATCTTCTATTGTATTCGATGAATCTGTTGTTGATGTGTGCTGTCTATATTTTGTCCAATTATACATTTTGTAACATGTGCAAAAAAATAGAAAATTAAAAAAAAACTAATATTCATACTAATGGCGCATCACATCACAGTGCGCCATTAGTATGTCAAAGGATACTAATGGCGCATCATTAAACAGTGCGCCATTAGTATGCCGAAGTTACTAATGGCGCATCTTGTTGTTGTGCGCCATTAGTATGCCAAAGCACCTGGGTATACATGGCCTCCTGGGAGGCATACTAATGGCGCACTGTTGTATATACTAATGGCGCATCTGAGTTCCGCCATTAGTATACCAGATACTAATGGCGCACCAGTGGTGCACCATTAGTAAAATATATTAATGGCGTGGCACTAATGGCGAACCACTAATGCGCCATTGATGGCCAAATTAGATGCGCCATTAGGCCTTTTTCTAGTAGTGTCTTCGCCTCTTTGTGAAGTCGAACAATGATGGTACTCCGCATGTTGGGTACTACAGTGTATGCCTCTGACAATCTGACACCGAATGGACTGATGCATGTCCACCGAGGGTAGGTTGCATTAGTCAAAAGGCGTAAGGGAGCTTCACCTTGTCCTGCAAGCTTCTCCTCGTTCTGCGAGTTGACGGAACACACCAAAAAGTAGTGCTAGTCCATACTCCCTCCTTTCCAGTTAATATGGCTCAATCCTTTTTGCGGGTAAATGAGAGAGCTTTATTCATATATAAGCATTCTTAGGACGATCAGCCAAGACACTGGTCACTAGGAAGCGAGATACCCCGCAAAAAAAGAAGTAGGAAGCGAGGTGTTTCATCAAGCCAGCTCTCGGCCACATTCAAAGTGCAGCAAGCACGGTTCGCACGAAGATGCGCCGCAAGGTTTGCTGACCTGTTTACATGCTGAATAACAAAAAAAGAGGAAATATTACCGAGTGCTACTATTTGTAACAGGATATGAGCCAGAATTAAGCGAGAATTGTGGCGAGTGTTCCATGCAATCAACTTCCATTATCTCATGCGAGAACCCTCGAAGATAACCAAATGTGTTGAAGATTGCTTTATCACATTTTAAAATTATAATAAGAGTGCAGACGCTCCTCCATCCGGTTCCTAGTACTAGTATAGTACGTACCTTTATAGACTATATTAGTAAACTTTGCGCTTGGGTGTTCGCCTATTCGGGAAGTCGAACAATAGTAGCACTAGTAGTATAGTGTATGCTTCTGGCAATCTGACACCGAATTAACTGTTGCACGTCCACCGCCTGAGCGAGGGAGACCTTGCATTAGTCAAAAGTTTCTCCTTGTCCCGCGAGCCACCGCACGCAAGTAATGCTAGTCCATACTGCCTCCTCTCCGGTTAATATGGATTAATTTCAAACAAGATAAATACACTGTCTGTCACTGTATATTTGTAAAAATACGGTCAGTGGACTTCATAATACGCTCATTGCGCTCAATATATATATTTTCCGGTGTTTATACGGTCACTAGCTCACCCTGACTGAGTATGTGTGTGCATGCACATGTATGTTGAGCACTTAGCGTGACCGTGTGTGTTCCGTCGTGTGCTCGGACATGCATGCATTAGGGCGCCGCGCGCGTTTTTGCGTCCATGTGTACGTGTGACTGTTGCATACACGTAGGGGGAGTACGTGTAGGGGCCACTAAGGAGCAGTCAAATCACAAAGTAAATCACGTTTGTTGTGTTCGTGTCTCACCCTCCTCCACGGCTCGACCCCACACGGTCGCTCGGCATGCCACTCACCACAAACCGAGTATACGATAACTTTCCCGCCTGATTATCGATGGATCGCGCCATGGAGAACTACTAGAATTACTGGAAGAGATTGACGAGTTGGGGGAGGACAGCTAGCTGTAGCACAGACTCCCAAAAACTTTTTACATGCACGTTGTAGCCGGCTATTGCGACCTTTGAACGCGGAGCAGTCGCGTGCACCCGGAAGCGGCACGGGCGACGCTCTCTCGGCCGGCGCGCCGCTTCAATACCGGCGCCAGTGAGAGGTCGCGTCCGCTCTGGTCGGGCATGAATGCAGCACTGACCGTTTCGGGTTGGTCAGGACCGGCCGTGGCAGCGGTCCGGACGTGCGCAAACAAGAGATGTTGTACATTAATATTGTTGCGTATATAATTAACAACGTGAATAATGTGCCAGTTGGACAAATATGATTGGAGATGGAGATGGAAATGGAATTTTACGTAAACACGGATATGCATGTCTATGTCTATGTGTGTGTGCGCGACGACTCTCGCGACCTGGAAGCGGGGGCGTGTTTTTGATCGAGTTTTCTTTCTTGGTACGTTAGAAAATCAGTTTGTCCAATTCACATCTAGATGTTATTTAAGGATATCACATCTAAGCTCCCACAAGTATATAATGTAGCAACAAGAAACAAAAAAAACTAGGAAAAAAAATAGACCACAAACTATCGATGCTCATGGTCGCGCCTCATGGTTGCGTCGGCTGGTGAAGCTGATCGATTGTCAATGAAAAACAAGTTGTCTTCCATCAGTGCTCTTTGCTTGTTACGCACAAAGATGATATCCTTCGTCAGTTCACCTTGGTTGCGTTGGAGACGCAGTTGTCTTTCATGTTGGTGCAATTTTATCACACAATTGGCTATGAACCAAATGTTTCCTCGAAGAAGGATCGACGTTGGTACTAAGAGCATAATTTTTGTATTCATTTCTAAGCCTTCTCACAACTTTGTCTCCAGCTCCCCTGTAATTTTATTTGTCTAGCTATTAACTTTGATTTAAAAAATGGTGTGGACTAAAAACCCGGATAGACGTAGTAGCCCTTCATTTTTATTTACTCCGCATATTAGATTTGACTGAAGTCAAACTTCGTAATACTCTCAAACCTTTCCGATAATTGAAATTAAAATTCTTTATTTGTACACACTCTCACACGTTTCCGATAATTTGGCGCATGTGTGGTTGTTCACTTAAGGGAGGGTAGTGCACCACACGTGAAGGACAGGAAGTGCGACCAGGACGCGTGGGCATGGATCGTTAGATCATCGGAAGTAGTACTCCCTCCGTACATTAAATAAAGACTTTCGTTTCGTACTTACACAATTTAAAACGATTGTTATGGAGAGAATGAGAAAACCACTCCACTATATATTAGTCGTATACACACGAGAGTACTATATGGACGCAGCTTCATTGACTTAGTGCACCTGCCTTTGGGTTGATGACAGGTGGGCCCAAAATGTGGCTGGCTCACCTGTCACATAGCCAAAAGCAGATGGAGTGAAGGCACCGGAGCTCAGTCCGTACTACATTAGTATATATATAAGCGGGAGCCTCAGCGCTTGTTCGCTAGGGTTTGCACTCTCCACACGCTCGCGCAATACATATATGTTACACGCTGGAGGCTCAGCGTTCATTTGCTAGGGTTTGCTATATTCACAGTCTCTCACCCTCTCTTCACCAGATCTAAACAAGACTGAGTTGGCCTCTTGTCTCTCTCCCCCCTCACAGCTGGTGAAGGAGGCGTCCGTATCCCGTTGCACCGGGAAGGGGAGGAGGTGCAGCGTTAACTCTATCGCCTTCGGCGAGGGAGGCAATCCACTGCCGGTTGCGCTGTTCTCTTTCACCCAGCGCCTGTGCGGGAGGGCCACCTACCCCTTCTTCCTCGCTGCCGTACATAGTGTGGGCAGATCCGGCCTCCCACCGCACGCCTTGCCACATCCCGACGACCCTAAGGTATAAGTTTCTTTGAAACCGTCGTTGCTCTAGCTGCAAGTGGATCTTTTTCGATCTGTAGTCGAATCTAGGTCTTGGCTCAAAGAGGAAAGAAAGGTGCGGTGGGGTGGAGCATGAATCTAGGGCGTGGTTCAATGAGGAAAGGAGGGAGGAAAAGTAGTATAGACTGGCTATCCAGCCGCTTTGTTGGTCGAAAAGGGAAAAAGGGGGTAACCCGGTACACACATCTGTAAGGAACCGATCTCTTTGTTGAAAAGGGAAAGAAACTGGGGGGAGTCGGGTAGTTTGTGCAGGACTAGATTTGCTGCCCTCACATAGGAAAAAAGTTCAAAGAGAACAAATATGGGACCAACACAGATATGCTGCTTGGCTACATACTCTGCATCACCCATTTATACGTGTGGACACACATGGTGCTAGCATGTCCCATACAGCTATTTTGTTGTTGTTAATCTAAGGGCCTGTTTGGTTCCAATAAGTCACCAACTTATAAGTCGAAAAGTGAAAAAAGTGACTTATTTTCCCAAACAGACCCGACTTATAAGTCATAAGTTGCTCCACCCCAACTTAAAACTTATAAGTCACCCCCTTTTGTGTGTGTCCCACCACCTACATGATGTTGATTGGTGTGGGAAGGTGTGTCAGATGACATATAAGTCAGGTGACAACCAAACAGGCGTAACTTATAAGTCACTGGTTTTAAGTCACCTGACTTATAAGTCAGGTGACTTATTGGAACCAAACAGGCCATAAGAATGCCGCCGGAAAATTGAAGCAATGCCACTGTTAAAAGTAAATTACATTTTTAACGGATGTTGTTTCAAGAGAGTGTCTCTGTTAATATGAATCAATGCTACCGTTTTAGAAATGCTACTATCCTACTTTGTTTTCCATCCAAGATAAGTTAGATGCTTCTTTCTGTCACCGTTTGTTTCATCCTCCTTTATCGGCAAGTAATTGTTTCCTTTTTTGCCTCTGTTAAAACAGGGGTATCGATTCAACTTGTTTCTATTGCGACATTTTACTTTGCTACTCGAAACACTTATGTTTTAAGAGTGTTTTGTGCAGTTCAACTTGAATGTCACGCCGGTGACTTTGCTTAATTTTGGTGGAACTGCACAAAAGGAGATCGAGATTTGTTTCCATTGTTCCTGTCGAGTTGTTTCAAATCTTGGTCTCTACCACATGATATCTATTCAACTTGTTGCTATTGCGAGATTTTGCTTCACTACGTGAAACACTTTGCTTGATTTCAGTGCAACTGCGCAAAATGACATCGGATTTCCTATTCGTGTTAGCAGATTCGTATTTTATCCTGGTGTTCTCATGAAAGGTCAACAGTCCTTCATCCACATGATTGTTCAGTGTGCTTTGAGATGTTGTGCTACTTGTATTGGTACTGTTTTAAATAAATGTTAAATTGAAGCTATTGTATTGCTGTCTTTTCCCATTAAGTAGTGAACAAAAATGGGACCAACCCAGACATGATGCTTGTTGCTTTGTTACAACAAACTCTGCATCACCCCCTTTATAAGTAGATGGAAGCACATATTGTTGTTGCGCCGACTCTCCCCTGGAACTGTTTATGCTTTTCGTTAATATAATGCCGCTGGTAAAATTAAGCAATGCCACTCTCAGAATTAATTAACTACTGAATCTTAGTTCGAAACTGCAACACTTGTTAGGAATGGTACTATCCTGCTTTGTAGTTCTTTCTACATGTTTAACCAAGGTATTGTTAAGATAATGTCTCTTTAAAAATGAATCAGTTGCATTGTTTTAGGAATGGTACTTTTCTGCTTTGTCGTTCTTTATACATGTTGAACCAAGGCACTGTTAAGATAATGTCTCAGTCAATATGAATGAATCACACTGATGGAGAATTGCTCCTCTCCTGCTTTGTTTCCCATTAAGACAAGTCATCAACCGTTATTTCTCAGTAGTTGTTTCCCTTATACCTATTGTTGCTTACAGGGATATCAAAATTAAAGCTCGGTTTTATTCCGACTTCGATTTTAGTTAAACTACACAAAAGGAGCCAACGTGTCCAAGGCAAATTGCTGCGTTACTGGGTCCAGTTGGTCATTCCACTATGCAGAAAGAAGCAGTCACTGGATGCGGTACATTACAGAAGGAATGACCGAGAAGCTTTACAGAGTATTATTAGACACCGGTGACATGACTAGTCTACAGAGACCATTGGCAATTTAACAACACATGGAGTGCCCTAGGCAAAAAGTGCCCAAACAAGTACAAGAATCTAAGACAGGACACGATCATAGGCATTACATATTTTGAATGGGAAAAGCTTGTCAAAGTTTAATCATTGATGTTAGCAAGAAGACATTAGTTTAATATATTCGAATTGGAAAACCTTGTCAAAATTTGCTCATTGATGTTAGCAAGAAGACGTTAGTTTAATATAATGGAATTGGAAAACCTTGTCAAAATTTGCTCATTGATGTTAGCCAGAAGACATGCATTTGATATTTTTGAGTGGGACGCCCTTGCTGTGAGCAGCGTCGAGTGTTTTTTCCTATTCCCGTGTTCATTTTAGAAGTAAATAGTTACTCTGCTCAGATATTCTTGTGTTAAGAGTTTGTTCTGAATATTGTATATGTAATGCCAGGCCTTTTGTTTGATTGCAAAGTTGAGCTTGGAATGTTGTGGCATGCGGCATCACGAGCTGTTCACCGTGCCTCCTGAGAATAATGCTTCGTATTGTTTTGCATGTCAATCTAATGCCAGTGATTTGCTTATTAAGAAGATCATCCTCTTCTGTTGTTTCCGTGCGTAAGAAGTTCATCGTCTGATGTTTCATTCATAGCCTATACGACATGTCGGGTAGGTTAGACGTGAAACCATATGATCTTCCGACCAACTCATGATATTAGGCCGTGATTGGATCGTCGTTTTCCAACCAAAACCGTTTGTAAAACTGACGCTTGTAAATTAAAGCAGATGGTCTCGGGCGAAGGCGCTTGGTTGGTCGATTTCGACTAGTAAAATATCGGAAGTGCTTCACACACGATAAAAATACTGAACGACACTCGGACGATTGCTAATCCAGCCGTTAGCTGCTGTTTCAGCCTTGCCCATGGATGGCATGATACGCACGTTGTGCATGTATCGTCTGGTAATGTCGTCCATATAGCAATGCTCGTAAAATATACACTGGTCTCTCAAATTACACGCGTAACCCGCCGGTTTTACTTACAGACCTCGGGCCTTCCGATGACGAGTAAATTAGACTTGTATGTTAATACAGGTTTGAAATAAACCAGAGCTCCCAAGCGCGGCCTTACCGTTTCATGCCGTCTCAGTTTCTCGAAGGTGCTCATAGGTGTCCGATGATCCTGGCTTCCTGAATGAGCAGCGGGTGCTGTATCAGACCTCCGCAGGGCCCGCGAGGCCCTCTCCGTTGTCCTTCGAGTTGTTGCGCTCGCCGTGGCGCCGAGCATTGTTAACATGGTCAATGAACATGAGGATTCAGGAGATGAATTTATTTTGACTGGATGACACTAGGGACCCACTAGGGCCATAGCCGTACGTACGCAAGTACCTCCTTATTATGTACAACTATATTTTTTTTGCTTTCTCCTGGTTTCCTGACATCACGGTCCCACACCATTGTCAACCTATGTAGTCAATATAAACGAGAGAGAATTGCACAAGGTGCGGCCGACAGCTGGGACCAAGCAGCTCGAGCAATATTTGTGTTTTTGAGGCGTGAGCACTGCAGAGTTTTTCTTGGCGATGATTTCATTGTTGTTCAGAGGAGAGCAGGGTATTAACTGGGTGGGCTATGGCCCGTCTAGCCCAGGCCAGATATCCAGCCCAGATACTACTTTTTTCAATATGAAAATGGCTAGCCCAGCTATACGTCTTTTTGAGGAATACCCAGGCAAGGTCAACTTGTTATTCTCCGCCCCGCTGTGCTGCAAATCTTTCCTAGGAGGCATGCATTAGGCTTAACAGGAAAATGGGCTTTAAAAATAATAAATGGGGTGTAATTCTAAAAACTGGGCAGTAACTATAAAAAATGCACCAAACACGAAATTAGTTTATAAAATATAATTTATGGATTTTGAGAATCTTAAATTTTCATTATTGCGCGCGCAATGTTTCGTTGGATTTTTACGTAATACAAATTTATATTTAATCTGAATAGAAATTTCGGGATAAAAATATTTCGGATCCCATCAAAATGTGGGAAATTTTATTGAATTCTGTCTTCAACGGTTGGTTGAAATAATTAATCGTTGTCCTAGCTAGAAAATGGGCTGTACTTTTAACAAACTGTAAATGGGCTCTTGTAAATTCCATTAGAATTCAAAAATGGGTTGTACATTCTTACAGAACACAAATGGGCTATAAGTTCTCTGCCACACACTTGTGGGCCTACTAAGTGACGCGTCCCCTAAAAAAATAAGTTGACGCGTATGCAATGCTTTGTCAACTTATTATAGTCAAGACACGGTTCTAGCAGCAGTGGCCGTTGGATGTGTATCCAACGGATGTTGTGCTTCTTCTTCAATCATGGATATTCTTAGCTTCGGCCGCCCAAAAAATGATTCCTCCCCCTAACATCTGGGTCGCACCGTTTTGGAGGCTGACCTATGGGCTTACTAAGTTGGAGCGTACAAAGGGCTTTGTCAACTTAGTCAATATAAACGATTCTAGCTTCAGTGACCGTACGATGTCCATCCAACGGCCGTAGTGCTTCTTCAACCTCTGGTCTTCTTTGTCCAGCCGCCCAAAGCAGCGTCGTCGTGCCACCTGCTCCTTCCTCCCGTGGCCGGCTGTGCTGCCGTGGAGGCCTCACCGCCCCCATACTACTCCCACCGTGGAGGCCTCACCGACGGCAGCCTCACACCGCAGCCGAACCAGTGAACCCTCGTACTCCTCTCCGCGCGGGCTTCCGCTGCTGCGTCATCCCATTGCAAATTTCGGGTATCATGAAAGGCAAAAAAAAAAGTTGCTCTGCCCATTGCAAATTTCTAGGATAAGTGCGTTTCTTTTTTCTTCACATATACTTCCTTTTCTTCTAAATATTATCAACTAACAGAAATCCAAGTGTATATTTGAAGCAGGAAATATAAAAAAATCGCAATTGGTTTTTTGAAAATTTTCATATTTTGCCACGGTTTTGAATGAAATACAAGTGTATACTTTACTATCTCCAAATGACAAATTAACGCATATGATGAACATCGCTAACGAGGTATATTTCGGAGGAATACATTTATATAAATATATATTATTTACTTATTTATTCTCCAAAAAAGTAGGAAAATAAAATATCTCAATTTTTTAGAATTCAAATTCAAACTCAAATATTTATTTTTTTCAAAGAAATTGATGTACAGTGATGGAGATCAGAATATATACACTGACCCATGAGTAGACCGGTTAGAAGTCCGCAAAGCGTGATCCCGATCACACAAGCATCATGTCGAAAGATGTCATCTTCATAAAGACGAAGAACAACATCGGCATCCCGGACACGAACCCAAGAAGCTCCTGCGGGCGGCAAGACCACCGGCTCTAATGGGACTATCGGCACTACCAGCTCGATGAACAATCACTTCGAGAGCCACAACAATAGATTCCCCAAGCAGCATTGGGAAAGAGCAGCGTGAGAAGGCGAAGATCAGGATAGGAACAAGTGCGCTCGCATGAGGCCATGGGTAAGCAAGGAGGGGTCATTCACCGTGCAATTGCTGCAGAGCAAGATGACTACAGTAGTGGCCGACTCCCATGCATGGTGCGCTGGAGGAGCAGTAGGCGGCGTACGGGCACCGCGGTAACAACTGCGGTCGCTACGTCTCAAGTGGGAGCGGTTCGGGTGAGCAAGGAGTGCAAGCTGAGGTGAAAAGCATCCGCGACAGACCTCACAAGAATGATTAAGGAGCAAGAAACGGTTTATGTAGTATTGCAGCATGCACCACGTGTGGCGCATCGGCATGATTTGTTTTTGCAAGTCAGGTTACATTGCCATTTTCCTGGTACTCATTAGTGAAAACATGTTAAATGATGTACGAGCCCCCAGGTAATAATAATATACTTCTACAAGTCAAAACTGTTCAATTTTCTTCATCATGTACAGTTGCACACGTTCGTGTTTTGTGTGCTTTAAATTTCTTGATTGCGGAATTGTTTTCTAAAACACTATTAACCTTTTCAGTCATAAGAAATATTCTTTTCTAAACCAAATTACACGTGTTTGAGGATGAATATGTACGCACTTGCAAACAGTCCAATTTGCAATATCAACATATCTGTGAATTTATAGAAGCACTTTTTTCCTTCCCTTAATAGCTTCTACATGGAGATCTTAATCGGGCAAAGCTATCTATTTCGACATGTTGGATGAATTGGATGCAATGGTAGAAGAGGAACCATGCAAAAACAGGACCAAAAGATGATGATTGAGGAGGGAGGGATTTCCAACAAAAGATTGGTGATGACACATGAATACGAGTGACGTGCGATCAAGGTTCCCAAGCAACATTAATGTGGACCACCAGATATAAATACCCCAAGACGCTTGCTACAATATCAATAAATACCATCGGAGAAAATACGAGCCCAAAGATCAACGATGTTTTGAGAAACTGACAATACGAAAGCATATGGTAAGGAAGTAGTGACACACAATTATATAGCAAAAAAAACTAGAAGGGATGTTGCTTGGTATGGCCAATAAACATCATGGTTACCCTACCATGCTTACATCACCTCGCTACCAGTGTACCCAAACCATAGTCGCCGCACACCTACTTCAGTGACATGGGAGTTAGGATTTAGAGAATCAAACAAAGTAATATCGTAAAATAC
>NC_041381.1:26695463-26697834 GCF_002162155.2 Triticum dicoccoides | reverse complement strand
TCGCGGTTGGGGAGGCGACCCGCGACTAAAGGACTTTTTTGGCGGGTTTTTCGTTCCCGCGCGCAACCACCTTTAGTCGCGGTTGGGCAGGCCAACCGCGACTAAAGGTATTTTCCAAATACTTTTTCTTTTTGAAAATCTTAAAAATACAAATAATATATCAAAAAATTCAGAAAAAAATAACTAATTCAATTCAATATGTTAAAAACACAAATATTATATCAAAAAATTCAGAAAAAAAAACTAATTCAATTCAAAATTCTAAAAATACAAATAATATATCAAAAAATTAAGAAAAATAAAACTAATTCAATTCAAAATGTTAAAAATACAAATAATATATCAAAAAATTCAGAAAAATAAAACTAATTCAATTCAAAATTAACCATCATGCATTTGTTAAACTAACTAGCTACAAACAATATAAATTAAACAATGAACTGCACACATGCATATTTTATCAATGACACATCAAAGGTTCATCAAGTTGCTAACCGCGATCGAGGAGTGTGGCTCCAACACTTCATGTCATGTTTGTTTCATGCTCTTGGGGCATTTCATCAAACACCTTATGTGCATAAGAGGAACCAAAAGTAAACCTACACCCACTTGTGAAGAGAATGGCTCCAAATGGCTAAGTGTTGGCTGCTGGATGGGTATATATAGGGGAGGGGCTTTAGTTGCGGTTGGCCTGGCAAACCGTGACTAAAGGTGCCCGAAGGCCTTTAGTCGCGGTTGTCCTGGCCAACCGCGACTAAAGACCCTCACGTGCGCCAGCTGGCCACCGAGCGCCCTGGGCCCAGGCCTTTGGTCGCGGTTCACCTCCAGAACCGCGACTAAAGGTCCCATTAGTCGCGGTTCCTACAGCTTCGCGACTTATGGGGCTGGACGGAAGCCTGTTTTTCCACCAGTGAAGTCTGCCCGTTTAGGAGAATATCATCCCCCACATAATGCAATGAAATCCAATATTTAAACAATGTGTTGACGGTTACTGTTGAAATCCAAGATTGCACGCCTATTGGTTACTGTTGAAATCTGTCGGTTTTGGAGAATATCATCCCCTCCTTAATGCATATTGATGGTTTCTATGCATTGAGGGGCTACTTCGGTGTGAGTTACATTAGTTAAAAATACCAACGTAACCCACACCGAAGTAGCCCCTCAATGCATGTGCTTTTCTTTTAAAAACTTCATATATAAATTTTAAATTTGCAATTATTATAACACGGCCTAAGGCCCATAATTGTTGAGCCAACTTTTAGTGGCATGCAATTAATCAACATTTTATGGTATACTACGTTGGTTTCACCACGCGGAAAAACCAATACTCAAATGCCAACAAATGGTTGTTAAAAATCCATAAATAGTAAATAATAAAGATCTAGCCGCGCTAATGCGCGGGTACACCCGCTAGTTTTCGGGATATAACAAGACGCGGGTTGAATTTTAGGGACAAGCCTAACGTGTAGTAATATTGTACTTGTACATACCAAATCAAATTTCACTTCCCTCAACCAAAAAGAAAACGAGAAAAATAAAACTATTCACACCACACAAAGAGAGAGTCTTGCCCCATTTTACTATACAAATGCTATTCAAAGCTACTCCCTCCTTCCATCTATATAGGGCCTAATGCGTTTTTCGATGCTAACTTTGACCAAATATTAGAGCAATGATATATGACATGCAACTTACACAAAGCACACCGTTAACTTCGTCTGTGAAAGCTTCTATCAATGATATAATTTTCACATTGTGCATGTCATGTACTATTAATCTTGTCAATAGTCAAAGGCGGTCTTAAAAATCTCATTACGCCCTATATAGATGGAAGGAGGGAGTATGAATCCATGTTATGTCCGATTAATTTTTTCGCTTTGCTGTATAATGCATGTAACCTACTCATACCAACATTTTAGTGCATTCCAAATGTCTATACTACCACTGTAATTCGAACTAAATTTGAATTTGTTTCTCTATTTCAATAAGAATCTACAATCATGATTGTTGCCAACTTCAACCATCATAGTTTCCTTGCTATCCGCCAGATATAAATCGGACGGCCTATAATGCAGGATGGCAGGCACACCATCATCAACAACTCCGTTTTTTTATAAGAGTAGAGATAAAATATATTAAATGTAGTATAACATGTTCATAAACACACCATGTGTATCACCGTTATATATATTCACACATACGTCGGTTTAAAACACTATGATAAATTCTTCAAATATCCGAATTCGCTTTTTATAATGAAGTATATATGATCTCTATTCGTCTTTTACACCCACACAACCCTCTTATCTTTGTAGCTAGCGCTAACTTTCTCTTGTGCATGCACACGCCCGCATCCCTCTCACCCTCCCTC
>NC_041381.1:26687108-26694780 GCF_002162155.2 Triticum dicoccoides | reverse complement strand
GTGATACCTCCACTCTCTTATCGTGGATCGCTCCCTCTATATATATGTTATATCCAGGACTCTATTTCACACACATTGCATATGTTACATTTTTTGATTGAACCCCCCCCCCCAAAAAAACTCTCAAGAACCCACACACTATATCTCTCTATGTTTGTATCTCTCTCACACAACCCCATGTAGGTGGTGTACGTATACAAGAAGAGAATAGGTGCACCGTGCACGTACTCACGCTTCGTGCCCAGCCACACCCCCGCGGGTA
The DNA here is from genome assembly GCF_002162155.2 of Triticum dicoccoides. Classification (NCBI taxonomy): domain Eukaryota; kingdom Viridiplantae; phylum Streptophyta; class Magnoliopsida; order Poales; family Poaceae; genus Triticum; species Triticum dicoccoides. The sequence continues at coordinate 26,694,518 of NC_041381.1, read as the reverse complement.
CACGGTGGAGCTCATTTCCATACGAAATGGCAGCCCACGTGCTAATTTGAACGCCTGTAGCGGTTGTTTACCTAGGAAGGTCGTGTACCACGCCTGCACGAAACAAAGTTCGACTTGACGCGTTGCCGCGTTTTTTTTAAATAAAGTTATAGCGCTCAATGGCACGTACACAGAATATAAAACGATTTTTATGGAGAAAAAGGTAGTCCGCTCACTATATACAATGGAGCCTTGCGTGCCTGGTTTGTCGCTCTTCAGAGTATCTCACACAAGGCTGCGGTGGCCTCTCTCTCTCTCACCGTTGGTCACTGATCCGGCCGCATCCCGTCCGCCGGGGAAAAGGGAGTGCGGTGGCCTCTCTCTCTCTCACTGTTGGTCACTGATCCGGCCGCATCCCGTCCGCCGGGGAAAAGGGAGTGCGGTGGCCTCTCTCTCTCTCACCGTTGGTCCATATTGCATTCTCGTCCTCACACCGTTTTAGACATACACAACCGTGTTGTTATCTTCCCTTAGGGCAAGGAATATGCTTCTTTTCTGTCGTCGCATGTGTCATCAACTGTTATTGGCCAGTAATTGTTTCCTTTCTACCTCTTTTTTGCAAACAGGGCTATTCATTTCACCTCGTTGCTATTGCGACCTTTTGGTGAACTGCACAAATCACTTTTTTCTTAAGAGTGTTTTGTGTAGTTGTACTAAAATGTCACATGGGCAACGTCTCTACATTTCAGTGCGACTGCACAAAGGGAGATTGGTTTTGCTCTATCCTCCTCATCCAACTCCGAGCCTAATGTTCTCCAACTAGTTAGTCTTAAATGAGACTGCAAAGGTGACCGGCTTCTATTTATGTGTTTATTGTTTCATCAACGGTCCTCTATTATCGTAATCACACTTAATATCTTTGCAACAGGGACGCTCAGCTCTATTTTAGTGGAACTGCACAAAATGATCGGAATGTCGCATGCTCCAGACAGCTACTTTTTTCCCAACATGGCTTGTTGATTTAGACAGAGCTGGGGGGACGTTGCTGCCAATGAAAGCAAGGATCAATTTAAATTTAACACCTTCTCACAACTCTGTCTTCAATTGTGATGTAATTATTAGCTCTGATCTGCTAATAATTGACATGCATTAGCAAGGAAGTTAGTTTTTTATTGTTTCCGAAAGAGCATCGATGGCAAGACACGCAAAACAGAAGCTGAAAGCTCACACCATTGTACAATTTCATGTCTCGCTGGAAAATTATTTGTATAGCACGTCAATTATGTAAAAATGATGGGAGCTTGATAGCATTGCCAGAAGCCTCTTCATCATCCGGGTCCATGTGCCATGCACAAAATTATACTCCTTCATTCCTAAATATTTATCTTTTTACAAATTCCAAACGGGCATATTTTAGAGTGTAGATTCACTCATTTTGCTTCGTATGTGTACTCCCTCCGTTCCTAAATATTCTATTCGTCTTTCTAGATATTTCAACAAGTGACTACATACGGAGCAAAATGAGAGAATCTACACTCTAAAATATGTATATGCATTCGTATGTGCCAGTCCATTTGAAATCTCTAAAAAGACAAATATTTGAGTAGTCACTCGTTGAAATCTCTAGAAAGACAAATATACTCCGGAGTATATTTAAGAACTGAGGGGGTAGTGCACAACCTCATGGGAGACTCAGCCCGGTCGTTGCGCCGCATTAATAGTGAGTAATGAGCAGTAAAATCGTAAGCCCCACCTTTCCCACTGTAAGTTGCTCTGAAGAAGCAACCATCAATATGCTCTTCTTTGAATCCGCTCATACTACTCCATCCGTCACTGTATATACAGCGCGCTTCAGAAAAAAGAAAAAAGATTTGTGGGACCAAGGCGACTAGCGATCGGTGTGAAAAATAGCATTGGTAGTTATAGCAAGGCGTCTATTACTAGTACAGGGAATAATGCGTACACACATGCATGCAGTGCTTCCACCCCAGGTACACACATGCATGCACTTACTCCATTCCGTAGTTACATGGAGAGAAAATTGTGGACTTGGTTGCGGTTACCACGCCCTAATTAATTGAGCATTAAACCAAACGCGTCTAAAGTCTCTCTGGTGGTGGAAATGCATTGGGAGAAATGCATCATAATGAAGCGCGCCCTGTAAACTGTGACGGAGGGAGGAGTAGTATGAAGGTTCAAAACCAAGTACACATATGGCCAGTCGGTCAACACACCTCCTCTTGCCATATCACTGACATGTGGGACAGGAGTGTGAGCAAACCGATCTCAATTGACGGCAAAGAGCCAACCCACCATTCATTGAGAGAGACGAGGAGCGAGAACACACAGACGAGTTCGCATGGAGGCCAAGATATATTCGAGCATGGTTGGTTGATCGATATCATTCATTACATGTTGATGTTGGGCTGCCGTTTTCCAACCTTCTCCGGAATAAACGTGTACTTTATCAGAGATATAAAAAGAAATAAGAGTACAAACGCTCCACCATGCGGTTCTAGTAGTAATACTACTCGTACTACTGCGCTTGGCTCTCACTACTAGAAAAAGGGTTATAGATGGGATTGACACTAATGGCGCACCAGACAAGCGGTGCGCCATTAGTATATACTAATGGTGCACCACCTTCTGATACGCCATTAGAGTTGAAACTACTAATGGTGCACCTGGCCCAAGGTGCGCCATTAGTATCAAAAAAAATTAAACTAGTGCGGCTGTCCAAACATACTAATGGCGCATCAAGAAGTGCGCCATTACTAGTTGTAACTAGTAATGCGCACCTGTCGGAAAGTGCGCCACTAATATTGTTGTTTTTATTATATTTTTTATTCCTTTTTTTGCAAAACTACTAATGGCGCACTATTCCACCGTGCGCCATTACTAGTTTAAACTAGTAATGACGCACTATGGAATAGTGCACCATTAGTATGTTTTTTTTGTTTTTCTTTTTGCAAAACTACTAATGGTGCACCACCAGAAGATGCGCCATTAGTAACCTGGATTACTAATGGCGCATTCAGAGTTGGTGCGCCATTAGTAAGTGGGCAGCAACAAGATATTTTGGACAGCCTCTCCTACCCACACTCACTTTATCCCCACTTCATTCTCTCCACCTCCTCCTTGTCTCGGGTGCCTCCTCTTTTTCACCTCATTTCCACCACAGATTCATTCAAATTAAGTGGTTAAATTACCTTGTTTTGATAGGTAAGTAAGGGGGGAAGCTATATTTATGTTGTTCTCCCTACAACAATGTGCACATGCACTTTTTATGGCCTAGCTAGATCTATGTATGTTCGTGGTGTTGCATATGTTTGTGGTGTTGCATATGTGTTTGTGTTTGGAGGTGTACCGGTATTTGAAATGCGATAGTTGCCAATATTTTGCCGGAATGTTGATTCATTTCCGTTTCGGCGAGAAATTTGGCATTAAGCATTCTTTTTGGTCCTATTTTTAGGGAAAGTCATGCCAAATTTTTTCTTGGTTCTAAAATATCGTTTTGCTCTACCCCGCAGGCGACCATGGTCCGCACGATGACCGAAGGCATCGTGAATAGGTTTTGGAGGTCCGCAAAGGCCGAGATGCTTCGAAAGAACGAGAAGGAGATAAGATGTCCGTGTCGAAGATGCAAGCTGAAGAGCCTTATTGCGGACCCGGATTCCGGGCAGGTGCGGGACCACCTGCTCTTGCGTGGTTTCATGGATGGCTATCGGTGGCAAGGTGATGAAGATGACTACGAAGTCGTCCATGGGGGCCGGGCAAGAAATGAGGAAGGGCAGCAAGACAACCACCGCGGCTCGGGCGGGCGAGAAGACGAAGAATCCCTAGGAGATGATCACGACGGTGATGCTGTACACAGTCATCATGTAGAAGATGCAGGACATGATGATGAGGAAGATGCCGGAGCAGACGACGGGCATGATCATGAAGATGATGATGCCGGCGGAGCAGACGACGCTGGACCATCGATGGGCTGGGTGCAGGACCCTCATATTCAAGAGATGCTTCTCAAGCAAACGAATAACGCAAGATTTGCCGCCCGAGAGAAAGCCAAGATGGATCAACTTGAGTTAGACGCGGTTACTCCATTGTATGAAGGATGCAGGCCCGAGGATACCCGCCTGAAAGTAACGCTCATGGCTCTGGAGATGAAGGTAAAACACAAAATGACCGACGCATGCTTCGACAAGAACATGTCATTCTGGCACGAACGTCTTCCCAAGGGGAACAAGTGCCCGACCAGTTTGGAGGAGGCGAAGAAAATCATGTGTCCTCTGGATTTACCGCACGTGAAATACCATGTGTGCATGAACAATTGCATCATTTATCGGGACAAGCACGCGGAGTCTACCATATGTCCGGTGTGCGGCGTCACTCGATACAAGAAGAGGAAGAAAGCTCCTCGAAAAGTGGTGTGGTACTTTCCGATCACTCCTCGTCTGCAGCGGTATTTCGCGGACCCTAAGGTAGCAAAGCTCCTGCGTTGGCACGCGGATAGGGAGGAGAAGAAGCGAGAAGATGACGCAAATGATCCGGAGATAGATAAAAAAGACAAGATGTTGAGTCACCCTAAGGATGCGAGCCAGTGGCAAGCGTTGAACTTCGAAGACCTAGAATTTGGGAACGATCCAAGGAACATCGTGCTGGGCGCGAGCACCGATGGAGTCAATCCGTTTGGTAGCCAGAGAAGCACACATAGCACTTGGCCTGTGTTTGTGTGGATGTACAACCTTCCCCCCTGGTTGTGCATGAAGAGGAAGTACATTCACATGAGTATGCTAATTGAAGGACCGAAACAACCAGGGAACAACATCAATCTGTATCTGGGGCTGCTGAAAGAGGAGCTTGACACGCTGTGGAAAACGCCAGCCAATACGTGGGACGCCGCAGAGAAAGAATATTTCCCTAAAAGAGCCGCACTACGCACGACGGTGCACGACTATCTCGGTTACGGATATCTCGCGGGGCAGGTAGTCCACGGATTTTCTGGATGCGTAAGGTGCATGGATGACACAACGTATCGCCAGCTAGATAGAGATCCTGGGTCTTCGAAAACCGTGTTCGTGGGACATCGAATGTGGCTTCGCGACGATGACCTGTGGAGGAAACGCAAGGATCTGTTCGATGGTGAAACCGAACCCCGAAAAAGCCTGTGTACGAGGAGCGGCGAGGAAATAGACAAGCTGTTGAAAAATTGGAAAGACTGCCCACTGCCGGGAAAGAAGCAAAAGGCGCCAGAGCCGGGAAAGAAGCGAAAGGCGGCAGAGCCGCTGCTGAAGGTATGGAAAACAAGGTCTGTTTTCTGGGACTTGCCGTACTGGAAGATCCACCTGTGCCTCACAGCCTTGATGTCTTGCATATCACAAAGAACGTGTGCGAGAGTCTGCTTGGTACCCTGCTCAACATGCCAGAGAGGACCAAAGATGGGCCGAAAGCAAGGGCAGACTTGAAATCAATGGGCATCAGGCAGGAGCTTCACACTAATGATGATGATGATGATGATGATGATGATGATGATGATGATGATGATGATGATGAGGCGAAGCAGGACACAGTAAGTCGTCGCAAAGGCAAAAAGCCCAAGAAGACCGGAAATGACTACCCTCCCGCGTGCTTCACTCTAAGTCAATAGGAGATCGAGCAGTTTTTCACCTGCCTCCTAGGAGTAAAACTTCCTTACGGTTACGCGGGGAAGATAAGCAGATACCTAGACCCAGCAAAGCAGAAGTTCAGTGGGATGAAGTCTCACGACTGTCACGTGCTGATGACGCAGATACTTCCAGTTGCAATCCATGGGATCATGGACGCGCACGTCCGTGAAACGCTATTTGGCCTATGCTACTTTTTCGACGCCATCTCTCGGAAGTCGATTGGCGTGAAGCAACTCAGAAGGCTACAGGAAGAGATCGTGGTGATACTATGCGAGCTTGAGATGTACTTCCCGCCCGCATTCTTCGACGTTATGGTGCATCTGCTGGTCCATATAGTTGAGGATATCATCCAACTCGGGCCGACGTTCCTGCACAGCATGATGCCGTTCGAAAGGATGAATGGTGTCATCAAAGGATACGTTCGCAACATGTCACGTCCAGAGGGAAGTATAGCCAGGGGCTTTCTGACCAAAGAGTGCATCTCCTACTGCACGAATTATCTAGGCATCGAGAACCCCGTTGGTCTGCCCGTCAACAGGCACCTCGGCAGGCTTGCTGGATGGGGTCACCGTGAGGGTCGCCGCGAAATGCATGTCGACTTAGAGGGTCGACTCGCCGACTTTGAAAGAGCAAACCTAGTCGCGCTACAACACATAGACGTGGTCGATCCTTGGGTGGTAGAGCACAAAACCTTTATTAAGAAGACGTACAATGACCGAGGCCAACAGAGGACGGACGGAGATATAATCAAAGATCACAACTCATGTTTCACGCGTTGGTTCAAGCAGAAGCTTTTGTCGTACCCTTTACATGAGGATTCTTCCACGGAAGAACAACTCATATTCGCGTTGTCACAGGGCGCCGAGCACAACCTGATGACCTATGAGGCGTACGATATCAACGGCTACACATTCTACACCGAGGCCAAGGACATGAAGAGCGATGGTTATAAGAACTCCGGGGTAACGATGGAATCCTACACCGGTAATGACAAGGATAGATACTACGGAAGGATCGAGGAGATCTGGGAGCTAAGCTACGCTGGAGAGAAGGTCCCGATGTTCCGTGTCAGATGGGCGAAGAGCGTCCTAAAAGAAGACCGGTATTTCACCACCATGGTTATACCCGAAGCCAAATCCAAGACCGCAGGCGCAAACGTCACCGCGAAAAATGAGCCATGTGTACTAGCTTCCCAAGTTGACCAATGCTTCTTCATTACCGACCCGTCAAAGCCCAGTCGTGTTGTCGTGAGGAGAGGCAAAAGGAAGATCATCGGAATGGATGGAGTAGCCAATGAGCAAGACTTCGACAAGTACGGCGACCCGAGGATCGAACATGACGACGATGATGAAGTAGCAGCATACACCACAAGAAGAAGCAGGACCACCCTACCTAAAGGACGTCCGTTCCACAGAAGAACTCCATTTGTGAAAAAGAAGGGCAAGAAGATTAGGAACAAATAGCTAGCTAAGATCGATTGTATTTAAATCGTAGCCTTCATTTCTCGATTGTATTTCATGGGCACTTTTTGAACTATCATGAATATTTTTAAATTTCATGGACACTCGATCTCGATCCCCCTCCGTCTCGATCGCTATCCCACCTCGCCAGATCCGGTCCCCCTCGCCGCCGAGCACCCCCCGGTCCACCGGCCGCTGCCGCCGACCCCCCGCACCCTCGATTCCCCTACTCAACCGCCGCCGCCGACCCCCCGCACCCCTCCCCTACTCAACCGCCGCCGCCGACCCCCCGCACCCCCCGCACC
>NC_041381.1:26659921-26686656 GCF_002162155.2 Triticum dicoccoides | reverse complement strand
ATTACTGTTTGATGATATTTTTAAAAAATTATTACTGTCTTATAAAAAAAATATTACTGTTATGATTTAAACAAGTTTGAACATATTTAAACACAAATAAGTATCAAACAGCATTTTAAATGCATAAAAAAAATTGTGGAGCCTGGGAATCGAACCCAAGACCTCCTGGTGTGAGAACTGGCTGCTGACTAGTCGAGCTAGTAGAGGGAACTTGATGTGGATCAGGTTAGGTGGAAGATAACCTGTTGGCTCGAGCAGAAATCAAAAAAAAAATACTAATGGCGCACCAGGGTGAGGTGCGCCATTAGTATAATTGTACTTATGGCGCACCGAGGGGTGGTGCGCCATTAGTATTGTGCCGCCCCCATCCATATTTCCTCCCCGGCCCAAACCTATCCCCTCTCTCTTCCTCGCCCTCGCCCTCGATCCCCTTCCCCTCTCCTCTCCCGACGTCGCTACCCCGCCGCACGCCCTTCTCGCCACCCGCACGCACACGCAAGCCCTTCTCGCAACCGCTCGACCCCCACCGCCGCCCGTTCTGGCCAGGTGCTCGATCCCAGCCTCCGCGCCTGCTCGACCCCGCCGCTGCACCTGCTCGCTAGCCGCTCGGCCCCTTCACGCCCCCGACACCCTCTGCTTTCCTGGGGCTGACACGCCGCCGTGAGCATAGGCTGCAGTACGCCCCCGACCGACACCGACGTTCGAGCAGCACCTCCGCCGCAGGGGGTCCGGGCCGTGGCAGCACGCCCCCGGGCGCCGGCGAAGGGCGACACGGTGACAGTTTGTCAGTTTCTCTCGCCAAAACAGGTAACCTCTCCGCAGCAGAGGAGGATACATCCTCAACCCCTATATCTTTGTGCACCTTAAGCACCTGGAAGCCAATACGACGGGCCACTTAGATCTTCTCCTCCCGTTGGTGACGTACGAGTAGCACGGTGATTCATATTGTTGATGTCCAATATTCATTCTTCTTGATATGCAAATTCAGTGTATGTGCTGTCCAAATTTCAGTGTTTTGTGGTCCAAAAATTTCAGTGTATGTGTTGTCCAAATTTCAGTGTTCTGTTGTCCAAATATTCAGTTTTGGTGTTATCCAAATTTCAGTGCATATGCAGTAACATGATAATACTGTCATTGAATAAAAGAATAACGAATTAGACCTTCACATAAGAAGTACCAACATCGAAAAATATAGGCAAAACCATGTCAAGCCTGTATAAAAAATAATGGCAAGCCTGTGATTCGTATTGCATGTGTCAAGTATCAGCTTAGCACACAAGAGTGGTCGTTACATAAGAAGTGGTTTCACCATTAGAGAGAGTGTAGCTGAACTTAGGGGAACACACACTCGGTCCCGGCGGTTACAGAGTGGCGGAGCCTATATTGGACAAGGAGGAGGCGGACCGTGCCGAGCAAGGCCTACCGCCCCTCTTCGATAAATACGGTGACAAGCAGACCAGGAACTTTGTCAAGGCCCGGTACAAGAAGGACCCGAAAACAAAGGAGCTTACCACGGATCCGAAGACCAGGGCGCTTGAGCTTGTTCTGGTAAGGAATACACCCCCGCGTAATTAGCTCCATATGGTTGCATTCTAATTAATGAAGCCAAATTTCTAAATGGTTCACATTCCTTCCGCAGGCGACTGAAAGCAGTAGCGCGGGGTCGACTAAGAGCAACCCTTGGGACACCACTCTAAATAGGTCGTTGAATGTAATGAAGAACAAGGATAAGCTCAGTAAGCCGATGTCAGCTGGTCGTGTGGCTGGCAAAGGCTTGTCGACAAAATGGTCGTCATACTATAACAATGGTGGGCGAAAGGAGAAAAAGACCAGCTCGGAAAGCCAGGAGCGCAAGGTTCAAGAACTCAAGGCACAGGTGGCGCGGATTCCGGAGATTGTCCAAGAGCAAGTGCAACAACAACTCGGAGCGACGATCACCGCCATTGTGCCTACCTTGATCTAGGGGTTGAGTGCGTGGATTGCGGGCGGCCAACAGGGGGCGCCCCCGATTCCTAGCTTCACGGCCAGCAACTCGCAGAATGCGATGGCGGGGCCATTGGTTTCTCCGGCAGAGGCGGCATTGGTGTCTCCGACGCCGGCACGGGAGCTTAATGCACCCGGGTGTACGCCGGCCGACACCTCTGCAGCAAGCGGCCCCTCCGTCAACTGCACGCCCGCCGTTGGCGGTGCCTCGACATTAGCCGAGCTCGACGCCATCATCACGGTAACTAATTAAGCCTCTCTCGGCCGAGGACTTCATCTCCTTGCCTTTGAATGGGCATCCCTGATGCCCTACATGTTTTCGCAGGGCGCCGCCGATGTTTCGTGCACTCTCCTGCACTTCATGAACAATGAGTTGGTCGATGTCGCCAAGGGAAAAATCGTTCAACCGGGCAACCCCTTCTTCCACGGTACCCAGATGCCACCCAACTTGTTTAGGGTTCAACTGGTTCGGGTGCTGCCAGGCTGCGACGAGTTGTTACCTCCGATTCGACTCGTCGGGGCCGACGATGATGACGTGATGACCCTCAGCGCCTGCCTGAGCTGGCCCCTGCTTTGGCCGAAGAGCCAGATTCGTTTGGGGGCGGGGGACACCACCCCAAAGACAACACCGCCAGTCGTGCCGGCGCCAAGTCGGCCCCATGGCAAGACCGCCGCAATGGTGCCGGACATCCCTATGCCACTGGATCCAAACATGCATATGGCACAGGATCAGAATGACGACGACGACGATACATTTGTCAACGTCGATCAGTACTTTGCCGATCATGGGTACGATGGCGACTTCATGGGGCCTCCTTCTCAAGAACCCAACCCAACAAAAGACGTGCGCGATCTAGCTGGTACCACGGAGAAGCCAAGTTGCAACAGGCGTCGTCTGCCGTTCAGCTCTCAGGAGACGCCTCCAGCTGCCGACTTCACCGAGCCTCAGATAGGCGAGGTGCGAAATATTATCAGCCCCAACACACTCAAGAAGGCGGTCTGTGAGCAGAACTCGGTCCCATTACAGGAGAAGAAGAAGGCACGCAGAAGAAAGACTAACAAGGGTGCGAGCCAGCCGGCACCGAGTACGATCCGTGCTCAGGACGGGCCACCTTCACCTAAGGATATCTCGAGGAGGGTGCATGTGGCGGGTAGGGCGATGCTACCGACAAATATGCTCAATGCTGCAACCGGTGCTATGCGGAGTCTGCATGACAGTGTTCTTTCTTTGGAGAAGCGGCGTCTCAGAGAAAAGGATGTGGCATACCCGGTTTTCGCGGCCAAGGTGCCAGAGGGCAAGGGCTTTGTGGATAACTCCATCGGGCGTACGATCGTCCTGCGGTTTGATGACATCCACGCTATGTTGAACCTTCATCCGCTGCACTACACCTTTGTTCGGCTATTTTCGCTGAGTATGGAGATGCGGATCATTCGCGACAAGACCCCGGACATCGTGATAGTCGACCCCTTCTACATGCGTGCCAAGATCTTGGGCAGCGCTGGGGACCGACAAGTCATGAGTTCTTACCTCGAAGGCGTCATTCTGGCAAACCAAGATAAGGATAACTTCATCGTGCCTTACTTTCCCGAGTAAGTCCTCCCCTCAACCGGCCCGTAACATATGAATTCTTAGATTTCGATCGTTTTTCTTTTAACATTCCGTGTTTTCTGCAGTGACACATATTGCACGCTCATCCTCCTAAGCCCCAAATATTCCATGGCCACGTATTTCGACCCGGACCGTCAGTCGAACGTAGACTACACAAATGTCAAGAAGGTTCTTGATGATGTTCTCCCTGGCTACGCCAAATCTGGAGGCACCTTCACCAGGCCTATTCGTAAGTACGGCAAGCACGTGTTCTCCCACAATACGATGTTCTGCTGCGTCAAGCAGCCGCCTGGCGGTCAGAAGGGTGCCTACTACGCCATCCATCACATGCGGGCGATCATACGGAACCATCATCAACTTCTGCTATCGAGTAAACTCAAAGATTGGGCCGCGAGCGTGTCGGCAATCCAGGACGCGGACATCAGACAAGAATTCTTTCGCATCCAGTTGGAGTTTGCGGAAATCATCCATCAAGATGTCCTTCGTACCTCGGGGCAGTTCTACCTCAGAAATCAACCGTCCAACAGTGACATCGACACAATGCTACAATGCAGGCTGACAACGCCCGTTATTTCATGACTCCCACGATAGACAGCGGCTTCATCCACGCTCCGGTCCCTTGAGTCGAGTCGAAAGCAGTGATGCTGTGTCTAGTTCTGAAACATCGATTGGTTCATGTTGTAATTAAACTTTAATGAACTTGTAGTATGTCTCTTTGGTTTCGAGAGTCGTTCAACTTAGATGTAATCGATGCTATTAATGTCTTGCTTTTCTCTTCCGATCGTTCTGTTGCATACTTATATATTGCTTATGTATTGTCTGTGAATTGGTACTAACGTTTCGTTTGGCTAGTGCATAGCGATGCCGTCATATGTCGTGTACAAGGGTAAGGTTCCCGGAGTCTACGACAACTGGGAGGAGTGTCGGAGACAGGTTCACCGATTCAACAGTAACAGTTACAAAGGGTACACCACTAGGTCCGAGGCCGAATCTAGATACGCCCGCTATCTAGCGGGAGAGGGGAGGGAGCGTTGGAGGAACCGGATGAAGACGAGTTTCATCGTGATGATGCTCATCGTGATGACCGCAGCTCTCTTCTATGTGATGGTAGTTTAGATGATCGATATCGACTTGTAATGTGAAGACAAACTCGCTACTCGCGGTCTCGAGACTTGTAATATAATGTTCTATCGTTGTTCGGTCTTTTCAATTCGGAGACTTGATGAATTGTATTCAGAGACTAATATGATGAATTGTATTCAGAGACTAATCTTCTATTGTATTCGATGAATCTGTTGTTGATGTGTGCTGTCTATATTTTGTCCAATTATACATTTTGTAACCTGTGCAAAAAAACAGAAAATTAAAAAAAAACTAATATTCATACTAATGGCGCATCACATCACAGTGCGCCATTAGTATGCCAAAGGATACTAATGGCGCATCATTAAACAGTGCGCCATTAGTATGCCGAAGTTACTAATGGCGCATCTTGTTGTTGTGCGCCATTAGTATGCCAAAGCACCTGGGTATACATGGCCCCCTGGGAGGCATACTAATGGCGCACTGTTGTATATACTAATGGCGCATCTGAGTTCCGCCATTAGTATACCAGATACTAATGGCGCACCAGTGGTGCGCCATTAGTAAAATATACTAATGGCGTGGCACTAATGGCGAACCACTAATGCGCCATTGATGGCCAAATTAGATGCGCCATTAGGCCTTTTTCTAGTAGTGTCTTCACCTCTTTGTGAAGTCGAACAATGATGGTACTCCGCATGTTGGGTACTACAGTGTATGCCTCTGACAATCTGACACCGAATGGACTGATGCATGTCCACCGAGGGTAGGTTGCATTAGTCAAAAGGCGTAAGGGAGCTTCACCTTGTCCTGCAAGCTTCTCCTCGTTCTGCGAGTTGACGGAACACACCAAAAAGTAGTGCTAGTCCATACTCCCTCCTTTCCGGTTAATATGGCTCAATCCTTTTTGCGGGTAAATGAGAGAGCTTTATTCATATATAAGCACTCTTAGGACGATCAGCCAAGACACTGGTCACTAGGAAGCGAGATACCCCGCAAAAAAAGAAGTAGGAAGCGAGGTGTTTCATCAAGCCAGCTCTCGGCCACATTCAAAGTGCAGCAAGCACGGTTCGCACGAAGATGCGCCGCAAGGTTTGCTGACCTGTTTACATGCTGAATAACAAAAAAAGAGTAAATATTACCGAGTGCTACTATTTGTAACAGAATTAAGCGAGAATTGTGCCGAGTGTTCCATGCAATCAACTTCCATTATCACATGCGAGAACCCTCGAAGATAACCAAATGTGTTGAAGATTGCTTTATCACATTTTAAAATTATAATAAGAGTGCAGACGCTCCTCCATCCGGTTCCTAGTACTAGTATAGTACGTACCTTTATAGACTATATTAGTAAACTTTGCGCTTGGTGTTCGCCTATTCGGGAAGTCGAACAATAGTAGCACTAGTAGTATAGTGTATGCTTCTGGCAATCTGACACCGAATTAACTGTTGCACGTCCACCGCCTGAGCGAGGGAGACCTTGCATTAGTCAAAAGTTTCTCCTTGTCCCGCGAGCCACCGCGCGCAAGTAACGCTAGTCCATACTGCCTCCTCTCCGGTTAATATGGATTAATTTCAAACGAGATAAATACACTGTCTGTCACTGTATATTTGTAAAAATACGGTCAGTAGACTTCATAATACGCTCATTGCGCTCAATATATATATTTTCCGGTGTTTATACGGTCACTAGCTCACCCTGACTGAGTATGTGTGTGCATGCACGTATACGTTGAGCACTTAGCGTGACCGTGTGTGTTCCGTCGTGTGCTCGGACATGCATGCATTAGGGCGCCGCGCGCGTTTTTGCGTCCATGTGTACGTGTGACTGTTGCATACACGTAGGGGGAGTACGTGTAGGGGCCACTAAGGAGCAGTCAAATCACAAAGTAAATCACGTCTGTCGTGTTCGTGTCTCACCCTCCTCCACGGCTCGACCCCACACGGTCGCTCGGCATGCCACTCACCGCAAACCGAGTATACGATAACTTTCCCGCCTGCTTGTCGATGGATCGCGCCATGGAGAACTACTAGAATTACTGGAAGAGATTGACGAGTTGGGGGAGGACAGCTAGCTGTAGCACAGACTCCCAAAAACTTTTTACATGCATGTTGTAGCCGGCTATTGCAACCTTTGAACGCGGAGCAGCCGCGTGCACCCGGAAGCGGCACGGGCGACGCTCTCTCGGCCGGCGCGCCGCTTCAATACCGGCGCCAGTGAGAGGTCGCGTCCGCTCTGGTCGGGCATGAATGCAGCACTGACCGTTTTGGGTTGGTCAGGACCGGCCGTGGCAGCGGTCCGGACGTGCGCAAACAAGAGATGTTGTACGTTAATATTGTTGCGTATATAATTAACAACGTGAATAATGTGCCAGTTGGACAAATATGATTGGAGATGGAGATGGAAATGGAATTTTACGTAAACACGGATATGCATGTCTATGTCTATGTGTGTGTGCGCGACGACTCTCACGACCTGGAAGCGGGGGCGTGTTTTTGATCGAGTTTTCTTTCTTGGTACGTTAGAAAATCAGTTTGTCCAATTCACATCTAGATGTTATTTAAGGATCTCACATCTAAGCTCCCACAAGTATATAATGTAGCAACAAGAAACAAAAAAAACTAGGAAAAAAAATAGACCACAAACTATCGATGCTCATGGTCGCGCCTCATGGTTGCGTCGGCTGGTGAAGCTGATCGATTGTCAATGAAAAACAAGTTGTCTTCCATCAGTGCTCTTTGCTTGTTACGCACAAAGATGATATCCTTCGTCAGTTCACCTTGGTTGCGTTGGAGACGCAGTCGTCTTTCATGTTGGTGCAATTTTATCACACAATTGGCTATGAACCAAATGTTTCCTCGAAGAAGGATCGACGTTGGTACTAAGAGCATAAGTTTTGTATTCATTTCTAAGCCTTCTCACAACTTTGTCTCCAGCTCCCCTATAATTTTATTTGTCTAGCTATTAACTTTGATTTAAAAAATGGTGTGGACTAAAAACCCGGATAGACGTAGTAGCCCTTCATTTTTATTTACTCCGCATATTAGATTTGACTGAAGTCAAACTTTGTAATACTCTCAAACCTTTCCGATAATTGAAATTAAAATTCTTTATTTGTACACACTCTCACACGTTTTCGATAATTTGGCGCATGTGTGGTTGTTCACTTAAGGGAGGGTAGTGTACCACACGTGAAGGACAGGAAGTGCGACCAGGACGCGTGGGCATGGATCGTTAGATCATCGGAAGTAGTACTCCCTCCGTACATTAAATAAAGACTTTCGTTTCGTACTTACACAATTTAAAACGATTGTTATGGAGAGAATGAGAAAACCACTCCACTATATATTAGTCGTATACACACGAGAGTACTATATGGACGCAGCTTCATTGACTTAGTGCACCTGCCTTTGGGTTGATGACAGGTGGGCCCAAAATGTGGCTGGCTCACCTGTCATATAGCCAAAAGCAGATGGAGTGAAGGCACCGGAGCTCAGTCCGTACTACATTAGTATATATATAAGCGGGAGCCTCAGCGCTTGTTCGCTAGGGTTTGCACTCTCCACACGCTCGCGCAATACATATATGTTACATGCTGGAGGCTCAGCGTTCATTTTCTAGGGTTTGCTATATTCACAGTATCTCACCCTCTCTTCACCAGATCTAAACAAGATTGAGTTGGCCTCTTGTCTCTCTCCCCCCTCACAGCTGGTGAAGGAGGCGTCCGTATCCCGTTGCACCGGGAAGGGGAGGAGGTGCAGCGTTAACTCTATCGCCTTCGGCGAGGGAGGCAATCCACTGCCGGTTGCGCTGTTCTCTTTCACCCAGCGCCTGTGCGGGAGGGCCACCTACCCCTTCTTCCTCGCTGCCATACATAGTGTGGGCAGATCCGGCCTCCCGCCGCACGCCTTGCCACATCCCGACGACCCTAAGGTATAAGTTTCTTTGAAACCGTCGTTGCTCTAGCTGCAAGTGGATCTTTTTCGATCTGTAGTCGAATCTAGGTCTTGGCTCAAAGAGGAAAGAAAGGTGTGGTGGGGTGGAGCATGAATCTAGGGCGTGGTTCAATGAGGAAAGGAGGGAGGAAAAGTAGTATAGACTGGCTATCCAGCCGCTTTGTTGGTCGAAAAGGGAAAAAGGGGGTAACCCGGTACACACATCTGTAAGGAACCGATCTCTTTGTTGAAAAGGGAAAGAAACTGGGGGGAGTCGGGTAGTTTGTGCAGGACTAGATTTGCTGCCCTCACATAGGAAAAAAGTTCAAAGAGAACAAATATGGGACCAACACAGATATGCTGCTTGGCTACATACTCTGCATCACCCATTTATACGTGTGGACACACATGGTGCTAGCATGTCCCATACAGCTATTTTGTTGTTGTTAATCTAAGGGCCTGTTTGGTTCCAATAAGTCACCAACTTAGAAGTCGAAAAGTGAAAAAAGTGACTTATTTTCCCAAACAGACCCGACTTATAACTCATAAGTTGCTCCACCCCAACTTAAAACTTATAAGTCACCCCCTTTTGTGTGTGTCCCACCACCTACATGATGTTGATTGGTGTGGGAAGGTGTGTCAGATGACTTATAAGTCAGGTGACAACCAAACAGGCGTAACTTATAAGTCACTGGTTTTAATTCACCTGACTTATAAGTCAGGTGACTTATTGGAACCAAACAGGCCATAAGAATGCCGCCGGAAAATTGAAGCAATGCCACTGTTAAAAGTAAATTACATTTTTAACGGATGTTGTTTCAAGAGAGTGTCTCTGTTAATATGAATCAATGCTACCGTTTTAGAAATGCTACTATCCTACTTTGTTTTCCATCCAAGATAAGTTAGATGCTTCTTTCTGTCACCGTTTGTTTCATCCTCCTTTATCGGCAAGTAATTGTTTCCTTTTTTGCCTCTGTTAAAACAGGGGTATCGATTCAACTTGTTTCTATTGCGACATTTTACTTTGCTACTTGAAACACTTATGTTTTAAGAGTGTTTTGTGCAGTTCAACTTGAATGTCACGCCGGAGACTTTGCTTAATTTTGGTGGAACTGCACAAAAGGAGATCGAGATTTGTTTCCATTGTTCCTGTCGAGTTGTTTCAAATCTTGGTCTCTACCACATGATATCTATTCAACTTGTTGCTATTGCGAGATTTTGCTTCACTACGCGAAACACTTTGCTTGATTTCAGTGCAACTGCGCAAAATGAGATCGGATTTCCTATTCGTGTTAGCAGATTCGTATTTTATCCTGGTGTTCTCATGAAAGGTCAACAGTCCTTCATCCACATGATTGTGCAGTGTGCTTTGAGATGTTGTGCTACTTGTATTGGTACTGTTTTAAATAAATGTTGAATTGAAGCTATTGTATTGCTGTCTTTTCCCATTAAGTAGTGAACAAAAATGGGACCAACCCAGACATGATGCTTGTTGCTTTGTTACAACAAACTCTGCATCACCCCCTTTATAAGTAGATGGAAGCACATATTGTTGTTGCGCCGACTCTCCCCTGGAACTGTTTATGCTTTTCGTTAATATAATGCCGCTGGTAAAATTAAGCAATGCCACTCTCAGAATTAATTAACTACTGAATCTTAGTTCGAAACTGCAACACTTGTTAGGAATGGTACTATCCTGCTTTGTAGTTCTTTCTACATGTTTAACCAAGGTATTGTTAAGATAATGTCTCTTTAAAAATGAATCAGTTGCATTGTTTTAGGAATGGTACTTTTCTGCTTTGTCGTTCTTTATACATGTTGAACCAAGGCACTGTTAAGATAATGTCTCAGTCAATATGAATGAATCACACTGATGGAGAATTGCTCCTCTCCTGCTTTGTTTCCCACTAAGACAAGTCATCAACCGTTATTTCTCAGTAGTTGTTTCCCTTATACCTATTGTTGCTTACAGGGATATCAAAATTAAAGCTCGGTTTTATTCCGACTTCGATTTTAGTTAAACTGCACAAAAGGAGCCAACGTGTCCAAGGCAAATTGCTGCGTTACTGGGTCCAGTTGGTCATTCCACTATGCAGAAAGAAGCAGTCACTGGATGCGGTACATTACAGAAGGAATGACCGAGAAGCTTTACAGAGTATTATTAGACACCGGTGACATGACTAGTCTACATAGACCATTGGCAATTTAACAACACATGGAGTGCCCTAGGCAAAAAGTGCCCAAACAAGTACAAGAATCTAAGACAGGACACGATCATAGGCATTACATATTTTGAATGGGAAAAGCTTGTCAAAGTTTAATCATTGATGTTAGCAAGAAGACGTTAGTTTAATATAATGGAATTGGAAAACCTTGTCAAAATTTGCTCATTGATGTTAGCCAGAAGACATGCATTTGATATTTTTGAGTGGGACGCCCTTGCTGTGAGCAGCGTCGAGTGTTTTTTCCTATTCCCGTGTTCATTTTAGAAGTAAATAGTTACTCTGGTCAGATATTCTTGTGTTAAGAGTTTGTTCTGAATATTGTATATGTAATGCCAGGCCTTTTGTTTGATTGCAAAGTTGAGCTTGGAATGTTGTGGCATGCGGCATCACGAGCTGTTCACCGTGCCTCCTGAGAATAATGCTTCGTATTGTTTTGCATGTCAATCTAATGCCAGTGATTTGCTTATTAAGAAGATCATCCTCTTCTGTTGTTTCCGTGCGTAAGAAGTTCATCGTCTGATGTTTCATTCATAGCCTATACGACATGTCGGGTAGGTTAGACGTGAAACCATATGATCTTCCGACCAACTCATGATATTAGGCCGTGATTGGATCGTCGTTTTCCAACCAAAACCGTTTGTAAAACTGACGCTTGTAAATTAAAGCAGATGGTCTCGGGCGAAGGCGCTTGGTTGGTCGATTTCGACTAGTAAAATATCGGAAGTGCTTCACACACGATAAAAATACTGAACGACACTCGGACGATTGCTAATCCAGCCGTTAGCTGCTGTTTCAGCCTTGCCCATGGATGGCATGATACGCACTTCGTCTGGTAATGTCGTCCATATAGCAATGCTCGTAAAATATACACTGGTCTCTCAAATTACACGCGTAACCCGCCGGTTTTACTTACAGACCTCGGGCCTTCCGATGACGAGTAAATTAGACTTATATGTTAATACAGGTTTGAAATAAACCAGAGCTCCCATGCGCGGCCTTACCGTTTCATGCCGTCTCAGTTTCTCGAAGGTGCTCATAGGTGTCCGATGATCCTGGCTTCCTGAATGAGCAGCGGGTGCTGTATCAGACCTCCGTAGGGCCCGCGAGGCCCTCTCCGTTGTCCTTCGAGTTGTTGCGCTCGCCGTGGCGCCGAGCATTGTTAACATGGTCAACGAACATGAGGATTCAGGAGATGAATTTATTTTGACTGGATGACACTAGGGACCCACTAGGGCCATAGCCGTACGTACGCAAGTACCTCCTTATTATGTACAACTATATTTTTTTTTGCTTTCTCCTGGTTTCCTGACATCACGGTCCCACACCATTGTCAACCTATGTAGTCAATATAAACGAGAGAGAATTGCACAAGGTGCGGCCGACAACTGGGACCAAGCAGCTCGAGCAGTATTTGTGTTTTTGAGGCGTGAGCACTGCAGAGTTTTTCTTGGTGATGATTTCGTTGTTGTTCAGAGGAGAGCAGGGTATTAACTGGGTGGGCTATGGCCCGTCTAGCCCAGGCCAGATATCCAGCCCAGATACTACTTTTTTCAAGATGAAAATGGCTAGCCCAGCTATACGTCTTTTTGAGGAATACCCAGGCAAGGTCAACTTGTTATTCTCCGCCCCGCTGTGCTGCAAATCTTTCCTAGGAGGGATGCATTAGACTTAACAGGAAAATGGGCTTTAAAAATAATAAATGGGGTGTAATTCTAAAAACTGGGCAGTAACTATAAAAAATGCACCAAACACGAAATTAGTTTATAAAATATAATTTATGGATTTTGAAAATCTTAAATTTTCATTATTGCGCGCGCAATGTTTCGTTGGATTTTTACGTAATACAAATTTATATTTAATCTGAATAGAAATTTCGGGATAAAAATATTTCGGATCCCATCAAAATGTGGGAAATTTTATTGAATTCTGTCTTCAACGGTTGGTTGAAATAATTAATCGTTGTCCTAGCTAGAAAATGGGCTGTACTTTTAACAAACTGTAAATGGGCTCTTGTAAATTCCATTAGAATTCAAAAATGGGTTGTACATTCTTACAGAACACAAATGGGCTATAAGTTCTCTGCCACACACTTGTGGGCCTACTAAGTGATGCGTCCCCTAAAAAAATAAGTTGACGCGTATGCAATGCTTTGTCAACTTATTATAGTCAACACACGGTTCTAGCAGCAGTGGCCGTTGGATGTGTATCCAACGGATGTTGTGCTTCTTCTTCAATCATGGATATTCTTAGCTTCGGCCGCCCAAAAAATGATTCCTCCCCCTAACATCAGGGTCGCACCGTTTTGGTGGCTGACCTATGGGCCTACTAAGTTGGAGCGTACAAAGGGCTTTGTCAACTTAGTCAATATAAACGATTCTAGCTTCAGTGACCGTACGATGTCCATCCAACGGCCGTAGTGCTTCTTCAACCTCTGGTCTTCTTTGTCCAGCCGCCCAAAGCAGCGTCGTCGTGCCACCTGCTCCTTCCTCCCGTGACCGGCTGTGCTGCCGTGGAGGCCTCACCGCCCCCATACTACTCCCACCGCTGGCTAGGCCATCTCTCCACTCACCCACACCCCTGTTATTCTGCGGCGACGGCAGCTTCATACCGCAGCCGAACCAGTGAACCCTCGTACTCCTCTCCGCGCGGGCTTCCGCTGATGCGTCATCCTCGGCTCCGCGTCGTCCCCTTCCTAGGCGTCGCCGTCGTCCACCGCCTAGGACATGGTTAAAGAAAATCTAGGACATGTTCCATGAAAAAAGAACTCTGACGGACACATACAACTCTAGGACACGTTCCTAAAGAAACACTAATGGAACATTACACACAATTGGGAGGTGCCATTGTAGCTAACCTGTCACGTGTTGGAGATGGTAAAAAAAAAGACGTCAATGGGCACAGATAGATAGTCAACTGGTGCAACTAAAATAAGAGGTGGCCAAATCCGATTCAACATTGAGGTGACTACGTAATTAGAAAATTCGGGTATCATGAAAGGCAAAAAAAAAAGTTGCTCTGGCCATTGCAAATTTCTAGGATAAGTGCGTTTCTTTTTTCTTCACATATACTTCCTTTTCTTCTAAATATTATCAACTAACAGAAATCCAAGTGTATATTTGAAGCAGGAAATATAAAAAAATCGCAATTGGTTTTTTGAAAATTTTCATATTTTGCCACGGTTTTGAATGAAATACAAGTGTATACTTTACTATCTCCAAATGACAAATTAACGCATATGATGAACATCGCTAACGAGGTATATTTCGGAGGAATACATTTATATAAATATATATTATTTACTTATTTATTCTCCAAAAAAGTAGGAAAATAAAATATCTCAATTTTTTAGAATTCAAATTCAAACTCAAATATTTATTTTTTTCAAAGAAATTGATGTACAGTGATGGAGATCAGAATATATACACTGACCCATGAGTAGACCGGTTAGAAGTCCGCAAAGCGTGATCCCGATCACACAAGCATCATGTCGAAAGATGTCATCTTCATAAAGACGAAGAACATCATCGGCATCCCGGACACGAACCCAAGAAGCTCCTGCGGGCGGCAACACCACCGGCTCTAATGGGACTATCGGCACTACCAGCTCGATGAACAATCACTTCGAGAGCCACAACAATAGATTCCCCAAGCAGCATTGGGAAAGAGCAGCGTGAGAAGGCGAAGATCAGGATAGGAACAAGTGCGCTCGCATGAGGCCATGGGTAAGCAAGGAGGGGTCATTCACCGTGCAATTGCTGCAGAGCAAGATGACTACAGTAGTGGCCGACTCCCATGCATGGTGCGCTGGAGGAGCAGTAGGCGGCGTACGGGCACCGCGGTAACAACTGCGGTCGCTACGTCTCAAGTGGGAGCGGTTCGGGTGAGCAAGGAGTGCAAGCTGAGGTGAAAAGCATCCGCGACAGACCTCACAAGAATGATTAAGGAGCAAGAAACGGTTTATGTAGTATTGCAGCATGCACCACGTGTGGCGCATCGGCATGATTTGTTTTTGCAAGTCAGGTTACATTGCCATTTTCTTGGTACTCATTAGTGAAAACATGTTAAATGATGTACGAGCCCCCAGGTAATAATAATATACTTCTACAAGTCAAAATTGTTCAATTTTCTTCATCATGTACAGTTGCACACGTTCGTGTTTTGTGTGCTTTAAATTTCTTGATTGCGGAATTGTTTTCTAAAACACTATTAACCTTTTCAGTCATAAGAAATATTCTTTTCTAAACCAAATTACACGTGTTTGAGGATGAATATGTACGCACTTGCAAACAGTCCAATTTGCAATATCAACATATCTGTGAATTTATAGAAGCACTTTTTTCCTTCCCTTAATAGCTTCTACATGGAGATCTTAATCGGGCAAAGCTATCTATTTCGACATGTTGGATGAATTGGATGCAATGGTAGAAGAGGAACCATGCAAAAACAGGACCAAAAGATGATGATTGAGGAGGGAGGGATTTCCAACAAAAGATTGGTGATGACACATGAATACGAGTGACGTGCGATCAAGGTTCCCAAGCAACATTAATGTGGACCACCAGATATAAATACCCCAAGACGCTTGCTACAATATCAATAAATACCATCGGAGAAAATACGAGCCCAAAGATCAACGATGTTTTGAGAAACTGACAATACGAAAGCATATGGTAAGGAAGTAGTGACACACAATTATATAGCAAAAAAAACTAGAAGGGATGTTGCTTGGTATGGCCAATAAACATCATGGTTACCCTACCATGCTTACATCACCTCGCTACCAGTGTACCCAAACCATAGTCGCCGCACACCTACTTCAGTGACATGGGAGTTAGGATTTAGAGAATCAAACAAAGTAATATCGTAAAATACGGTTTGATGTATTGATTGAACACATTTTTCCGTATAAACACAAGAAAATTAAGTGACCCGAGACTACACTACAATTGTTTTATGGTGATGGTTACTGATGAGACATGCCATTCCATGAGAATATCACCCTTAATCCGGTAAAGCTACATGTTTCTGACATGCTGGTAGGAGAGGAACCACGCAAGAAATGGACAAAAAACATGAGGATTAAGTAGGGGATGATATTGACGCATAAATACCAGGAGATGCTTGATCAAATCAGAGGTTCCCAAGCAAGGTCAATGTTGGCAACCAGGCATATACGATAATCGAAGAAAAAAACCCTAGAAGACCTGCTGCTCAGTAATGTCTGATAAACATTGTAGTTACACTACCATGCTTACATCACAAATAATAATTCATCAACGGTTTTTATTAGATGAGCTCCACCTTGCTGCAAGTGTATCCAAACCATAGTCAGCGTCCACCTACTAAAATGACACGTGAGTTTGGAGTATCAAAGAAAGTAATACCATAAAATCAGGTTTGTTTTGTTGAAGGCGGAAAACAAATGGGTCAGCAGAAGAAAAGCATGCGACCCAAGTCCGCAACTATAATTGTTTCATAGTGATGGTTAATGTTGAAGTCTGCCCGTTTAGGAGAATATCATCCCCCACATAATGCAATGAAATCCAATATTTAAACAATGTGTTGACGGTTACTGTTGAAATCCAAGATTGCACGCCTATTGGTTATTGTTGAAATCTGTCGGTTTTGGAGAATATCATCCCCTCCTTAATGCATATTGATGGTTTCTATGCATTGAGGGGCTACTTCGGTGTGGGTTACATTAGTTAAAAATACCAACGTAACCCACACCGAAGTAGCCCCTCAATGCATGTGCTTTTCTTTTAAAAACTTCATATATAAATTTTAAATTTGCAATTATTATAACACGGCCTAAGGCCCATAATTGTTGAGCCAACTTTTAGTGACATGCAATTAATCAACATTTTATGGTATACTACGTTGGTTTCACCACGCGGAAAAACCAATACTCAAATGCCAACAAATGGTTGTTAAAAATCCATAAATAGTAAATAATAAAGATCTAGCCGCGCAAATGCGCGGGTACACCCGCTAGTTTTCGGGATATAACAAGACGCGGGTTGAATTTTAGGGACAAGCCTAACGTGTAGTAATATTGTACTTGTACATACCAAATCAAATTTCACTTCCCTCAACCAAAAAGAAAACGAGAAAAATAAAACTATTCACACCACACAAAGAGAGAGTCTTGCCCCATTTTACTATACAAATGCTATTCAAAGCTACTCCCTCCTTCCATCTATATAGGGCCTAATGCGTTTTTCGATGCTAACTTTGACCAAATATTAGAGCAATGATATATGACATGCAACTTACACAAAGCACACCGTTAACTTCGTCTGTGAAAGGTTCTATCAATGATATAATTTTCACATTGTGCATGTCATGTACTATTAATCTTGTCAATAGTCAAAGGCGGTCTTAAAAATCTCATTACGCCCTATATAGATGGAAGGAGGGAGTATGAATCCATGTTATGTCCGATTAATTTTTTTCGCTTTGCTGTATAATGCATGTAACCTACTCATACCAACATTTTAGTGCATTCCAAATGTCTATACTACCACTGTAATTCGAAATAAATTTGAATTTGTTTCTCTATTTCAATAAGAATCTACAATCATGATTGTTGCCAACTTCAACCATCATAGTTTCCTTGCTATCCGCCAGATATAAATCGGACGGCCTATAATGCAGGATGGCAGGCACACCATCATCAACAACTCCGTTTTTTTATAAGAGTAGAGATAAAATATATTAAATGTAGTATAACATGTTCATAAACACACCATGTGTATCACCGTTATATATATTCACACATACGTCGGTTTAAAACACTATGATAAATTCTTCAAATATCCGAATTCGCTTTTTATAATGAAGTATATATGATCTCTATTCGTCTTTTACACCCACACAACCCTCTTATCTTTGTAGCTAGCGCTAACTTTCTCTTGTGCATGCACACGCCCGCATCCCTCTCACCCTCCCTCAGCATTCTCTAGCTCCATCGCGCAAATTCATCTTTTCACTTTAGGTCGTTCACCCACGGTGTGTGTAGGCCCCCCAGCTCCTTCTTTACGGCACACATCGATCGATATGCCTCTCTAGCCAGGTGTGCCTAGCACAAACATAAGCTTCCCCTCTTCTCTTGTCACCGTCCATGCCTCACTCACACCACTCTTTTCATCGTTCTCGTACTCGCACACTCATCCCCGCTCGATATAGTATGCCTCTCGTACCCCCTCCTACATGCATCCCTCTATCTCTATCCTTCTCCTCGTGCCTCGTTTGCTTCTAACACACACATGCATGTATATCGATCGATCTCCCAACATATACCTAGATCGACTTTAACTACCCCCCCCATCGATCAACGTACCCCACAAGTTATGTTTCTCCTTTCTCTAACAAAGGGTAATTGATCTTCCTATGTAGTTATGTCTGCTTACCACAGCCACATCGTCCCCCCTCATCATTCGTGCATGCCTCCTGACCCGTCTTTCACACGCACGTGCACAAACAACAAGCAGCCATCTCCTCTCTTATTGATATTGCGGGCGTGCCCTCCGTTTGTCTAGCAAGCCTATCCCACCATTTGTTAGAAGCAACTCCACTACCACCCCCTCCAACACTCTAGCTATGTCTCTCTCCCAACCTTATTCCTCTCATGCACATATTCATGGATGCCGATCGATCTCCCTTAATACATGAGGCAGATCGATCTCCTTAATACATGAGGTAGGCCTCTCTCCTCCTCCACACATATACCAGCCATTGTACCTCTATAGTTAATTGGGACTCCCTCTTCCCCCACCACACACCGATAGTCGAGCGCTGCAGGTAGGTATCCATGCCACAGAGACAAACTGCACATATCCCCTCTCGCGTTCCAGTAGGCCAGCCACTCTATATCGTTGACGTGGGCACAAACAAATTCGATGGCACTCTTTATCGATCGCGCGCGCACACACACACATCATCCCTCTTTTCGATTCTATGGACACCTCAAGCCGGTGATACCTCCACTCTCTTATCGTGGATCGCCCCCTCTATATATATGTTATATCCAGGACTCTATTTCACACACATTGCATATGTTACATTTTTTGATTGAACCCCCCCCCAAAAAAAACTCTCAAGAACCCACACACTATATCTCTCTATGTTTGTATCTCTCTCACACAACCCCATGTAGGTGGTGTACGTATACAAGAAGAGAATAGGTGCACCGTGCACGTACTCACGCTTCGTGCCCAGCCACACCCGCGCGGGTACACGGTGGAGCTCATTTCCATACGAAATGGCAGCCCACGTGCTAATTTGAACGCCTGTAGCGGTTGTTTACCTAGGAAGGTCGTGTACCACGCCTGCACGAAACAAAGTTCGACTTGACGCGTTGCCGCGTTTTTTTTAAATAAAGTTATAGCGCTCAATGGCACGTACACAGAATATAAAACGATTTTTATGGAGAAAAAGGTAGTCCGCTCACTATATACAATGGAGCCTTGCGTGCCTAGTTTGTCGCTCTTCAGAGTATCTCACACAAGGCTGCGGTGGCCTCTCTCTCTCTCACCGTTGGTCACTGATCCGGCCGCATCCCGTCCGCCGGGGAAAAGGGAGTGCGGTGGCCTCTCTCTCTCTCACCGTTGGTCACTGATCCGGCCGCATCCCGTCTGCCGGGGAAAAGGGAGGAAGTGCATCGTTTCTCCGTTCGACGGCGCCAAGGCAGCACGTCCCGATCTGCGGTACACGTCGTTCTCTCTGACCAAGCTCCGGCGCGGTAGGGCCTACGCCACCTGCTCGCAGATTCCGCCCGCCGCTGCTCACCTAGTTACATCCCGAGACCTCCAGGTATCCCCTCCGGCCTTGCTCCACTGCCCGTCTTCCCTCGTCGCTGCATGTGGATCTTCCATAGTTCTTTGCCCAAAACGTAGCTCGTCCAGCATACTTTCCATATTGCATTCTCGTCCTCACACCGTTTTAGACATACACAACCGTGTTGTTATCTTCCCTTAGGGCAAGGAATATGCTTCTTTTTTGTCGTCGCATGTGTCATCAACTGTTATTGGCCAGTAATTGTTTCCTTTCTACCTCTTTTTTGCAAACAGGGCTATCCATTTCACCTCGCTGCTATTGCGACCTTTTGGTGAACTGCACAAATCACTTTTTTCTTAAGAGTGTTTTGTGTAGTTGTACTAAAATGTCACATGGGCAACGTCTCTACATTTCAGTGCGACTGCACAAAGGGAGATTGGTTTTGCTCTATCCTCCTCATCCAACTCCGAGCCTAATCTTCTCCAACTAGTTAGTCTTAAATGAGACTGCAAAGGTGACCGTCTTCTATTTATGTGTTTACTGTTTCATCAACGGTCCTCTATTATCGTAATCACACTTAATATCTTTGCAACAGGGACGCTCTGCTCTATTTTAGTGGAACTGCACAAAATGATCGGAATGTCGCATGCTCCAGACAGCTACTTTTTTTCCCAACATGGCCTGTTGATTTAGACAGAGCTGGGGGACGTTGCTACCAATGAAAGCAAGGATCAATTTAAATTTAACACCTTCTCACAACTCTGTCTTCAATTGTGATGTAATTATTAGCTCTGATCTGCTAATAATTGACATGCATTAGAAAGGAAGTTAGTTTTTTATTGTTTCCGAAAGAGCATCGATGGCAAGACACGCGAAACAGAAGCTGAAAGCTCAGACCATTGTACAATTTCATGTCTCACTGGAAAATTATTTGTATAGCACGTCAATTATTTAAACAAATGATGGGAGCTTGATAGCATTGCCAGAAGCCTCTTCATCATCCGGGTCCATGTGCCATGCACAAAATTATACTCCTTCGTTCCTACATATTTGTCTTTTTACAAATTTCAAACGGGCATATTTTAGAGTGTAGATTCACTCATTTTGCTTCGTATGTGTACTCCCTCCGTTCCTAAATATTCTATTCGTCTTTCTAGAGATTTCAACAAGTGACTACATACGGAGCAAAATGAGAGAATCTACACTCTAAAATATGTATATGCATTCGTATGTGCCAGTCCATTTGAAATCTCTAAAAAGACAAATATTTGAGTAGTCACTCGTTGAAATCTCTAGAAAGACAAATATACTCCGGAGTATATTTAAGAACTGAGGGGGTAGTGCACAACCTCATGGGAGACTCAGCCCGGTCGTTGCGCCGCATTAATAGTGAGTAATGAGCAGTAAAATCGTAAGCCCCACCTTTCCCACTGTAAGTTGCTCTAAAGAAGCAACCATCAATATGCTCTTCTTTGAATCCGCTCATACTACTCCATCCGTCACTGTATATACAGCGCGCTTCAGAAAAAATAAAAAAGATTTGTGGGACCAAGGCGACTAGCGATCGGCGTGAAAAATAGCATTGGTAGTTATAGCAAGGCGTCTATTACTAGTACAGGGAATAATGCGTACACACATGCATGCAGTGCTTCCACCCCAGGTACACACATGCATGCACTTACTCCATTCCGTAGTTACATGGAGAGAAAATTGTGGACTTGGTTGCGGTTACCACGCCCTAATTAATTGAGCATTAAACCAAACGCGTCTAAAGTCTCTCTGGTGGTGGAAATGCATTGAGAGAAATGCATCATAATGAAGCGCGCCCTGTAAACTGTGACGGAGGGAGGAGTAGTATGAAGGTTCAAAACCAAGTACGCGTATGGCCAGTCGGTCAACACACCTCCTCTTGGCATATCACTGACATGTGGGACAGGAGTGTGAGCAAACCGATCTCAATTGACGGCAAAGAGCCAACCCGCCATTCCTTGAGAGAGACGAGGAGCGAGAACACACAGACGAGTTCGCATGGAGGCCAAGATATATTCGAGCATGGTTGGTTGATCGATATCATTCATTACATGTTGATGTTGGGCTGCCGTTTTCCAACCTTCTCCGGAATAAACGTGTACTTTATCAGAGATATAAAAAGAAATAAGAGTACAAACGCTCCACCATGCGGTTCTAGTAGTAGTACTACTCGTACTACTGCGCTTGGCTCTCACTACTAGAAAAAGGGTTATAGATGGGATTGACACTAATGGCGCACCAGACAAGCGGTGCGTCATTAGTATATACTAATGGCGCACCACCTTCTGATACGCCATTAGAGTTGAAACTACTAATGGTGCACCTGGCCCAAGGTGCGCCATTAGTATCAAAAAAATTGAACTAGTGCGCCTGTCCAAACATACTAATGGCGCATCAAGAAGTGCGCCATTACTAGTTGTAACTAGTAATGCGCACCTGTCGGAAAGTGCGCCACTAATGTTGTTGTTTTTATTATATTTTTTATTCCTTTTTTTGCAAAACTACTAATGGCGCACTATTCCACCGTGCGCCATTACTAGTTTAAACTAGTAATGGCGCACTATGGAATAGTGCGCCATTAGTATGTTTTTTTTTGTTTTTCTTTTTGCAAAACTACTAATGGCGCACCACCAGAAGGTGCGCCATTAGTAACCTGGATTACTAATGGCGCATTTAGAGTTGGTGCGCCATTAGTAAGTCGGCAGCAACAAGATATTTTGGACAGCCTCTCCTACCCACACTCACTTTCTCCCCACTTCATTCTCTCCACCTCCTCCTTGTCTCGGGTGCCTCCTCTTTTTCACCTCATTTCCACCACAGATTCATTCAAATTAAGTGGTTAAATTACCTTGTTTTGATAGGTAAGTAAGGGGGGAAGCTATATTTATGTTGTTCTCCCTACAACAATGTGCACATGCACTCTTTATGGCCTAGCTAGATCTATGTATGTTCGTGGTGTTGCATATGTTTGTGGTGTTGCATATGTGTTTGTGTTTGGAGGTGTACCGGTATTTGAAATGCGATAGTTGCCAATATTTTGCCGGAATGTCGATTCATTTCCGTTTCGGCGAGAATTTTGGCATTAAGCATTCTTTTTGGTCCTATTTTTAGGGAAAGTCATGCCAAATTTTTTCTTGGTTCTAAAATATCGTTTTGCTCTACCCCGCAGGCGACCATGGTCCGCACGATGACCGAAGGCATTGTGAATAGGTTTTTGAGGTCCGCAAAGGCCGAGATGCTTCAAAAGAACGAGAAGGAGATAAGATGTCCGTGTCGAAGATGCAAGCTGAAGAGCCTTATTGCGGACCCGGATTCCGGGCAGGTGCGGGACCACCTGCTCTTGCGTGGTTTCATGGATGGCTATCGGTGGCAAGGTGATGAAGATGACTACGAAGTCGTCCATGGGGGCCGGGCAAGAAATGAGGAAGGGCAGCAAGACAACCACCGCGGCTCGGGTGGGCGAGAAGACGAAGAATCCCCAGGAGATGATCACGACGGTGATGCTATACACAGTCATCATGTAGAAGATGCAGGACATGATGATGAGGAAGATGCCGGAGCAGACGACGGGCATGATCATGAAGATGATGATGCCGGCGGAGCAGACGACGCTGGACCATCGATGGGCTGGGTGCAGGACCCTCATATTCAAGAGCTGCTTCTCAAGCAAACGGATAACGCAAGATCTGCCGCCTGAGAGAAAGCCAAGATGGATCAACTTGAGTTAGACGCGGTTACTCCATTGTATGAAGGATGCAGGCCCGAGGATACCCGCCTGAAAGTAACGCTCATGGCTCTGGAGATGAAGGTAAAACACAAAATGACCGACGCATGCTTCGACAAGAACATGTCATTCTGGCAGGAACGTCTTCCCAAGGGGAACAAGTGCCCGACCAGTTTGGAGGAGGCGAAGAAAATCGTGTGTCCTCTGGATTTACCGCACGTGAAATACCATGTGTGCATGAACAATTGCATCATTTATCGGGACGAGCACGCGGAGTCTACCATATGTCCGGTGTGCGGCGTCACTCGATACAAGAAGAGGAAGAAAGCTCCTCGAAAAGTGGTGTGGTACTTTCCGATCACTCCTCATCTGCAGTGGTATTTCGCGGACCCTAAGGTAGCAAAGCTCCTGCGTTGGCACGCGGATAGGGAGGAGAAGAAGCGAGAAGATGACGCAAATGATCCGGAGATAGATAAAAAAGACAAGATGTTGAGTCACCCTAAGGATGCGAGCCAGTGGCAAGCGTTGAACTTCGAAGACCTAGAATTTGGGAACGATCCAAGGAACATCATGCTGGGCATGAGCACCGATGGAGTCAATCCGTTTGGTAGCCAGAGAAGCACACATAGCACTTGGCCTGTGTTTGTGTGGATGTACAACCTTCCCCCCTGGTTGTGCATGAAGAGGAAGTACATTCACATGAGTATGCTAATTGAAGGACCGAAACAACCAGGGAACAACATCAATCTGTATCTGGGGCTGCTGAAAGAGGAGCTTGACACGCTGTGGAAAACGCCAGCCAATACGTGGGACGCCGCAGAGAAAGAATATTTCCCTATGAGAGCCGCACTGCGCACGACGGTGCACGACTATCTCGGTTACGGATATCTCGCGGGGCAGGTAGTCCACGGATTTTCTGGATGCGTAAGGTGCATGGATGACACAACGTATCGCCAGCTAGATAGAGATCCCGGGTCTTTGAAAACCGTGTTCATGGGACATCGAAGGTGGCTTCGCGACGATGACCCGTGGAGGAAACGCAACGATCTGTTCGATGGTGAAACCGAACCCCGAAAAAGCCCGTGTACGAGGAGCGGCGAGGAAATAGACAAGCTGTTGAAAAATTGGAAAGACTGCCCACTGCCGGGAAAGAAGCAAAAGGCGCCAGAGCCGGGAAAGAAGCGAAAGGCGGCAGAGCCGCTGCTGAAGGTATGGAAAACGAGGTCTGTTTTCTGGGACTTGCCGTACTGGAAGATCCACCTGTGCCTCACAGCCTTGATGTCATGCATATCACGAAGAACGTGTGCGAGAGTCTGCTTGGTACCCTGCTCAACATGCCAGAGAGGACCAAAGATGGGCTGAAAGCAAGGGTAGACTTGAAATCAATGGGCATCAGGCAGGAGCTTCACACTAATGATGATGATGATGATGATGATGATGATGATGATGATGATGATGATGATGATGATGATGATGATGATGATGATCAGGCGAAGCAGGACACATTAAGTCGTCGCAAAGGCAAAAAGCCCAAGAAGACCGGAAATGACTACCCTCCCGCGTGCTTCACTCTAAGTCAAGAGGAGATCGAGCAGTTTTTCACCTGCCTCCTAGGAGTAAAACTTCCTTACGGTTACACGGGGAAGATAAGTAGATACCTAGACCCAGCGAAGCAGAAGTTCAGTGGGATGAAGTCTCACGACTGTCACGTGCTGATGACGCAGATACTTCCAGTTGCAATCCATGGGATCATGGACGCGCACGTCCGTGAAATGCTATTTGGCCTATGCTACTTTTTCGACGCCATCTCTCGGAAGTCGATTGGCGTGAAGCAACTCAGAAGGCTACAGGAAGAGATCGTGGTGATACTATGCGAGCTTGAGATGTACTTCCCGCCCGCATTCTTCGACGTTATGGTGCATCTGCTGGTCCATATAGTGGAGGATATCATCCAACTCGGGCCGACGTTCCTGCACAGCATGATGCCGTTCGAAAGGATGAATGGTGTCATCAAAGGATACGTTCGCAACATGTCACGTCCAGAGGGAAGTATAGCCAGGGGCTTTCTGACCAAAGAGTGCATCTTCTACTGCACGAATTATCTAGGCATCGAGAACCCCGTTGGTCTGCCCGTCAACCGGCACCTCGGCAGGCTTGCTGGATGGGGTCACCGTGAGGGTCGCCGCGAAATGCATGTCGACTTAGAGGGTCGACTCGCCGACTTTGAAAGAGCAAACCTAGTCGCGCTACAACACATAGACGTGGTCGATCCTTGGGTGGTAGAGCACAAAACCTTTATTAAGAAGACGTACAATGACCGAGGCCAACAGAGGACGGACGGAGATATAATCAAAGAGCACAACTCATGTTTCACGCGTTGGTTCAAGCAGAAGCTTCTGTCGTACCTTTTACATGAGGATTCTTCCGCGGAAGAACAACTCATATTCGCGTTGTCACAGGGCGCCGAGCACAACCTGATGACCTATGAGGCATACGATATCAACGGCTACACATTCTACACCGAGGCCAAGGACATGAAGAGCGATGGTTATAAGAAGTCTGGGGTAACGATGGAATCCTACACCGGTAATGACAAGGAAAGATACTACGGAAGGATCGAGGTGATCTGGAAGCTGAGCTACGCTGGAGAGAAGGTCCCGATGTTCCGTGTCAGATGGGCGAAGAGCGTCCTAAAAGAAGACCGGTATTTCACCACCATGGTTATACCCGAAGCCAAATCCAAGACCGCGGGCGCAAACGTCACCGAAAAAAATGAGCCATGTGTACTGGCTTCCCAAGTTGACCAATGCTTATTCATTACCGACCCGTCAAAGCCCAGTCGTGTTGTCGTGAGGAGAGGCAAAAGGAAGATCATCGGAATGGATGGAGTAGCCAATGAGCAAGACTTCAACAAGTACGGCGACCCGAGGATCGAACATGACGACGATGATGAAGTAGCAGCATACACCACAAGAAGAAGCAGGACCACCCTACCTAAAGGACGTCCGTTCCACAGAATAACTCCATTTGCGAAAAAGAAGGGCAAGAAGATTATGAACAGATAGCTAGCTAAGATCGATTGTATTTAAATCGTAGCCTTCATTTCTCGATTGTATTTCATGGGCACTTTTTGAACTATCATGAATATTTTTAAATTTCATGGACACTCGATCTCGATCCCCCTCCGTCTCGATCGCTATCCCACCTCGCCAGATCCGGTCCCCCTCGCCGCCGAGCACCCCCCGGTCCACCGGCCGCTGCCGCCGACCCCCCGCACCCTCGATTCCCCTACTCAACCGCCGCCGCCGACCCCCCGCACCCCTCCCCTACTCAACCGCCGCCGCCGACCCCCCGCACCCCCCGCACC
>NC_041381.1:26642987-26659911 GCF_002162155.2 Triticum dicoccoides | reverse complement strand
CACCCTCCCCTGCTCCACCGGCATTACTGTTTGATGATATTTTTAAAAAATTATTACTGTCTTATAAAAAAAAATATTACTGTTGTGATTTAAACAAGTTTGAACATATTTAAACACAAATAAGTATCAAACAGCATTTTAAATGCATAAAAAATTGTGGAGCCTGGGAATTGAACCCAAGACCTAAAGGACGTCCGTTCCACAGAAGAACTCCATTTGCGAAAAAGAAGGGCAAGAAGATTATGAACAGATAGCTAGCTAAGATCGATTGTATTTAAATCGTAGCCTTCATTTCTCGATTGTATTTCATGGGCACTTTTTGAACTATCATGAATATTTTTAAATTTCATGGACACTCGATCTCGATCCCCCTCCGTCTCGATCGCTATCCCACCTCGCCAGATCCGGTCCCCCTCGCCGCCGAGCACCCCCCGGTCCACCGGCCGCTGCCGCCGACCCCCCGCACCCTCGATTCCCCTACTCAACCGCCGCCGCCGACCCCCCGCACCCCTCCCCTACTCAACCGCCGCCGCCGACCCCCCGCACCCCCCGCACCCTCCCCTGCTCCACCGGCATTACTGTTTGATGATATTTTTAAAAAATTATTACTGTCTTATAAAAAAATATTACTGTTATGATTTAAACAAGTTTGAACATATTTAAACACAAATAAGTATCAAACAGCATTTTAAATGCATAAAAAAAATTGTGGAGCCTGGGAATTGAACCCAAGACCTCCTGGTGTGAGAACTGGCTGCTGACCAGTCAAGCTAGTAGAGGGAACTTGATGTGGATCAAGTTAGGTGGAAGATAACCTGTTGGCTCGAGCAGAAATCCAAAAAAAAATACTAATGGCGCACCAGGGTGAGGTGCGCCATTAGTATAATTGTACTTATGGCGCACCGAGGGGTGGTGCGCCATTAGTATTGTGCCGCCCCCATCCATATTTCCTCCCCGGCCCAAACCTATCCCCTCTCTCTTCCTCGCCCTCGCCCTCGATCCCCTTCCCCTCTCCTCTCCCGACGTCGCTACCCCGCCGCACGCCCTTCTCGCCACCCGCACGCACACGCAAGCCCTTCTCGCAACCGCTCGACCCCCGCCGCCGCCCGTTCTGGCCAGGTGCTCGATCCCAGCCTCCGCGCCTGCTCGACCCCGCTGCTGCACCTGCTCGCTAGCCGCTCGGCCCCTTCACGCCCCCGACACCCTCTGCTTTCCTGGGGCTGACACGCCGCCGTGAGCATAGGCTGCAGCACGCCCCCGACCGACGCCGACGTTCGAGCAGCACCTCCGCCGCAGGGGGTCCGGGCCGTGGCAGCACGCCCCCGGGTGCCGGCGAAGGGCGACACGGCGACAGTTTGTCAGTTTCTCTCGCCAAAACAGGTAACCTCTCCGCAGCAGAGGAGGATACATCCTCAACCCCTATATCTTTGTGCACCTTAAGCACCTGGAAGCCAATACGACGGGCCACTTAGATCTTCTCCTCACGTTGGTGACGTACGAGTAGCACGGTGATTCATATTGTTGATGTCCAATATTCATTCTTCTTGATATGCAAATTCAGTGTATGTGCTGTCCAAATTTCAGTGTTTTGTGGTCCAAAAATTTCAGTGTATGTGTTGTCCAAATTTCAGTGTTCTGTTGTCCAAATATTCAGTTTTGGTGTTATCCAAATTTCAGTGCATATGCAGTAACATGATAATACTGTCATTGAATAAAAGAATAACGAATTAGACCTTCACATAAGAAGTACCAACATCGAAAAATATAGGCAAAACCATGTCAAGCCTGTATAAAAAATAATGGCAAGCCTGTGATTCGTATTGCATGTGCCAAGTATCAGCTTAGCACACAAGAGTGGTCGTTACATAAGAAGTGGTTTCACCATTAGAGAGAGTGTAGCTGAACTTAGGGGAACACACACTCGGTCCCGGCGGTTACAGAGTGGCGGAGCCTATATGGGACAAGGAGGAGGCGGACCGTGCCGAGCAAGGCCTACCGCCCCTCTTCGATAAATACGGTGACAAGCAGACCAGGAACTTTGTCAAGGCCCGGTACAAGAAGGACCCGAAAACAAAGGAGCTTACCACGGATCCGAAGACCAGGGCGCTTGAGCTTGTTCTGGTAAGGAATACACCCCCGCGTAATTAGCTCCATATGGTTGCATTCTAATTAATGAAGCCAAATTTCTAAATGGTTCACATTCCTTCCGCAGGCGACTGAAAGCAGTAGCGCGGGGTCGACTAAGAGCAACCCTTGGGACACCACTCTAAATAGGTCGTTGAATGTAATGAAGAACAAGGATAAGCTCAGTAAGCCGATGTCAGCTGGTCGTGTGGCTGGCAAAGGCTTGTCGACAAAATGGTCGTCATACTATAACAATGGTGGGCGAAAGGAGAAAAAGACCAGCTCGGAAAGCCAGGAGCGCGAGGTTCAAGAACTCAAGGCACAGGTGGCGCGGATTCCGGAGATTATCCAAGAGCAAGTGCAACAACAACTCGGAGCGACGATCACCGCCATTGTGCCTACCTTGATCTAGGGGTTGAGTGCGTGGATTGCGGGCGGCCAACAGGGGCCGCCCCCGATTCCTAGCTTCACGGCCAGCAATTCGCAGAATGCGATGGCGGGGCCATTGGTTTCTCCGGCGGAGGCGGCATTGGTGTCTCCGACACCGGCACGGGAGCTTAATGCACCGGGGTGTACGCCGGCCGGCACCTCTGCAGCAAGCGGCCCCTCCGTCAACTGCACGCCCGCTGTTGGCGGTGCCTCGACATTAGCTGAGCTCGATGCCATCATCACGGTAACTAATTAAGCCTCTCTCGGCCGAGGACTTCATCTCCTTGCCTTTGAATGGGCATCCCTGACGCCCTACATGTTTTCGCAGGGCGCCGCCGATGTTTCGTGCACTCTCCTGCACTTCGTGAACAATGAGTTGGTCGATGTCACCAAGGGAAAATCGTTCAACCGGGCAACACCTTCTTCCACGGTACCCAGATGCCACCCAACTTGTTTAGGGTTCAACTGGTTCGGGTGCTGCCAGGCTGCGACGAGTTGTTACCTCCGATTCGACTCGTCGGGGCCGACGATGATGACGTGATGACCCTCAGCGCCTGCCTGAGCTGGCCCCTGCTTTGGCCGAAGAGCCAGATTCGTTTGGGGGCGGGGGACACCACCCCAAAGACAACACCGCCAGTCGTGCCGGCGCCAAGTCGGCCCCATGGCAAGACCACGGCAACGGTGCCGGACATCCCTATGCCACTGGATCCAAACATGCATATGGCACAGGATCAGAACGACGACGACGACGATACATTTGGCAACGTCGATCAGTACTTTGCCGATCATGGGTACGATGGCGACTTCATGGGGCCTCCTTCTCAAGAACCCAACCCAACAAAAGACGTGCGCGATCTAGCTGGTACCGCAGAGAAGCCAAGTTGCAACAGGCGTCGTCTGCCGTTCAGCTCTCAGGAGACGCCTCCAGCTGCCGACTTCACCGAGCCTCAGATAGGCAAGGTGCGAAATATTATCAGCCCCAACACACTCAAGAAGGCGGTCTGTGAGCAGAACTCGGTCCCATTGCAGGAGAAGAAGAAGGCACGCAAAAGAAAGACTAACAAGGGTGCGAGCCAGCCGGCACCGAGTACGATCCGTGCTCAGGACGGGCCACCTTCACCAAAGGATATCTCGAGGAGGGTGCATGTGGCGGGTAGGGCGATGCTACCGATAAATATGCTCAATGCTGCAACCGGTGCTATGCGGAGTCTGCATGACAGTGTTCTTTCTTTGGAGAAGCGGCGTCTCAGAGAGAAGGATGTGGCATACCCGGTTTTCGCGGCCAAGGTGCCAGAGGGCAAGGGCTTTGTGGATAACTCCATCAGGCATACGATCGTCCTACGGTTTGATGACATCCACGCTATGTTGAACCTTCATCCGCTGCACTACACCTTTGTTCGGCTATTTTCGCTGAGTATGGAGATGCGGATCATCGCGACAAGACCCCGGACATCGTGATAGTCGACCCCTTCTACATGCGTGCCAAGATCTTGGGCAGCGCTAGGGACCGGCAAGTCATGAGTTCTTACCTCGAAGGCGTCATTCTGGCAAACCAAGATAAGGATAACTTCATCGTGCCTTACTTTCCCGAGTAAGTCCTCCCCTCAACCGGCCCGTAACATATGAATTCTTAGATTTCGATCGTTTTTCTTTTAACATTCCGTGTTTTCTGCAGTGACACACATTGCACGCTCATCCTCCTAAGCCCCAAATATTCCATGGCCACGTATTTCGACCCGGACCGTCAGTCGAACGTAGACTACACAAATGTCAAGAAGGTTCTTGATGATGTTCTCCCTGGCTACGCCAAATCTGGAGGCACCTTCACCAGGCCTATTCGTAAGTACGGCAAGCACGTGTTCTCCCACAATACGACATTCTGCTGCGTCAAGCAGCCGCCTGGCGGTTAGAAGGGTGCCTACTACGCCATCCATCACATGCGGGCGATCATACGGGACCATCATCAACTTCTGCTATCGAGTAAACTCAAAGATTGGGCCGCGAGCGTGTCGGCAATCCAGGACGCGGACATCAGACAAGAATTCTTTCGCATCCAGTCGGAGTTTGCGGAAATCATCCATCAAGATGTCCTTCGTACCTCGGGGCAGTTCTACCTCAGAAATCAACCGTCCAACAGTGACATCGACACAATGCTACAAATGCAGGCTGACAACGCCCGTTATTTCATGACTCCCATGATAGACGGCGGCTTCATCCACGCTCCAGTCCCTTGAGTCGAGTCGAAAGCAGTGATGCTCTGTCTAGTTCTGAAACATCGATTGGTTCATGTTGTAATTAAACTTTAATGAACTTGTAGTATGTGTCTTTGGTTTCGAGAGTCGTTCAACTTAGATGTAACCGATGCTATTAATGTCTTGCTTTTCTCTTCCGATCATTCTGTTGCATACTTATATATTGCTTATGTATTGTCTGTGAATTGGTACTAACGTTTCGTTTGGCTAGTGCATAGTGATGCCGTCGTATGTCGTGTACAAGGGTAAGGTTCCCGGAGTCTACGACAACTAGGAGGAGTGTCGGAGACAGGTTCACCGATTCAATGGTAACAGTTACAAAGGGTACACCACTAGGGCCGAGGCCGAATCTAGATACGCCCGCTATCTAGCGGGAGAGGGGAGGGAGTGTTGGAGGAACCGGATGAAGACGAGTTTCATCGTGATGATGCTCATCGTGATGACCGCAGCTCTCTTCTATGTGATGGTAGTTTAGATGATCGATATCGACTTGTAATGTGAAGACAAACTCGCTACTCGCGGTCTCGAGACTTGTAATATAATGTTCTATCTTTGTTCGGTCTTTTCAATTCGGAGACTTGATGAATTGTATTCAGAGACTAATATGATGAATTGTATTCAGAGACTAATCTTCTATTGTATTCGATGAATCTGTTGTTGATGTGTGCTGTCTATATTTTGTCCAATTATACATTTTGTAACCTGTGCAAAAAACAGAAAATTAAAAAAAAACTAATATTCATACTAATGGCGCATCACATCACAGTGCGCCATTAGTATGCCAAAGGATACTAATGGCGCATCATTAAACAGTGCGCCATTAGTATGCCGAAGTTACTAATGGCGCATCTTGTTGTTGTGTGCCATTAGTATGCCAAAGCACCTGGGTATACATGGCCCCCTGGGAGGCATACTAATGGCGCACTGTTGTATATACTAATGGCGCATCTGAGTTCCGCCATTAGTATACCAGATACTAATGGCGCACCAGTGGTGCGCCATTAGTAAAATATACTAATGGCGTGGCACTAATGGCGCACCACTAATGCGCCATTGATGGCCAAATTAGATGCGCCATTAGGCCTTTTTCTAGTAGTGTCTTCGCCTCTTTGTGAAGTCGAACAATGATGGTACTCCGCATGTTGGGTACTACAGTGTATGCCTCTGACAATCTGACACCGAATGGACTGATGCATGTCCACCGAGGGTAGGTTGCATTAGTCAAAAGGCGTAAGGGAGCTTCACCTTGTCCTGCAAGCTTCTCCTCGTTCTGCGAGTTGACGGAACACACCAAAAAGTAGTGCTAGTCCATACTCCCTCCTTTCCGGTTAATATGGCTCAATCCTTTTTGTGGGTAAATGAGAGAGCTTTATTCATATATAAGCATTCTTAGGACGATCAGCCAAGACACTGGTCACTAGGAAGCGAGATACCCCACAAAAAAAGAAGTAGGAAGCGAGGTGTTTCATCAAGCCAGCTCTCGGCCACATTCAAAGTGCAGCAAGCACGGTTCGCACGAAGATGCGCCGCAAGGTTTGCTGACCTGTTTACATGCTGAATAACAAAAAAAGAGGAAATATTACCGAGTGCTACTATTTGTAACAGGATATGAGCCAGAATTAAGCGAGAATTGTGGCGAGTGTTCCATGCAATCAACTTCCATTATCACATGCGATAACCCTCGAAGATAACCAAATGTGTTGAAGATTGCTTTATCACATTTTAAAATTATAATAAGAGTGCAGACGCTCCTCCATCCGGTTCCTAGTACTAGTATAGTACGTACCTTTATAGACTACATTAGTAAACTTTGCGCTTGGGTGTTCGCCTATTCGGGAAGTCGAACAATAGTAGCACTAGTAGTATAGTGTATGCTTCTGGCAATCTGACACCAAATTAACTGTTGCACGTCCACCGCCTGAGCGAGGGAGACCTTGCATTAGTCAAAAGTTTCTCCTTGTCCCGCGAGCCACCGCGCGCAAGTAATGCTAGTCCATACTGCCTCCTCTCCGGTTAATATGGATTAATTTCAAACGAGATAAATACACTGTCTGTCACTGTATATTTGTAAAAATACGGTCAGTGGACTTCATAATACGCTCATTGCGCTCAATATATATATTTTCCGGTGTTTATACGGTCACTAGCTCACCCTGACTGAGTATGTGTGTGCATGCACGTGTACGTTGAGCACTTAGCGTGACCGTGTGTGTTCCGTCGTGTGCTCGGACATGCATGCATTAGGGCGTCGCGCGCGTTTTTGCGTCCATGTGTACGTGTGACTGTTGCATACACGTAGGGGGAGTACGTGTAGGGGCCACTAAGGAGCAGTCAAATCACAAAGTAAATCACGTCTGTCGTGTTCGTGTCTCACCCTCCTCCACGGCTCGACCCCACACGGTCGCTCGGCATGCCACTCACCGCAAACCGAGTATACGATAACTTTCTCGCCTGCTTGTCGATGGATCGCGCCATGGAGAACTACTAGAATTACTGGAAGAGATTGACGAGTTGGGGGAGGACAGCTAGCTGTAGCACAGACTCCCAAAAACTTTTTACATGCATGTTGTAGCCGGCTATTGCGACCTTTGAACGCGGAGCAGCCGCGTGCACCCGGAAGCGGCACGGGTGACGCTCTCTCGGCCGGCGCGCCGCTTCAATACTGGCGCCAGTGAGAGGTCGCGTCCGCTCTGGTCGGGCATGAATGTAGCACTGACCGTTCCGGGCGGGAAGCACGCGCGGGTGATGAAGAGGGTTCGGGTTGGTCAGGACCGGCCGTGGCAGCGGTCCGGACGTGCGCAAACAAGAGATGTTGTACGTTAATATTGTTGCGTATATAATTAACAACGTGAATAATGTGCTAGTTGGACAAATATGATTGGAGATGGAGATGGAAATGGAATTTTACGTAAACACGGATATGCATGTCTATGTCTATGTGTGTGTGCGCGACGACTCTCGCGACCTGGAAGCGGGGGCGTGTTTTTGATCGAGTTTTCTTTCTTGGTACGTTAGAAAATCAGTTTGTCCAATTCACATCTAGATGTTATTTAAGGATATCACATCTAAGCTCCCACAAGTATATAATGTAGCAACAAGAAACAAAAAAAACTAGGAAAAAAATAGACCACAAACTATCGATGCTCATGGTCGCGCCTCATGGTTGCGTCGGCTGGTGAAGCTGATCGATTGTCAATGAAAAACAAGTTGTCTTCCATCAGTGCTCTTTGCTTGTTACGCACAAAGATGATATCCTTCGTCAGTTCACCTTGGTTGCGTTGGAGACGCAGTCGTCTTTCATGTTGGTGCAATTTTATCACACAATTGGCTATGAACCAAATGTTTCCTCGAAGAAGGATCGACGTTGGTACTAAGAGCATAAGTTTTGTATTCATTTCTAAGCCTTCTCACAACTTTGTCTCCAGCTCCCCTGTAATTTTATTTGTCCAGCTATTAACTTTGATTTAAAAAATGGTGTGGACTAAAAACCCGGATAGACGTAGTAGCCCTCCATTTTTATTTACTCCGCATATTAGATTTGACTGAAGTCAAACTTTGTAATACTCTCAAACCTTTCCGATAATTGAAATTAAAATTCTTTATTTGTACACACTCTCACACGTTTCCGATAATTTGGCGCATGTGTGGTTGTTCACTTAAGGGAGGGTAGTGTACCACACGTGAAGGACAGGAAGTGCGACCAGGACGCGTGGGCATGGATCGTTAGTTCATCGGAAGTAGTACTCCCTCCGTACATTAAATAAAGACTTTCGTTTCGTACTTACACAATTTAAAACGATTGTTATGGAGAGAATGAGAAAACCACTCCACTATATATTAGTCGTATACACACGAGAGTACTATATGGACGCAGCTTCACTGACTTAGTGCACCTGCCTTTGGGTTGATGACAGGTGGGCCCAAAATGTGGCTGGCTCACCTGTCATATAGCCAAAAGCAGATGGAGTGAAGGCACCGGAGCTCAGTCCGTACTACATTAGTATATATATAAGCGGGAGCCTCAGCGCTTGTTCGCTAGGGTTTGCACTCTCCACACGCTCGCCGCAATACATATATGTTACACGCTGGAGGCTCAGCATTCATTTGCTAGGGTTTTCTATATTCACAGTCTCTCACCCTCTCTTCACCAGATCTAAACAAGATTGAGTTGGCCTCTTGTCTCTCTCCCCCCTCACAGCTGGTGAAGGAGGCGTCCGTATCCCGTCGCACCGGGAAGGGGAGGAGGTGCAGCGTTAACTCTATCGCCTTCGGCGAGGGAGGCAATCCACTGCCGGCTGCGCTGTTCTCTTTCACCCAGCGCCTGTGCGGGAGGGCCACCTACCCCTTCTTCCTCGCTGCCGTACATAGTGTGGGCAGATCCGGCCTCCCGCCGCACGCCTTGCCACATCCCGACGACCCTAAGGTATAAGTTTCTTTGAAACCGTCGTTGCTCTAGCTGCAAGTGGATCTTTTTCGATCTGTAGTCGAATCTAGGTCTTGGTTCAAAGAGGAAAGAAAGGTGCGGTGGGGTGGAGCATGAATCTAGGGCGTGGTTCAATGAGGAAAGGAGGGAGGAAAAGTAGTATAGACTGGCTATCCAGCCGCTTTGTTGGTCGAAAAGGGAAAAAGGGGGTAACCCGGTACACACATCTATAAGGAACCGATCTCTTTGTTGAAAAGGGAAAGAAATTGGGGGGAGTCGGGTAGTTTGTGCAGGACTAGATTTGCTGCCCTCACATAGGAAAAAAGTTCAAAGAGAACAAATATGGGACCAACACAGATATGCTGCTTGGCTACATACTCTGCATCACCCATTTATACGTGTGGACACACATGGTGCTAGCATGTCCCATACAGCTATTTTGTTGTTGTTAATCTAAGGGCCTGTTTGGTTCCAATAAGTCACCAACTTATAAGTCGAAAAGTGAAAATTGAAACCAAACAGGCCATAAGAATGCCGCCGGAAAATTGAAGCAATGCCACTGTTAAAAGTAAATTACATTTTTAACGGATGTTGTTTCAAGAGAGTGTCTC
The DNA here is from genome assembly GCF_002162155.2 of Triticum dicoccoides. Taxonomy (NCBI): domain Eukaryota; kingdom Viridiplantae; phylum Streptophyta; class Magnoliopsida; order Poales; family Poaceae; genus Triticum; species Triticum dicoccoides. The sequence continues at coordinate 26,650,072 of NC_041381.1, read as the reverse complement.
TGTTAATATGAATCAATGCTACCGTTTTAGAAATGCTACTATCCTACTTTGTTTTCCATCCAACATAAGTTAGATGCTTCTTTCTGTCACTGTTTGTTTCATCCTCCTTTATCGGCAAGTAATTGTTTCCTTTTTTGCCTCTGTTAAAACAGGGGTATCGATTCAACTTGTTTCTATTGCGACATTTTACTTCGCTACTCGAAACACTTATGTTTTAAGAGTGTTTTGTGCAGTTCAACTTGAATGTCACGCCGGTGACTTTGCTTAATTTTGGTGGAACTGCACAAAAGGAGATCGAGATTTGTTTCCATTGTTCCTGTCGAGTTGTTTCAAATCTTGGTCTCTACCACATGATATCTATTCAACTTGTTGCTATTGCGAGATTTTGCTTCACTACGCGAAACACTTTGCTTGATTTCAGTGCAACTGCGCAAAATGAGATCAGATTTCCTATTCGTGTTAGCAGATTCATATTTTATCCTGGTGTTCTCATGAAAGGTCAACAGTCCTTCATCCACATGATTGTGCAGTGTGCTTTGAGATGTTGTGCTACTTGTATTGGTACTATTTTAAATAAATGTTGAATTGAAGCTATTGTATTGCTGTCTTTTCCCATTAAGTAGTGAACAAAAATGGGACCAACCCAGACATGATGCTTGTTGCTTTGTTACAACAAACTCTGCATCACCCCCTTTATAAGTAGATGGAAGCACATATTGTTGTTGCGCCCACTCTCCCCTGGAATTATTTATGCTTTTCGTTAATATAATGCCGCTGGTAAAATTAAGCAATGCCACTCTCAGAATTAATTAACTACTGAATCTTAGTTCAAAATTGCAACACTTGTTAGGAATGGTACTATCCTGCTTTGTAGTTCTTTCTACATGTTTAACCAAGGTATTGTTAAGATAATGTCTCTTTAAAAATGAATCAGTTGCATTGTTTTAGGAATGGTACTTTTCTGCTTTGTCGTTCTTTATACATGTTGAACCAAGGCACTGTTAAGATAATGTCTCAGTCAATATGAATGAATCACATTGATGGAGAATTGCTCCACTCCTGCTTTGTTTCCCATTAAGACAAGTCATCAACCGTTATTTCTCAGTAGTTGTTTCCCTTATACCTATTGTTGCTTACAGGGATATCAAAATTAAAGCTCGGTTTTATTCCGACTTCGATTTTAGTTGAACTGCACAAAAGGAGCCAACGTGTCCAAGGCAAATTGCTGCGTTACTGGGTCCAGTTGGTCATTCCACTTTGCAGAAAGAAGCAGTCATTGGATACGGTACATTACAGAAGGAATGACCGAGAAGCTTTACAGAGTATTATTAGACACCGGTGACATGACTAGTCTACAGAGACCATTGGCAATTTAACAACACATGGAGTGCCCTAGGCAAAAAGTGCCCAAACAAGTACAAGAATCTAAGACAGGACACGATCATAGGCATTACATATTTTGAATGGGAAAAGCTTGTCAAAGTTTAATCATTGATGTTAGCAAGAAGACGTTAGTTTAATATATTCGAATTGGAAAACCTTGTCAAAATTTGCTCATTGATGTTAGCAAGAAGACGTTAGTTTAATATAATGGAATTGGAAAACCTTGTCAAAATTTGCTCATTGATGTTAGCCAGAAGACATGCATTTGATATTTTTGAGTGGGACGCCCTTGCTGTGAGCAGCGTCGAGTGTTTTTTCCTATTCCCGTGTTCATTTTAGAAGTAAATAGTTACTCTGCTCAGATATTCTTGTGTTAAGAGTTTGTTCTGAATATTGTATATGTAATGCCAGGCCTTTTGTTTGATTGCAAAGTTGAGCTTGGAATGTTGTGGCATGCGGCATCACGAGCTGTTCACCGTGCCTCCTGAGAATAATGCTTCGTATTGTTTTGCATGTCAATCTAATGCCAGTGATTTGCTTGTTAAGAAGATCATCCTCTTCTGTTGTTTCCGTCCGTAAGAAGTTCATCGTCTGATGTTTCATTCATAGCCTATACGACATGTCGGGTAGGTTAGACGTGAAAGCATATGATCTTCCGACCAACTCATGATATTAGGCCGTGATTGGATCATCGTTTTCCAACCAAAACCGTTTGTAAAACTGACGCTTGTAAATTAAAGCAGATGGTCTCGGGCGAAGGCGCTTGGTTGGTCGATTTCGACTAGTAAAATATCGGAAGTGCTTCACACACGATAAAAATACTGAACGACACTCGGACGATTGCTAATCCAGCCGTTAGCTGCTGTTTCAGCCTTGCCCATGGATGGAATGATACGCACGTCGTGCATGTATCGTCTGGTAATGTCGTCCATATAGCAATGCTCGTAAAATATACACTCGTCTCTCAAATTACACGCGTAACCCGCCGGTTTTACTTACAGACCTCGGGCCTTCCGATGACGAGTAAATTAGACTTGTATGTTAATACAGGTTTGAAATAAACCAGAGCTCCCAAGCGCGGCCTTACCGTTTCATGCCGTCTCAGTTTCTCGAAGGTGCTCATAGGTGTCCGATGATCCTGGCTTCCTGAATGAGCAGCGGGTGCTGTATCAGACCTCCGTAGGGCCCGCGAGGCCCTCTCCGTTGTCCTTCGAGTTGTTGCGCTCGCCGTGGCGCCGAGCATTGTTAACATGGTCAACGAACATGAGGATTCAGGAGATGAATTTATTTTGACTGGATGACACTAGGGACCCACTAGGGCCATAGCCGTACGTACGCAAGTACCTCCTTATTATGTACAACTATATTTTTTTTGCTTTCTCCTGGTTTCCTGACATCACGGTCCCACACCATTGTCAACCTATGTAGTCAATATAAATGAGAGAGAATTGCACAAGGTGCGGCCGACAGCTGGGACCAAGCAGCTCGAGCAGTATTTGTGTTTTTGAGGCGTGAGCACTGCAGAGTTTTTCTTGGTGATGATTTCGTTGTTGTTCAGAGGAGAGCAGGGTATTAACTGGGTGGGCTATGGCCCGTCTAGCCCAGGCCAGATATCCAGCCCAGATACTACTTTTTTCAAGATGAAAATGGCTAGCCCAGCTATACGTCTTTTTGAGGAATACCCAGGCAAGGTCAACTTGTTATTCTCCGCCCCGCTGTGCTGCAAATCTTTCCTAGGAGGGATGCATTAGGCTTAACAGGAAAATGGGCTTTAAAAATAATAAATGGGGTGTAATTGTAAAAACTGGGCAGTAACTATAAAAAATGCACCAAACACGAAATTAGTTTATAAAATATAATTTATGGATTTTGAAAATCTTAAATTTTCATTATTGCGCGCGCAATGTTTCGTTGGATTTTTACGTAATACAAATTTATATTTAATCTGAATAGAAATTTCGGGATAAAAATATTTCGGATCCCATCAAAATGTGGGAAATTTTATTGAATTCTGTCTTCAACGGTTGGTTGAAATAATTAATCGTTTTCCTAGCTAGAAAATGGGCTGTACTTTTAACAAACTGTAAATGGGCTCTTGTAAATTCCATTAGAATTCAAAAATGGGTTGTACATTCTTACAGAACACAAATGGGTTATAAGTTCTCTGCCACACACTTGTGGGCCTACTAAGTGACGCGTCCCCTAAAAAAATAAGTTGACGCATATGCAATGCTTTGTCAACTTATTATAGTCAACACACGGTTCTAGCAGCAGTGGCCGTTGGATGTGTATCCAACGGATGTCGTGCTTCTTCTTCAAAACTGGATATTCTTAGCTTCGGCCGCCCAAAAAATGATTCCTCCCCCTAACATCTGGGTCGCACCGTTTCGGAGGCTGACCTATGGGCCCACTAAGTTGGAGCGTACAAAGGGCTTTGTCAACTTAGTCAATATAAACGATTCTAGCTTCAGTGACCGTATGATGTCCATCCAACGGCCGTAGTGCTTCTTCAACCTCTGGTCTTCTTTGTCCAACCGCCCAAAGCAGCGCCGTCGTGCCACCTGCTCCTTCCTCCCGTGGCCGGCTGTGCTGCCGTGGAGGCCTCACCGCCCCCATACTACTCCCACCGCTGGCTAGGCCATCCCTCCACTCACCCACACCCCCTGTTATTCTGCGGCGACGGCAGCCTCACACCGCAGCCGAACCAGTGAACCCTCGTACTCCTCTCCGCGCGGGCTTCCGCTGCTGCATCATCCCCGGCTCCGCGTCGTCCCCTTCCTAGGCGTCGCCGTCGTCCACCGCCCTGGTGCTCTCGGCGCGGCGTGGTCAACATGGTCAATGACCGACTTCCATCAGAAGAGTATTGTATGTGGAGAGGCTAACAGCTGGGTCCACGGCGGCCGCAAGGAAGTGCCTCCTTATTACGCGCAAAATAATTATTCCTCCACCTGACAGTAGGGACCCACCGGACGGGCCACCTTATTTCGCGAAAAAAACGTTTCCCCCCTGACTGCTGGTACCCACTGGACGGGCCACCGTATTTCGCGAAAAAAATGTTCCCCCCGCTGTCAGCTCGGACCCACCGGAAGTGCCTCTTTATTACGCACAAAAAAATGAATACTCCCCCTGCTAGCTGGGACTCACCTTGGTGGGAAGCTGACTTGTGGGCCTACTAAGTTAACGGGGACGGAGGGCTTTGTCAACTTAGTGAATATAAACCATTCTAGCTCTAGTGACCGTACGATGTCCATCCAACGGCAATAGTGCTTCTTCAACCTCTGGTCTTCTTGCTCCAGCCGCCCAAAGCAGCGCCGGTCGTGCCGCCTGCTCCTGCCTCCCATGGCCGGTTGTGCTGCCGCGGAGACCTCACCACCTCCATACTACTCCCACCGCTGGCCAGGCCATCCCTCCACTCCACTCACCCACACCCCCTGTTATTCTACGGCGATGGCAGCACAGCCGAATCAGTGAACCTTCGTACTCCTCTCCGCGTGGGCATCCACTGCCGCGTCTTCCCTGGCTCCACGTCGTCCCCTTCCTAGTCCTCGCCGTCGTCCACCACCGTGGTGCTCTTGGCGCGGCGTGTTCAATGTTGGAATACTGTACATGAAGAGGTTGACAGTTGGGTCCACGGCAGCCGCAAGGAAGTGGCTCCTTATTATGCGGAAAATAATTATTCCTCCACCTGACAGCAGGGACCCACCGGACGGGCCACCAGTATTTCGCGAAAAAAATGTTTGCCCCTGACTGCTAGGACCCACCCGACGGGCCACCGTATTTCGCAAAAAATATGTTCCCCCTGCTGTCAGCTCGGACCCACCAGAAGTGCCTCCTTATTACGCACAAAAAATGAATACCCCCTGCTAGCTGGGACCCACCTTGGTGGAGGCTGACTTGCGGGCCTACTAAGTTGACGGGGTCGAAGGGCTTTGTCAACTTAGTCAATATAAACGATTCTAGCTCCAGTGACCGTACGATGTCCATCCAACGGCCGTAGTGCTTCTTCAACCTCTGGTCTTCTTGCTCCAGCCGCCCAAAGCAGCGTCGGTCATGCCGCATGCTCCTGCTTCCCGTGGCCGGATGTGCTGCCGCGGAAGCCTCACCGCCGCCTACTATTCCCACCGCTGGCCAGGCCATGCGGCGACGGCAGCCTCACACCGCAGCAGAACCAGTGAACCCACGTACTCCTCTCCGCACGGGCTTCCACTGCCGTGTCTTCCCCGGCTCCCCGTCATCCCCTTCCTAGGCCTCGCCGTCGTCCACCGCCCTGGTGCTCTCGGCGCGGCGTGGTCAACGTGGTCAAGGAACGACTTCCATCGGACGTGGACTGTATGTGGAGAGGCTGACAGCTGGGTCAACGGCCACAGCAAGGAAGTGCCTCCTTATTACGCGGAAAATAATTATTCCTCCATCTGACAGCGGGGACCCACCGGATGGGCCATAGTATTTCGCGAAAAAAACATTTCCCCCCTGACTGCTGGGACCCACCAGCTGCACCTTCGCACGCAAGGAAGTGCGTCCGGGCAAAAAAACGATTCGCCCCCCTGACTGCAGGGACCCACCAGCTACATCTTCGCACGCAAAGAAGTGCGTCCGGGCAAAAAAAATGATTCGCCCCCCTGACTGCTGGGACCCACCAGCTACACCTTCACACGCAAGGAAGTGCGTCCGGGCAAAAAAAATCAAAATGATTCGCCCCCCTGACTGTTGGGACCCACCAGCTACATCTTCGCAGGCAAGGAAGTGCCTGACAGTCGGGACCCACCTGGTCGAAGCGTACGTACCGTTGTCATTCTGGTCGCGAACGTGTGTATACATATATACTGGTGGATGTAGAGGCGCGCACGTGTCGTAGTAGAGGCGCGCACGTAGCATGTACACATACGTACAGCGGCGAGGGTGCAAGAAAGAAAATACGGCCACGTACGTACATACGGGCAGGGTCTCTAACGCCTATCGCGCATACGTACATGCCTGGGTCGGAACGGAGAAACAGCGTCGTCGTCGTGTTCATGGGGAGCCAACCGGCTGGGTCAGAACGGAATGCGTGGTCGTGTTCATCGGGAGGGCTTGGACGGAACAGGCGATGGAAACGAGGCCTGGCGTATCGCACAACGGAGGAAACGGCCTTGTGTTCGACCGGCCATGTTCGAAACGGGGTCCTGTTGATCGGGAGGGGCCTGGCGTACCGCAAAACGGAGGAAACGGACCTCCTACGGTCGAAACGGGGGTCCAATTGATCGGGAGGGGTGTAACGTACCGCAAAACGGACGAAACGGACCTCCTACGGTCGAAACAGCGGTCTTGTTGGTCGGGAGGGGTGTGGCGTACTGCAAAACGGACGAAACGGACTTGTGTTGGAGCGCTACGGTTGAAACGGGGGGGAGGGGTATGGCGTACCGCGAAATGGGACTCCACGGGATACTGTTCATCTCCACCGTCGACCTCCTCCAGCCTCCACGGGCTACCGTCGACCTCCTCCAGCCTCCACGGGCTCCTGTTCATCCAGCCTCCACCGCGCGCTAGCTACTCCACCGGCTACTGTTCAACCACCCGTCCATGGGCATCCCTCCACCGTCTACTGTTCATCCAGCCCTCCACACCACGGGGTCATGTTCAACCACCCCTCCACGGCCACCCCTCCACCATCTACTATTCATCCAGCCCTCCACACCATGGGTTCCTATTCATCCAGAGGCAAC